>NW_009648250.1:1432976-1445832 GCF_000708025.1 Charadrius vociferus | reverse complement strand
TCCAGCAGGCATATATGAAGGAACACGCCACATTTTGTTTTCCGAGTACCTATATCTTTCTTTATGTAGTTAAATGATTTGCAATGAATGATATGTATAATCCAGTTTTTCTGCTATTATATCCTGCATTACAAATGAATTAGAAATTTTTGGGGCAGGGACTGTTGAACAGTTATGTGTGCACATACACTATGTAACAGGATGGAGCGTGGTTTCTAAGGGTTACCACAGTAGGTGTACGTTCTCTGCTCCTGGTAAAGCTGGATCTCAAATCATAGTATTTACTAAAGAGATACAACACTACATCCATACTTCTGTGTGGGAGACTTCTGAAACCAAAACCACAGCACCACTAGAACAAAGACACCCTATTTAAGGGCACTAATAAATCTACTGTTTTGCGCTACTTACATTAAAACCATGACATATGGTACACCTACCCACCCATGTTTATATCTGGCGATAATGAGGACAGGGACAATAAAGGTTTCTGATGGTAATTGTAGAGATCTGGTAATTCAGCTAAGTTACAGTTTTGCTAATGTGCTCCATGACTGGTGAAATTCTGCTGTAAATCAGTGAATTGCATATGTCTGTGAATGCAGGCATTAAAACAATCAGTGCTTGAGACAGTATTGTTGGGTTGGTTGCTCTACGGGATGGCAAACCTAATTACTCCATGGACTGACATGGGAGCTTAAGGAGATCAGTAGTAGGCAGAAAAACTAAATCTTGGTCTTACAAACACTTTTGCATGTGCTCAATTTCAAAGCTGTGTTTAGCTCTTTTGGTGTTAATGGCACTCCTCAAGGGCTTACAGATGAGTTGATTTTTAAAAGCTTGCAGATCTGTAGGCTAATAGCATTGCAGTATTGGACTACAGGAGAAGAAGAAAAAAAATTATCACAAAATGTGCTGTATTAATTCAACAAATGTATTTAAGTTTTAATTATTTATAACATTTCAGAGTATACTAGTAAATGTTCTGTAATGTATTGATAATAGTAATGAAGTCTGAGTAATTCAAGGTCTAATTACATCATCTTGCTATTAAGTCGTGCTTAGAAGTAGAAGAGAAAGCACCCATATGAGTTCAAACAACAAAATATGATTCAGCAAAAAAGTGCTGGTTGCACTAGATTTCTAAAACTTTCAGGAATATTGAGTAGGAAGTATCTTTATTTGTCTTAATGGGTGGGATTATTTAGGTTAGTTGGATATCTTAGAGTATTGGTTTACTCACAGTATATGTGGTAAGAGAAGCAGACTGTCCTATAATTTTTATTTAAAAGGTATTCAGAACCCACCAAAAACCTCCTGAACCTGCTCCCCATCAATTTATTAATGGAAGAGACATTGCTACCTTGCATGGACCGGGCTGGCACAGTACGAACGAGACCTGTCATACACATGGTGTTGTGGGATTGACTGCTGTAAAGGCTGGTGTTGGCACCAGCTGTGGTTTGGCACAGACAGTGCTGGTGGGTCCAAAGGCCTTGCCTTGGCCTGGGCCATGAGTGCCATGAGGAGGGGTCTCCACCACAGCAAGCCAAGGCTAGATCCTTGAGGAGGCATCTCAGCTTCCTGCTTTTAAATACTGGAGTGGTGGAAACAGCTGTCATGGCTGATGGGCAGCTGTGTCCGAGACGGCTTCTTCTGCTCATCTTGTGTTGCTTACTTTGTGGTGCTCACCAACACGTACATCTTATAAACGGATCAATAGACCATAAAGGATGATCATTAGCAAGATAAGACCTCCCTAGCTCATTGGCAATTATTTTATGATATTTCTGATTAATGATTCCATTTTAGCCATTTCAGTGCTCAGCAGTCTTCATTTGTTAGTGTTGATTATGGGAGTCCATGCCTTGCCTGAATCTTGAGTTATTTTGACCAACAAATGTGAATTAAAATCAATAGAAATGTCATTAGCATCCCAGTGCCGTGAAAGATAATATGACCATTTCTCATGCATTCAGTTTATTAAAATTTGCTAAAGTGTGAAATATGTATGACAAGTAATGATGTTTTAATCTTTCGCCAAGGTAACAATTGAAAGCTGATTGATTCCATTCAGTAATTATAAAATCAAAATGATGGAAGATTGTAATCAAGAAGGATTCTGTCTCATACTTTGTCACGCCTCCATGCAAGATAAAATTCTCATTTGTAACATCTCTTTTATCTGAAAAGAGATCAAACTCCTATTTGCCCCAGTTTAAATCTCATGGCTAGTTAGATAATAAACTTTTTTTTTTTTTTTTTTTACCCTGATGAGAAGATAAAAGCAGCCTGTACCCACTGAAGGGTTATATCCTCATGTGTGCCATGGTACCTTAAAGCTCTTTCTCAATACCCAGGTATCCTGGCACAGGACAAGGATGAGAGGGCGATTGAGTTGCATTGCTGGATTGCTGGCGGTTGTTTAGGCCTTTGTGAGACAGCTGAACACCCAGTCCTCCCTCCTTCCCCTTCAAAAAACCCTGACGTCGGCTTCTAAGCCAAACCATGGAAATGTCCTCAGAGCCTGATAGGCTCCATGAATGATGCTTGGAGCCAGGTAGGGTGTTCTGCCCTGCCAGAAACATGCCGTCCCACCACCCGCTCAGCATCTCACCTGCCATGGAGGCACCTCAGAGATGCCAATCCTGAAATGAGCTGGTCAAGAGGCTGAATCTCCAAAACTACCCATGAATGTTTTGCTTGAAATACCCAAAAGAGTTGAAACTCTTCCGGGTATGCTGTCAGCATTTCACTGTAATAGTAAGGTCCAGTAAGAGGACAGCGGCTTGGGAGACCTGGTGTTGTGTCTGGCTCTGCCATTCCTCTTCTGCGTGGCCTCGGGCAAGTCCTTTCCCTTTTCCATGCCTCCCCTTGCCCACACACCCCTCTTCTGAACTGCGTAATGGCAGTAGAGATGACTTACTGCAGTGCCACAGCTGGTTGTGTCTACCTAAGTAAATAAACAATAAAGGCAGAATAGCGTAATTTTTTAAAGCAGATTCTGCTTGGCAAGATTTTGCGTTAACTAGAGACAGAAAAAATGGTGGTATGTTGAGGTTTCTTCACTTCTACTCTCTGCTTACCTTTGGTGGAAAGAGGAGTCTCACCAGCTGCAGAACACGAATAGCAGTAGGTGGCGAGTCCCAACCTACCAATGCAACGAGAGGTTTAACTGCAAATGGTCTGAAACCCAAGCAAGGAGTCAAACTAAACCCAGCTTATCTCTTCACTTGCTTTAGGTGGTAAGAGTAGTCTGCGGACCAGACAGCTACTCAGAGATGTCCTGGAGCAGAAAGCAGTTTCCTTTCTGGGCTGCTTTGTTTGACACCCAGACTGGGGAAGCACTCAGCTATTTGTAAGTGTAGAAGCATATCTCTGTGAAACATTGACATTTTAGGGTAGGCCAAGTGCTCTGCAATGAAATCCCAGATGCAGTGCAGTTGGTGGGTGGCCTCAGACAAATTTTAATGGGCTTTGGAATAGGGCCCAAGCCCATCCCGAAGAATAGGAGAAGGAACCCTTGGTTTAACCAAATCTCTAAGCATGTGCTTAACCATTGAAATTAATGAGAATTAGGCATATACTTGAGTCTCCTACTGACCTGTACCTTAACTACCGAGTAACAAATACTGATCTGCAGAGACTCTGCGTAAAACAGGGATATGCCTTTTATATGCTCAAGGACACACCATTTAAAATAGCAGATTTCTTTGATTTTCTAATGACATAGCAAAAGCAGAATTTTCCCCTGTGCTCTTTGGGAAGAAGGAAATTTTAAATTACTATCAGCTGCGTCTTCTCATGGCAGCATTTTGCATGATGCAGGTTAATGGCTGTCTGCTAGAAAAGAGGACTTCTCTGTTTCAGTTGTCTTACAGGACTCTTGGCATCCTGCTTATTAGAAGGGTTATTTTCTTTCACCACATTGCTGTAGGAATGCATCTTCTAAGTATCCTGCTGCATTATTTTGGCATGACCTCTGTATCTTTTCAGCTTATAGTTTCTGGAATTCTTTTTTTCCCTATAAGAAGCAATGCCTTTGGGTGTGCTTTTTCTAACAAAACTTGATGGAAGATCGGGAAAAAAAAGGCAAATATATCTGATGTCTTAATAATTTCAGGGTCAAAACAGATTTTAAGCATTAATCTTCTTGCATTTGCTGATGAATCTGTTTGACCAAGCAGCTGCTGTATGAGATCTAGCTGGCAGCACACAGAACACATTAGGAACACAAAGAAAATGCGAGATTAAACTGAAAAGAGGCAAGAGAAGCATTTCCTCAAGTTCTGCATGAAGGCAGAAGATACTCCGAAAAGATACAAACTCCGTTTTCTTATTGGACCTATGGCCTCTCTCCCCCATCAGATTATTCAAAGGTAAATTTGCTTTTCACTCTCTCAGACAGACCATTTCCCCCTACTTATTTATTAGTAACGTTATTTGTAAAATGCTAACTTCATTGCCTGTACTGTTATGATGTTATCTCTGTGTGCTTCTGTGAGAATGTAACAATGTCATGAAGAAAAATGATGTAAAAATGATGTGGGTACATAAAATGGAATTGACAAAATGTAATAAATCACTGCTGGGCTGAAGAACAGAGCTGCATGTGTAATGAAATACTTCAGCATTACATCATCGTTTATGTAACATCTGGCAGAGCCTTGTGTTTCAGTGCTGCTTTGAATCAGGATCATTTTTTCTTTCTGAGAAAAGAAAAAAACAAGCCATTAGGTTTAGAAAACTGGGAAAAAAAAAAAAAGAAAAAAAAAAAGAAAGAAACCCTTGAAATATCCTTGTGAGCTTCCCCTGAGAAGTTCTTCCATCCTGCCATTCCCATCTTGATGCAAATATAATGTCTGCAATGCCTATAAAATACTTAACATCCAAGCCGGACTTTTTTTAGTTTTATAAGAGAAACACGTCTTCAATGTGAAAGGGATTTTTTGAGGTTGCACAGTTAATTTCCCCAAATAAGAGTTTTTTCTAATTTGCATCATTACACATACCCTGGGGCCAGACTTCTAGCAAAAAAAAAAAGAGGTGTGAATTACATGTACTTGAGTGTTTTCCACAGGGAGTTGTTGGTTTTTTTGGTTTTTTTTCCAGAGGAGAATTGAATTATCTTTCTGCCATTGTGGACTCCCGGTCCTGTCTCACACAGACATATGGGTGCTACTTCAGTGTGGACTCCTCCACCCCAGTCTGCCAGCAGAGTCTTCCTCATCCCTGGGGTGAATCACTGTGTCCAGGTTCACCTGGGGTGCCAGGCAGGACAGCGTGATGTGCTGCTGGTGTGAATGTTAGTTGAAATGTATTTAATTAGCAGTTGCAGTAAATGAAGTAATAAGTGGAGGTCTCTGCTGCAAAAGTCTCTGGATGACACCCTGGCCTGGATGAATTCAGCAGAAGTTTTGCTATTAATTTTGAGGGGACTTGGCTTTTGCCTTGCACCTCTCGCCTCTGAAGCCCCCCGGGAGGTCCCGGTGTGGTGGCTGTGGTGCTGTGTGTGGTACTGCAAGGGACGCAGGCCGCCAGTCCTCCCGGCAACGGCGGCACTCTCCTTCCCCAAACCTTCGGCGGGTGGCAGCTGTCTGGGACGCAGGAACAGGGCATTGGCAAGAACTTGCTTTATCTAAAAATAGGCTTTTTGCTTTCTTTTTCCGATACTGTACTGCTCAAGAGGAAAAGGGACAGGTTGCCAAAGAGAAATCACTGTTTGTTTAGCTCCTTTTCAGTTAATGAAATATCATGCAGATAAGCCACATTTACCGTAATCGCTCTTCTCCCAGGGGTTTTCATATGGTATATTTATCCAGCCATACAGGTCTGGCTGATACATGCACAGAGCTAGTTGTTATAGCTATTATGCTCTCCCTCCATATTTTCCCCAGGTTGGTACAGAATGGTAGATCTCGATAGGCTCTTGAGTAAAGTGTGATATAGGAGTTTGGGTTTTCATAGTTGACGAGAGAAAGTGGAACAGTCCAGGTACAACAGTTACTGCTCTAGAAACCCAGTGCATTGCAGGCATCTGGAGTGCTCTCGTCCGTTCTGGGCAATTGTTAGAGTTACTGAAAAGTTTGTTTACTTCATTTTTTAAACCAGCAGTGTCTTCTTTTGATTTTCATTTGGAGAAGAGAGGTGTTGTAGAGCATGAATATTGTTGCAAGCAGGACAGTGTACAACTGACAAAGGCAAAAGCAGGAGGCAAAGGCCATAGGATTGAAGTGTGAGATTTGAAGTTGGGGTGTCTTATTCCTATTTCTGATTTTCCTGCAGGTGATGCTGGGAAAAGAAATCACTAGCAGGGCTGAAAGCTGGCCATGCACAGGGCCACAATGGCTCTTACTGGCAGCAGAGGCAGCAGTGGGACATTTTCGGATGAAAACATTTCCAGCTTTTTCCAGCACTTGAGGTGTTTGGATGAACATATTTTTCCCTTTCATACAGGAGTGTCATGGCAATGTACAGCTGACTAGGGATTTCCAAGGGGAAGGAGAAATATTTTTACATCTCAGAGGCATGTCCATGACATTTTTTGATCATGGACATCGCAGGAGTGGAAGCAGACTGATACATCAGGGTGGCACTGGGCAGGAGCAGGGTGAGGTTTGAGAACAAGTGCTGGTAAAGGCTAAGCTCATCACGGGGTGAAAATGGACTTGTGATGATGCCATCTCAACCAGCTCCCTTCCCCGTGGTGAAAAATGAATTGCCGTGGCTCGAGTGACTGGCCTTTGCAGTGAGGTTGCGGTAGGTGATGCCTCTCCAAAGGGATTTCTGCAAGACATCAAGTGAGACCTCCAGTGAGCTTAGCTGTTCCTTTGCATTTACAGTTTGTACCTGTGCCCCTCGTGCTATGTCGCAGCCAAAATTTAAACAGGGTAATAGAAGACTAAATTGCCTAATGATAATAAGGTTCTTTCAGTCCCCTGGGAAGGATCACAAAAATATGAGCTGACAATGCAAGAATATCTATAAATATCCATGAGAACTGGCTCTCAAGGAGAAAATAAGAATTCTTATTTGATAAAATATTGGCGGAATGGCAGGTTTGATCTTTGGTTGCTTCGCTTTCCTCAGCCCTGTCTGTGAGGAAACGTGGGTCCTCTCCTGGGCTGAGATGCTGCAGTCATACAGCAGTTTGGGATCTCCTGGTTCTAACCAGTGAAGTCTGAGGAAAGGCACGCAGCTTGCTTTCTCTTACATGCATAAACCCATTCTTCCAGTGCTTTGGTAGCCAGGAACACTGGCCCTTAGCTTCACCCCTATCCTCATGGGATCAGAACCCTGGTATTACGTCACGCCTCCTTGTCGAAGACTGAGCTGTATGTCAGTAAAAGAGAATGAAAAGACCCTCTCTCTTGCTGTTCTTTATTTTGCCCGTGGCAAGGGCACAAGCTGGTGGGGAGCTGTTGCTCTTCTCTGCTGTCTCAGAATGCTTGCCCTTGCCTTGCTGAAAAAACAGGGTGGGATCTGCCTCTTCCAAAAGGATCACCATACCCACTTTTATTTTGTCTTGGTGAAAGAGGCGATGCTGATCTATCTAACTTA
This sequence comes from Charadrius vociferus, assembly GCF_000708025.1. NCBI lineage: Eukaryota > Metazoa > Chordata > Aves > Charadriiformes > Charadriidae > Charadrius > Charadrius vociferus. The sequence continues at coordinate 1,438,272 of NW_009648250.1, read as the reverse complement.
AATGCCTGAACAGTATATGGGCACTAGAATGTAGTGGTCACAGGCCACGTCTGGTTCAGTGTATGGCATGGCTCTCAGGCAGTCCACTACTGTGCCACGCAACAAAGAGCATTTTACTCTTTAACAGATCAGTAACATGCTGAAGATTTTATGAAGTGCTATGGCAGGTGCCAATACGTACCACTGGGACAAGAAATGAGTGTGCCCAGCCTGCCAAGATGATGGTAGCATATCTAGAGAAGTGAGAACAGTCACTCGTGGGGGGAGAGGGCTGCCAAGGAACAGTAGTGCCTGGCTGGGCAGAGCTGCCACAGCCAGCTCCCTCCTGCCGCTGGCCCAGGGACAAGTCCCCGTGCCCCACAGTCACCAAGGTCTTGTGGCTTTGCAGCAAGGGCAAGATGCCCTTGTGATTTCACTCTGTGCAGGAAGAGATAAAGCATGGGGTTTTTCCACTTCTGTCAGCCTTTGTCCGTAATAAACTTTGCAGCCGTGCCACCTGTTGGGATTTATGACTGCCTTTCTCATATTTGCTTGCATGAAGACTTGGCTCAAATTAAGGGCGAGTTGAGCCTAGGATCTGGGCACCTCCAGGCTGGCAACCCTTCAGATGGATCCCTCTCCCCAAAGCCAGTGCCCAGTGCATGGCCTGAGGTCCCCCTCACCTGCACCAGCACCTACACCAAGCATGGGCAGCTGTCACCATCACTGCCACCGCCGTCCACCTGGACGAAGGGCTGTGAATGACCAGCGTGGCCACACCAGCCTGTGGGGGGCAGAGGGACAGAAACCAACCAGCCTTTGGCCATTGCTTAGCAATCAAGGCTTTGAATAATCTTAATGAGTTAATTCACTACGTAGCAAATGTTTCCCTGCTGGCGCAACAGATGAAGGAGCAGTAATAGTTACAGGGAAGGCATTTTTTATGGGGATGCATAACAGTGTCATTTCAGATTTGTTTCTTTTTCCTTCTTGACAGCTGTTTAGCATTACACAGACGTACGTATCGATAATTTTTCCCATCATTTCTACAGCATGAAGCTGCACTTATTTCCCAGATCTTCTATTTAATTCAGCCAAGCAATATTCAATTACCTATTTAAGCAGGAGGCTGGGGACAAACAAGGCTGGACTGGAAGAGGAATCGATGGGTAAAATCACAGCTCTCTGTGGAAGGGTGCCTCCAGCAGGCTCTGTTCCCTGCCTCTCTGCCTCCCGATTTTGGGGAGCTGTAGGGACAGGGGGAAGCAGAATCACAGAATTACAGAATCACAGAATTGTCAGAGTTGGAAGGGACCTCTAGAGATCATCTAGTCCAACTCCCCTGCTAAAGCAGGATTGCCCAGAGCACATTACTCAGGGCTGCATCCAGGTGGGTTTTGAAAATCTCCAGAGAAGGAGACTCCACAACCTCCCTGGGCAGCCTGTGCCAGTGCTCTGTCACCCGAACTGTAAAGAAGTTTTTCCGTGTGTTGGAACGGAACTTCTTATGTTCCAACTTGCACCCATTGCCCCTCATCCTGTCACTGGGAACCACCGAGAAGAGTGTGGCTCCATCCCCCTTCAACCCACCGTTTAAATATTTGTAAGCAATAATAAGGTCTCCCCTCAGCCTTCTCTTCTCCAGGCTAAAGAGTCCCAGCTCTCTCAGCCTTTCTTCATAAGGGAGATGCTCCAATCCCTCAGTCATCTTGGTTGCCTTTCGCTGGACTCTCTCCAGCAGTTTCCTGTCCCTCTTGAACTGGGGAGCCCAAAACTGGACACAGTATTCTGGTTGTGGCCTCACCAGTGCCGAGTAGAGGGGGAGAATGACCTCCCTCGACCTACTGGTCACACTCTTCCCTATGCAGCCCAGGATTCCATTGGCCTTTTTGGCAGCAAGGGCACACTGCTGGCTCATTGACAATTTACTATCTACCAGGACCCCCAAATCCTTCTCCTCAGAGCTAGTTCCCAGCAGGTCCACCCCTAACCTATACTGGTGCCTAGCATTCTTCCTCCTCAGGTGCAGGACCCTGCACTTGCTTATGTTGAACCTCATTAGGTTCTTCTCTGCCCAGCTCTCCAGCCTGTCCAGGTCATGCTGGATGGCAGCGCGGCCCTCTGGAGAGTCAGCCACCCCTCCCAGATTGGTATCATCAGCGAACTTGCTGAGGATACGCTCTGTCCCCTCATCCACGTCATTAATGAATATATTAAACAAAATTGGACCAAGTATCGACCCCTGGGGGACACCACTGGTTACAGGCCTCCAACTAGAATTCACGCCACTGATCACAACCCTCTGAGTCCTGTCACACAGCCAGCTCTCAATCCACCTCACTGTCACCTCATCTAGCCCACACTTCCTCAGCTTCCTAATGAGGATGTTATGGGAGACAGTGTCAAAAGCCTTGCTAAAGTCAAGGTAGATGACATCTACAGCTCTCCCCTCATCCAGCCAACCAGTTACATCATAGGTTACGGAAGGGAGGCAAAGCCTTCATCTCCTACCCTGGCCTCTGCCCAGGCTCCCTATTCCCACTAGGCTGATACTGTTTGGCAGGACTCTTCTGGCAGGGGAAATACTAAAGTGAACAGCTATCACTGTCAGTTGCTAGGCTGAAGACTGTCACCAGCACACCATGTCAGGCCTGTGCAAAATATTCAAAGAATTTCTGCTGCCTAAGGCTATTCCTGCCTTGTTTTTTCCCTGTGTTGGTTATTCACGGAGACTCTTACTAAAGCTGTTGGCCTGTTCCTGGTTGCTCTTCCATTGTGTTTTGTTTGCTTTGAGCTGGTGATATTTGGTGGACACGTGCCAAGTTATTCTCGATTTATTGCAGATGAGGTCAGAATCAGAACCATTATTTGAAAACAGTAAGTTTGGGACATATAGTTTGGGTATTTTTTTCCCTTTGTTCTCTGCTATTCGATGGTTTGCTTCCAGTGTTCCTCCCCACTGATTTCCAATAGAGGTTTCTTGCTTTATAAACAACTGGATTGATTTCCAATATGGACTTTTACTTCCTTGAAAAAAGATATCCTCAGGGAAAATTGGCAGTTCTCTCTCTATATATTTTCTTATTTGCATTTACTTGGAGGGGTTTGGAACCCAGAGACAAGATTTACGTCAACAAATCCCTCTCCCTCTTATCCAATTTAGTTGTTTTAACATAATACAATCATTTTCTAAATCAAACTGATGGAGCGGTTCCTAAAGGCATTACACCAACTGTATATCTGGAATCATATTCGCCTTCTTTTATTGCATTAGCACCAGGCTTGAACTTTTCAAATTTGCATTGGTTTTTGCAGAAGTTCTCAGGATATTTGAAGCAGCTTGTAGCTTGATTCTGCTGTGTTTTAGACAGAGTCTGGAGAGTGAATTATAGAGCAAAGCTTATGCAGAGATGAGATTCTAGGTTCATGGAACAGGTACAAATTAGAATGAGAAAGCAAGAGGAATATTGCATTTTCTGGGTGGTTTGGAGGCACCACAAAGTGGGTGCTCTGTTACAACACTGATTCTGGGTGTCTCACCAGACTTTCTAAAAGGTTTTGTTTCTTCTCTTTGAAGAAGGTGCTGAGTAAGGGTCTGACATACAGCAAAGATGTATGAGCAGAGCATGCCCGGGGGAATGCATGTAACACCTGGGATGTAATCTGATGATGCTTCTGTGATGGCTTTTGGCAAAATATGGCTCTTCTTATTTGAACATTGTCTTTCTTTTCATCGTATGAGCTGCCACTATCAGGCATTCTTCTCAACATAGGCTTGTAATATTAATGAGGGGAATTTTCAAAAACACAAATGAGCCTTTCATGCTCATCTGTCCTTTTGAATATTTCCTCCTTTGTTCTTGCATGGTTATTTCAGTGATAATTCTTGGCCACCCAGAGCAGTGGGTAGTTTGGAACAAGCTGGCTAAAGCAAGCTCTACAGCAAATAAGCCCAAGAACAGACAGTGAAGGTGTGAGGGGAAAAAGAAAGCTCAGATGACATTGGTTCAGGCAAAGAACTGAGTTCCCCAAGCTATGGGGCGGAGAGGTATGTCAGTACAGCGACCCTCCATGTGAACAGGACCAGGGTGCCTCTGGTCCCAGGCGAGTTTGTGTGAAACCCTCCCAGTTTCTCAGCGCTTGGGACATAGTTAAACCACAGCCCAGCTGACTCCTTGCAGGTTACTGAGATCTGATTGTCACTTCGATGATGAGAATCCCAACTTGCTCATAACTGGATGCCTCAGGGCACTGTTAAAATGTTGTGGAAGTACCTGGTCCCAGTCTGGTGTCATTTGGTACTGTTTCCCATCTTCCACAGCAGAGACCAACTAATCCTTTTGTAAGACATGTCTCCTTCACACATAATGTCAGACAAACGGGTGCAAAGGAGGTTGTTGGGGTGTATTACTGGTTCCAAGGAATCACTTTGCAGGAGGTGAGTAAGTCAGCAGTGGAGCAGTGAGGAATTGCAATTGCAATTCCTGTGCAATGAATCTGGCCCACTTCAAAAGCATACATTTCCACTCATCCTCGCTCTCCAAAATATCACAACCAGCTATTGGACAATAGCTTAATATGTAAAAAAATTAATATCAGGATTATGAATAATGAATTGGCATAAGATAGCTGACAGCTGGAGAGCAGTATCTGTTTTAACGGCAAACATTACATTTTAATAAGTAAATAAAATAATAATAATAATAATAATAATAATAATAATAATAATAATAATAATAAAATCCATTTTTATATCTGTAATGCAATTCTTGGAACAAGATTACTCAAAAAACCCAAAAGGAAGTCCACTACCTGCAGATGGCACTGAGATTAACTTTGGGGCTCTCAGTATAGACATGTAAAAAGAGATTATTGGTATTTTTCCTGCAGGGCAGATCCTGCCAGGTGTGGCATGAGGTATGAAGTAGCCTTGTGCCCACTTGGAGGACCAAAGAAACGTGTGTGCTGGCCCATAGCCAGGATTTCTGGTAGTCAGGGGATAATTTTTTATGGTTTGGTGACTCCTTTGCAAATCCACTGAAGGGGAGGCTGTGGTCAGCAGAGGATGATCAGGAAAGATCTCCAATCTGGGTCCTGTTGGCTGTAGATGCTCACGGCATGGATAGTTTTGGGTCCACTGATATTTTTGCCCCTTCTGCCCTGCTCTGTCTGCAGTGAGGTTTAGCTCCTCTATCTAGAGTAAGGACTGGGCGTCCTGTACTTACCCTGCAGAAAGAAGTTAACCACTGCTAAATTTATACCCAGTGCACTACACTTTTCCAAAAAACAAGAATCTTTTGATGTGGCAGAGATGTGT
>NW_009648250.1:1414972-1432947 GCF_000708025.1 Charadrius vociferus | reverse complement strand
TGACCCCAGCCCCACAGACGGCTGCAACACCCTCTCTGAGATGTTAATTTTTTTTAAGAGTGTTTAAAACGTCCTCTCAGTGCTTGGCATTGACTGCCCGCATAAGTGATTTTACTTACAGCCTAATCTTTCCTGTACCATTGATTATATTAGGAAAGAGATGAAAAATATGAAACCAGTGTTGCAGAGAATAGGTCAGTTTATTGAGGCTCCCTCTCCAAATTAGGGGTTTTAAAATTCAATAGATGAACATAAAAAGCTGATCTTAGTGAGAAAAAAGCCTTCACACAGTTCGTTCCCCCTGCTTTTTATTGTCGGGCTTTGCAGGGGAACCGTGAAGCTGAAGTACACTTGACCTCTTGCCAGATGATTAGTAGCATATTTTTACCTCAGATAATCACATTTTGTCACCATTTCAAACTGCAACAAGTTTTCATTATCTCCCAGATATATTTCCCCTTGCTATATATCATCAATGTAGTATTTCTCTGTGTGTTATCAAGCAGCTTTTAGATCAATACCCTAACATGTGGTGCTCAGGGTTAATGCAACTTATAAATATTGAAGGGGTTCACAGAGTCATGGTTTTGAGGGATCCCTCCCTCCTCAAGGGCAGTCCCGTGCAGACGTGCTGCTCTCTCCCATGTGTGGCCAATGACTGAAAACAAGGGGACACCCATCACGGCATGGTGCTCACAGCCATCGGCAGTGGCAGGAGAAAGGCTGCTGGGGGCATTTTTTAATTTGAATGGTCTTGGCGGAGAAAGATAATAGAAATACCTGAAGCGTAGTATCCCTTACCTCTGCTTTTTCATGCTTTTCCCTTCCTGTGTCATACGTCATGGATAACTGAATGGTTAGAACTGATGGCAAAATCCCAGGGAGGGTTATGATGAAGCTGCATAGGGAAGGAAGGATCGCCTGCCTGCCCTGGGGTATGATCCTCCTTGCTTGCAGAGGGACACCACACTGATTGCCTTCCACCACACACCACTGCCAACCTACACCTAACCGGCTGTCTGCTCTCCCCTGGGTTTATTTCAACCCTGAATGCATTTTCAAAGGTGATAGTATTGTCCTAACAGAATTGGTACATCAGTATATCTGCCATAGTAGGACTGAAACGCAGAGACTGGGGAGCGTTCATACCCAACACTTGTATGACAGCCCGTGTGGCACAAACAGCAGGCCAGATTTGTTCCTTGTATGAGAACTTGGTATTCGGCACATGCACAAGGCACCCAGATAATCAGTGCGTGGGCAGGGGATGGGGACCTCCTTCTCTGCTCTTCAGCCTGAACTCCCGCAGCATCTTCCTTTGACTTACATTGTAATGTCACCTCTAATGTCGGTGGGTTTTAACTCAATAGTTAAATCTGCCCCAGGAAATCAGCAGCAAATGGTCCTAACTTGATTTCCCTGACCTGGGGACCTCGTTCACCACTGTCTTCCCAGCACATAGATTTTCAGATGTCCTTGTTCCTTTAATGCAGTTATGAAAGGACGCTGTTTTGTGTAACCTTACGGATCTGCTGACAGGGTAGAGAAGAAACCCAATGTAAGCCAAATTTTGTAATTTCTTCTCCAGCGAGAAGTTAATTTACCAGTAGAGGGCTCTCTCATGATTATGTTGGTGTTTTAACTTTGCCAAGGTTATCACAAAGTGTAGAAAAAGGATAGAGAAGGTATGAAGCTGTCCATGTCCCCAGTTTAGGGCAGAGGTAGGCTTGAGGTGGGCTCTGTCTCCCTTAGTGTGCTGGGGGTCTTGTTTCTCCGTGTAGGGCAGCTTGGGTAGGAGTGAGGCAGTGCTCGGCCATGGGACCTGTGCTCTCCTGGTGCTCTGCACACCACGGATGAGGCAGCTCATGAGATTTGGATAGAGGGCAGGATTTGGGAAAACACGTTATGGGGGGAATACACAAGTCCCATGGACGGTCAAGGGAAGGAGACAGAGAGGGGTGGCGGCTGCAAGCAGCTCATCCATCAGAGCCAGGTGACCCAGCAAGCAGCAAGGGGCAACTTGGGGGGTGGCAGCAGCAGGGAGGTCCCCTGCAGCCTCTTGGGAAGATGCCCTTGCCCCAGTGCTCCTGGGGCTGCCCCTTCTCACAGCAGGCAGGGCACTGAGGCTGGCATGGAGTCTCCTCTCTCTTCCCCACCCTGAGCCCTTTGGTGGAAACCCAACACTCAGTGCCTCCAGCTCTTTGCTAAATAGTTGGATGCAACACCTGCACTGTCACAGTAAACACTAATGCTACCACACAGCAAATACTACATACTGTCACTAAGGAAGGTTATGTTGTGACAAGCTTTTATTACTGGAATAGCTGTATTTTTGCCCCTTGCTGGTGTGGTGGGAAGACTGTTTTCCTTGCCTTCCTTTCTTCTGATGGCTCTTCATGCTCTTGGTTGTGTTGTTGAGATATGCTGTTTATTGTATATAAAGCACTGCAAGTGATTTTGCTGTAAAAATAACTCTATAAAAATCCTGTGAGGCAGTGGCCACTGGGATCCTATTGTGATCCACCTGTTGTCCTTTTGTAACTTAAACATTTCTATTTGCTAATAATGTACATAGTGAAAGAAATGCCTATGTACAGGCACACATCTATGAATGTGATGCCAAATGATTATTGGGTTAATAATCTGTGTGAATATATGTTTGAAAATAAGCTGTATGAACTCTCTATATGAACATCTGTTTTATGTCTTACACAATGCAGTGATTCTTCCAGTGGCAGAAGGTGGGTTATGTATTATTTCAACTGAGTTCTTAGAAATACAGGGCAGAAATAAAATCAAGAGCAAAAGTAGGGTTTCCAGAGGGTTTGCACAGATCACAATGTTTACTCTTTGTATCTTCATAGTGTAGACGGTCTTCCACTTCTGTCCTCTTTATCCTTTTGGTACATGTAGAACTATATCCTGAGTGGAGCCAAACAACAAGAATTTAATTTATCCATTAAATTGATATTTGAGGCAAAAAAATCTCACTTTATTATTTTTATTTATGAAATGTGAAAAGCAATGAGATTCACTGTTTTTTTTTATGACATTATAACTCACCCTAGTGATCTCTGAGCCTGTCTTATAATCTTGGCTGTGTAAGCACATGTAAAAGCTCTGTCAGGATATACAAGGCCTAAATGCTCTGAACTTTCAGACGTGGTTGTCAGTCCTAGACCAGTTGCTGGCTGAATAGTGAGAGTGGGAGCTCTGGGAGCTTTTCTGGCCTTCAGTGCTGGTGTAGGTGAGAGCACTGTAATCTCTGGGTTACTTTCTTCTCTGGACACCCCTGTGAGATATCGGCTCTGTTTGCATAGGCGGGGGATGAGTCACAGAACAGGACGAGCAGTTTATCTCCAGGAAGTTTGTGGCTGAGCTGAACTCATGTCTCTAATGCCCCAAAACAGTCTCCAGGCCGCTCCATTGCCCTCAACATCTGTGTGGTGCCAAAAACATGATTACTAGAAGCCTACAGCCTATCTAATCACCACTGTTGCTTGGAAGCACTGTATTTCCATGGACAATATGATCAAAATAAAGTCCCTTCGTGGCTGCATGGCACATCCCGGCATTTTGGGTGCATGCCACACCGGAAGCGGCAAGTTCCTGCGATGGGAAAGCGCTTTCCTACAGCGAGGGGAGGGGATCCCTAGTGGCGACAGCTCTAGGTAAACAAATGCCTGCTGCCTTTGGTTCGGTGCAGCGGTGTCCGCTGCGTTAAGGAAAATCACATCTCATTTGGGGTGAAATTTGCCACCTTTGATGCCTTGAAAAAATGCCGCAGCGGAGCGTAAGTGTTGTCAGACGGTAGGCACAGCTGAGCCGGCTGTGCTGGGGCTGAGCCCACCCATAGCGGATGGACATCTGCAGAGCGTGGGGAGCTCAGCTGGGGCAGGATGCGGCTCACGGCAGAACCCAGCAAGAGGAGCTCCTCTTGCCTGCACTGGCAGAGACCCGATACGGGCGCTCAGCCTGTGCCCCGCATGGGTGTTTGCTAAACCACAGACTCTGCCTCTTATCACACCACCCGCTATCAGAGAGCATTTTGTGCAGTTTTGTTTGGGTGGCTAACACAGGTGTTACTGCACAGAGCCTTTGTCACGGCGATAAACCCTTCACCTGTCTGCTCAGGATATGTCATGCACTTTGCACTTTCTCCAAAAGACCTGGGTCTGTCCCTCTTTCTCTTTCTCTTAGTATAAACCAAGATTTTAAATGAAAGTATAGATCTCATTTTTTTTCCCCTTAAGCTGCAAATTGTAATTCAAGAGTAAAACAAATCTACCATGAGAAGAACAGTCCTTAAAATAATAGTTTCCTTTAGCTAACTGATAGCAAACCCTGTGGATACTGTCTCTCTATATATATTTGGTACTTTTACAGAGTAGTATCAAAAGGATAGGGTAAGTGCTATTCAGACAACCCCCTTTTTCCCCATGTCCCTTCCCCTTGGGGACTGCACAGCAACCTACACCCTGCCACCTCGTCTCTGGCAGTGTTAGCTGCACCGTCTGCTCCTCCTCCCACCCCTGCCCCACCAGCACACACGTCCCTGCTGCATCTTCCACATTCATCCATCTTTACAAGCAGAAGCTCAGGGACCAGGGGGTGAAATCAGCCTATGTGCGGTCTGGTGCATCGCTCACCAGCCGCTGCGGGAACACCGGGCAGGCGGCAGAGCAATGACCGCAGAGAGCAAGGTAACGACAGAGCATGGGAAGTTGAGAACGATGTGGTTAATTACTTTGGCTACTTAGCAGCTAAATGCTATGATGATTATTAAATAATGTCAGAAATTGGGCCCTGGTGATTTGGCTGCCAGATCCTCAGCTTGCCTGGGCTGGTGTAGGTGTGCATAGGTTGGGAGGGTGCACTGATTTTGTACTAGCCTCAGATCAGCTACAAACCTCGTATGGAAAATAAAGGGAAGAGAAGTCATGTTTGTGTGGACATGTGCTTTTAAGAATACATGACAGTTGTCAGGCCAGGAACCAGCCCAGATCTTGGAGATGGCCATACCAACACCCAATCCCCTAGAACAAAGTTTGGGATCAGTACATGTAAGCAGATAGAGTTGACATCTTTGAATGAGTGGAATGTAGACATCAGCCTAATTTGCCTCAGGCACATCTACTCCATGTTCTGGAGTGGTTTTATAAGTGACTGGCTGCTATTGGGCATACTGCTACTGCCGATGGAAAAAGATCAAGCCATTCAAGTGATACCCTCTGTAACCAAACAGTGACAAATGAAGACCAAGTCAAAGTACACACACCATTTTTAAAAGAGAGGTCACTGGATGAAAGTTGGTCCTGGTCAGAGTGTCTCCATAGATCTGCAGCTGCACTTTAACAGGCCTGTTGGAGAATGGAATGTGTGCTTTCATTGTTTCATCCAGCTAATATTGGTCTTTGTTGCAGCATTCACAGTGTCTTAAAGGAAAATTCCAGTGATTTTTCAAAATTCTAGCCAGTTATTGACGGCAGTGGAATTGCCTTTGGAAAAAAATGGATGTTGTATTTATGAGAGTGATCATCAATCAGGCAAAGAAAGAAAAAAGAAAACCCAACAACCCGGGCAAGCGAATGGTGATAAAGATCCCAGATAAAGTCACTCTTCTCAGCAGGCAGCAAGCCTGATGAACTGAAATGGGAAGTCCTTCTCATTGATTTCACTGGAAAAAGTAATTGACTTTGAACTCTTTGAATAAGTTGCAATCTGTATTTAATTTCTTGTCCAAGGAAGAGAATGTAGTTTTGTTTTTCTTGTGGCTCCTATTAGCTTTAATGTCAGTCATACAGCTGAATCCCTTGCATCAAGCTCCAAATTTACCCCTGATGTCAGTGTGCTTAGGACTGAAACAAAAATCAGCCTTTCATCTCTCAGTTTCTTAAAGGATCATGCTCTAATACCACATTTATTAATTCAAAATCTCTCTTGTCTGTACATGCACAAATGGAGCTAAGCATTCAGAAGAAAGGCAGAGAAAGTGTAAAGACTGTAATTTAAATTTTAGACATTAATGCGGCCTATTAACTGGAAATATTCTTGCAGTTCTAGCAAACCTACACACTTTTGCCCTTGTGCTGCCTGAATGGAGAGATTCAGCACTTCAGGCTGTCAATGTCACAGATCCAAACTGCTGACTTTCTTGCAGGGCCACATTCCCTTTTGAATAACATACATGCCCGGGAATGCCAAGAGAAGCCACAGTGGAGTTTCCTCATGCAGGTGAATTTGGGTGAGATCCTCTTAGTTCCGTATTGAAACACCCACCTGAAGACAAAGGAGCGGTGCTTGGGTTTGTGCACTGTGTTTTGCCTGTTCCAGTATGAAGGACGTGATCTGACCCTGCAGAGCTTCCTGAAGTAAAAACCTTACATGTGCACTTGCTGTCCACGTTACATGGGTATGTACAAGCTGTCTGTAAAAACTCCTGTCTTTACTTGTCACATTGACTTGTTTAGCCAAAGATTACTTGGAGGAGAAAACAGTTTTGATAATTAAACTCTAATGATTTACACTGGCAGTTTGGGGACATTACACTTTCAATCACAAACACAAACAAGAAGATCAGAAAGCTCATCTAGAAAGACATCTTTATGGAGATATAATGACACTTGTTAAGTCAAGGCTCCAGACAGCAGTGTGTGCTGGAAAGGCATTGAAAGTTAAACACCAACCCCCTTGAAAGATCCTTTAAAATTCCAGAAAAGTGTAAACAGACCATTGTGTGAATTAGGATTGGGGACGATTTGTTTGCATTTATCACCATTTGTTCTGAAAATTAAGGGATGAAGACAACCACAACTGTGGTTTTTTGAAGTGCTCTGGTAGGCAGAAGCTTGAGTTGTGAGCAGGAGATGTGGCCATGCCTGGGTCCCCTGCGAGGTGCCTTCTTTACATAGGACAGAGTGCCCATCCCATACTCATAGTTTCCCAATTATAAAAGCCTAAGAGAAACTAGAAAACTGGATGATAAATCTATTTGAAAATGATGCTATGCTATTTTTAAACGCGTCTTGTTTTTAAGAGAAAGAAAAAGAAGTTTCATCCATGTACATCTGCTTCCCAAGAGAGTGAGACTCTGTCTTTTTGTGTGTGGAGTAGAAAATCATGAGAAAAGCTTTTTCTCCAGAAGTGTTGTTATTTTGCTGATACTTTCTTGTATTTTTCTGATAAAAGCAGAAGACAGACAAAAGTATTGCTGTACACCAGTATGTGATACGGAGTTAGTGTACCTAGCGGAACACAGTCCCTGCCCTGATTAAGCTGCAGGAATATCCTGGGCATAGGTTTTTGTGTCTGACTGTGTGCAGCCCAATATTATGTGCTGTTCTTCATTGTGTTTATCTTCCTCTTGTTTTTCATGACAACTGACATACAGATTTGCTCCGCTTAGATCAGATTCTGACGGCTTAATGGTGTTCCTAGAAGGACATTGTTGTACCAGTGGAGTACCAGTTCTGGTCTTGCTTTTTACCTTTTTCTTCCTGGTTCATACACTCTTCTTTTACCACTGGTTGTATATTCAATCCATCCAGTTTTGTCATCATGTTTATCCCAAAACTGTTTTTCTCTATATTCCTGGGCTTACCCCAGGAACTTTCAAGAACTTCTTTTCCGTAGCCCCATTGAAGGACTTACAAGTCACTTTGCACAAAGTTCTCCTACAGGTTCATGGAATTTTTCTTTTCCCTAATTACAAACGTTTTATTTGTCTTTTGGTGCTAAAAGCTGTTACAGACTGTTTTGTTTGAGAACATGATTCTTATCCTCAAGCAAGACAACAATTTTGCTATCAATATTACAATCCTGTGAAGGTCATAGCAGAAAGCACAATCTGAGAAGCTGTAGACATGCTCCACAAGCCTGTATGTACTGCACTGGATGGACTATGCACAGCACTGTAGGGGCTCAGCACAACCTGTCTGAGTAAATGAGTAATGAACTAAACCCAGAGGTAGTTTTTGGACACAAAGGTCCAAGGTGGTGCACCTGAGGTTGCTTTAGACCAGCATTGCCAATTTTTCTTGAGGATCATTCAGGCTGCCCAGAACTCTGTGGCCTTCCAGCATCTCTTGTCTTTCAAAACAAGCCCTAAACCTTTCCCCACAGTAAACTCAAATTCGCCCCCAGCCATTTTAGTAAGCAGATATGACTTGCCAGAAAGACTTACCATCGTGGTAAGTCTGGGTAATCCTCTCTTCCACAACAAAGGTGCCTTCCTGACTTTGAGATTTTTCATTGGAGGAGATGATACAAGGTGAGTTCTGTTGCAAATAGTTCCCTGTGCACTGTCACCTCTGTGTAACAGGCTACAGGCACCAGGCAGCTTTTACTATTCATTTTTAGTGCACAGTTAAGATCTTGCCTGAAGTGTTTGTTGCTGTTGACGGAGCACTGTTGCTTCGATGGCAGGCGCATGATGCTAGTGGGCCATGGTTTTAGTCCTTCGTGGCAGAAAAGGAGAAAGGTGTAGAAATGTCTGACTGTACATTGCTGGAATGACATATGCTGTTCCTTGAAGTCTAACCTCTTTTCTGTCTTCTTCAATGTATTCATGAGACGTTTCCTTTTTACGGCACATACATTCTCACACTATCTCAGCACTTCAGCATCTGAGCTGTGTTTATCCTCACAACCTGCCGTGAATAGGGAAGCATTTTTATCCTTACATTTTTTAAGGAGTGAATAATTGCCAGGGAGGTATTAAGTGACTTGATGAAGATCACAGAGCTATTGCAGGCCAGGAAATCCTAAATACGAAACTCATGTGATAACAATTATATCATCCTTCCTCCGACACCGTCTGAAGAGACACTTTCTAGTAGTGCGGGACAGGCTTACCAACAGGCTGGTAAGACATGAATGTGTTTGCCTTGTGGGCCTTGTGTGACATAGCAGAGCCCTTGGGCAGTGCTTCCAGCTCTCAAACAGAGCCATTTGGTGGAAAGAAAACTGTGTTTTCTCATGTTTCTGCTCCTGAGGAAATGTGGTTGGAAGAAATAAGCAGCAACAAGAGCTTTGGTGTGTTTTGGCTAGACTATTTGCAGATGTGGGTGTGAGATGTAGGCATTTTCTGTGCATTGTGTCTTATTTGCTGGCTGCGCTTTTATTATCTCCTGATGACCCTGAAGCAGCAAACAAAGGTGCACTTGTTCGCCCCTCTCTCATTGAGAAGAAGGAGAAGTGGTCACCAATTTGAACAGTTGCAACAGTCTGATTTCCAGATCTGGCTTCAGAAAACATAGTTCTAACCAAGATTTTCCGAGACACTCCTTGGATGACAGGATGAATATTCCTGTGAGTCTTGGCTGCAAATATGTAGCACATGTAGGTGGTTGACTTCACGTTTTATGAAAGTCTTCTAATCCGCTTGCCTTTTTTTAGTTTTAATATTTGGAAAACCCATGGACTGGGAATGGATTGACAGGTCTGGAAGAGTAGTTGGCCATAGGAAAGCTTTACAGAGTTGGGGTGACTGTAATGCTGAGGTCTGTCCTAAACCTCATGTTATTCAATATTCTTACCAGTAATCCTTTTTCCAAAGGTAAAACAGCTTTTGTTTAAAATTTTATGCCACCACAAGGATTAGTGGAGGCCACCACAAGGATTAGTAATTACTGCTGAGAACAGCAAACTCAGAAGTGCACCCATTTAGACCAAGTTTCAGTGTGTTAAAACAATGTCATACACCAAAGTCAGAGGGCTGCTGTCCTTTCTTAGCAAATGGGACACGTCAGATACCAATTTTGACCTGGGCAAAGTTAAGGAGGTGACTCCCACACAAAGGGCTTTGTCCTCCCGAAAGAAGTTTATGGAGAAGCTGCTCCCACCAGGCTCACCTCACTTTAGTGAATGCAGAATCTGGGATCAAAGCGTTTGCTGTCTTTGTTATCTATCAGAGAGGTGTTTTACTCGTGGTGAATAAAATTCTGTGGGGAGAGAACGGTAGCTATTAAAAGAGTATTTAATGTAGCGGAGAAAAGCGTAACTGGCTGGAGCCCTAGTGCAGGACGGGTGGTATTTCTGGAGTAAACCATGGAGGCAGGAGATGGAGTTTCTATTTCCTGATATTTTCATACCGAGACTGGATGCCCAGACAGACCAAAATGTCTCAGTCAGACCAAAACCAGCTGTTCTTTGGCCAGATGCAGTTGTGGGGCTCTATGGGGCAGTGAAGCATAGGATCTATCTACCTTGAGAACCTCAGAGGCTCATCCAGTAATGAAAGGAATCCTGCCCAGGATCCTCTGTAGAGCAGGTGGTCTATGTTAAATTGGCGCAATGTTTTCTAAAAACCGTGTTGTCCCTGGCCCTGCTCAGAAAAATCCTCGGAAAGACAATGGCTCTGTTCACACCCCAGCAGCTGCTCAAACATCCCCTCCGCCAGATGTGGCAGCCACAGGCAGCTGTTCTGTCGCCCTGCCGGGTGCCCTGCAGAGACCCACCGCCCAGTCCCAGCTCGCCGTGCTGGGCTCCTGGGACTGCTGCACTGCTGCCAACTTTGAAAGGAGCCTTCTCTACGAATAATTTCGTATCTTTATCGATTAAACTTGTTGTTTATGATTTAATGGAGCCCATTTTGAGACTGGTATATATATGAGGTCACTTTCTTTAATTGCTTTTATTCCTACATACATAAGTAACACCAAATAAGAGATTTCTTTTACACCTCTCCTTGTACACAGATGGGTAGAAAAGAATAAAGTTTAGAAATAAACATCCCCATATGGACAATGCAAACAAAATCTACACTGCAGGCAAAAAACCAGACACACAAGAAGCTGTTGTAAATATTCCACCACCTAGCAATTAGAGGGGATTAATAAGCATGCAGCGAGGGCCAGCCTGTCGGATGGCGGTCAGCGGGACCCTCCAGAAACTTCTTGAAGGGAAGAGCTGGAAACATGAACAGAACCTCTGGTCAGGGGTGAGGACAGGCTGACAGCTGTGCCGGCTGTGTGCAGGCGTGGGCCAGCTCGGTGTGCAGGTCCCACGGGCTCACTGCCCTCTGCCAGGAGGAGGGCTGCCGGCACGTGGCGACACTGGCTGTCGAGGCTAATGCAAGGGACATGTCACTGCGCTTGGCAGGAGCTGAAGATAAGACTGACACGTAATTCAGCACAGTTTCAGTCTGGTATTTACCTAAGTAATTTGCTTTTTGCAGTTTTGCCCAAGGCTGTTGGCCAGCTGTGGCTGTGTTGGAGGCTGGCGATGCTCCAGTCCTCGGGGGCAAGGGGGGTAGGGGGGACAGGGACTGCGAGACACCCACATTTTCATGGTTCAACTGCAGACCGGTGTGCCAGCAGGTAAAAGCAGAGCTGTCCAGGAGAGCAGGTGAGAGGTGCTGTGGGCTCGCAGGGTGCCAGGGCTCACGGCTGTGGTGGCTGTGGGGAGCACTGGCCAAGGGTTCATCCCTGCCGAGGCAGCCTGCCCTGCCGCCTTGCCAGCAGACAGCAACGGGTGCGAGCTGAGGGCCGGCAGGAGGTTGCTGTGCTCTCGAAGCATCTTCTCCTTGAGATAATTTTGCATTGGTGAGAACTTTAAATTACCTGCCCCTTTCCAAGAAGTTTTAATCATGCCTAGTGCAGGCAGTTGTTCTGGACCACAGGTTGGTATTTAAATTTGTGTTGGTCTGGAAGCTTCACCCTCTTGTTCACCTCTCTGTGCAAATCCTGTCCTGTCCTCCTCCTGAGGTGCATTTGGCTTTGTTGGTGACTGATGGCTGTCCACTGAATATTACCCTCACTCCTCCCAGCAGGTATTGCAAACGGGCACTGAAGAGGTCTCCAGGCCCCTGAAATTGCTGTAGGCAATTTATTTGTTCCTGCACACCCTCTGGGTTCGTAAAGATCACAGGCAAGAGTTTCTTCTCTCCTAAAGAAGGCATCCAAAGAGCAACATGCTTAGAGCCAGGGCAGTTAATGACGCACTGTTTCTGCTGCCATGGATAGCCTGGAGCATCCTTGTTTCCTTTGAAACGAAATGTCCTACGTGTGGCAACCGGTATGGTGTGGCACATGGCCATCTGCGGGGCACGTGCGAGGGCTTGTGGCCAGGCCCCCAGCCAACAAAACAAGGCAGCAGGCTTGCTGCCTCCGCAGGCTGCCCCAGAGGTGGCTGCCCCTGCCTGGGGCTTCCCACCACCTCTGCAGCCGTGGCCTGTGGCGATGGCACTGCGTCTGCCCAGGAGGCGGCACAGAGCAGCACCCCGAAGGCTGCCTTTGGAATACGGCTTATCAGTCATTTCGTGATGGATATTTCCCTCCGTGTAAAGTGAGGAGTGATATTTATTCTCTTTTTACTGGTGCCTTTAATTTTAAATAGAACAGAAGAGCATTTGGTTTTATATGGCTCCTCTCGCACTCCCCTATTCCGAAGCACTTTTACAGAGCAGTTAAGTTAGGATATAGTGCTGGTAATGCAGTGGCTGTGGGCAAATGGGGCAGTCTGAACTGCACCATATATCACTGCACCCACCTCCGCTGGATGTGATGCACACGCCATTTGATCCTTTTAAATAGCTATTCCGTACCTGTCCTTGATTTTGACCGACTAAATCCAAGCTATTAAGTCCGTGCCTCGGTACTTTTTTTAAACACCTTTTTAAAAGGGAATTTAGCACTTGTAAAAGTTGCCAGATTAAGGGAGGTTTATGGAATATGCAGTTTTATCCCCTAATAACGACACCAAGGCGTTCAGACCTTCAGGGGGCTTGTTAGAAGCGTCAAATCAGCAGCCAAACTCTCCTGAGCTTTGTCTATCTGTAGGGCTTCTCTGGGAAGACTGGCCTGGTTTGGTTTCCTTTTGTTGTAAATAGTGCTAGCCCCGGCGATAAAGAAACAGATATTTTTCTTGCAGGAGATGATAACTTTTGGAAACAAAACAGCGACTCTGTCCTTGCAGATAGCTTTATTTACCCGTAAAATCCTCCTGCCTGTCGGGGAGGCGTGCAGGTGGCTGCTGTTGCCCCGTGGGAAGCCCTGCCTCGCCTCGCCTGCCTGCACGCCGGTGGCCAGCCGAACCGAATGTTGACGCCGGCAGCAGGGAAACACAGGGCATCTCCTCAGTTATCGGAGCAGCCTCAACCAGGCAGCCTCTGGGGAAGCACGCGTAGTTTTACCCAGTTTTTTGCCCCGTTCAGTGCTTCAGGGCAGCAGGTGGTGCCTTCTTACTGAATATGAGCCAAGGCTGCAGCAGCTGCGTAAAGCTTTGAGATGTTACTCATACAGAAATACCCGCATATGAGTTTATTAATAGCCATAGACTCCTAGACACAGTGGTCCATACTAGGTTGTAGCTCTAGTGATCAGTCATTTTTTGTCCTCCTGTTCTTGCCTTTAAAGTAAAATAGTAAACAGTTATTTCTGTACCCCAGAATCTTCCCATTAGCCTTCATTGATGATTATTTCTGTCACTTTCAAGCTGGTTCTGTAAAAATTATACATGTATAATCAACCAGACCCCTCTCTCATTTCCTCTTATGCAACATTATTGATGACAAGTGAGAACAGAATCCCACTGAAGTGTGAGTAAGAGCTGAATTTGGCTCAAAGACTGCACTGAACTAAAAGCTTTCCTGCCCTATTATAGGGTTGCAACTAATATGTTTGTTGGAAGAAATCAAGAGGTCATTAAATGGGGTATCTTACCTCTGAAAAACTATCAGGAGAACACGTAACAGCTAGAAAAGCTGAAAAGAAAAAATAATTAGCTTTTTTTTTAAAAAAAAGTAAAGTTAAACCAAAATCTTTAGGGATGCTATAAAATGAGAAGCACACTGTATTCCAGCACAAACCACTAATGGTTAAATTCTTCTCCCACAGTCTCATAAATCAGAGTAGCCCCACTGACTTTAATAGAGTTATGCTGAAATTACACTGGTGTAGTCAGCTCATTTTGGCCCTACAAACTTGGCATTTGTCATCGTAGATCTGATCCAAACCCTATGGAACCCCTTGGGAATCTTTGTATTCAGATAATGGGATTTGGATCAGATGGTATAAGTTTAACATGAATCATAATTAGCTCAATTTAGTATTTGTATGGCTCATAATATGCAAGAGAGCCATGTAAGCCAGCTGGAGCATTGGTCATGTTGCTTAGGAATGAAAGTGAAACCATGAAGTCTTTCACTTAGTCCACCTAATTGCAGTCAGATGGTAACGACTTTAAGTAATTACAAAAACCAGAACAAGCTTAGGGTGTTGACCTCATATGATGGGTTCTGTCTGCTGCTGCTAGGTCTCTAGAGAGGTGATTCTCCTCTTTTACTTCTTGTAAGTCTTGGACATTCATAACACTCATCTTGTAATGTTGATGTTTTTAATTGCTTTTAATATTTTGTATGCTACAGGAATAGCATTATCTTGCCTACTATGTTTGCTTAGTTCATTATGTTCTGTGCATGTAGCAGGCAAGAGGACCCAGAGGTCACAAAGCCTGCTTCTGCCCTCATTTACCCTGGAGTTGCATCTGCAGAATTTGATGAACTTTAGTGACATTATTCTTGATTTATATTAGCATAGCATAAGTGCAGTATTGAGATCTACTGTAATTCTGTTGATCCGCTAGAATGGCATTGCTCATAGTGAGGATGAGGGGGAGCTATGGTTGACACATATATATATATATATATTTACATAATGATTCTTTAAAATGGCTGTTCGTGTTCAAAAGAAAAAAAAATATTCTGTGTTCATCAGGGATTTTCTGGAGATCTTATACTGGTGTCAACAGCAGCAAAACTTAGCCCAGTGTATTGCATGCTTGGAAGTGAAACAACACACAATCAACGCATGCATCCTTTTTCCAAAGTCCTCTTGCTGTAGAAAATGTCTGTCACCTTCTGTATTGATGAAAGGAAAACAGCTAACTGCCAATTTGTATAAAGAGAAGAAGCCTTTCTTCTAGTCTTCATCTAAGAAACAAGCAGATGAGGGGAAAGGATGCTTTTGTATCAATATCACATAAAGGGTAATGAAATTGGAAATAGATTCATGATTTATTCTTCCTCCAGCAGCACTCTTAAGTATACGGGAAAATTGGCTTTCACTATATACAGTAGCTGCTTACATAGCATGACTAAAGAAAGACCCTGTGAATATGAAAGGTCCCAGATGAATGAGGCCTGAAATGGAAAACCTCTATCACTATAGCAGATGGAATTGTGTGGCTTTCACGTGCCTTGCCAGTAATTTGCCAACATTTCCATTTGATCTTTGGATAGCAGAAGCATTGATTTAGTAGGCTGTAAAGGCCCCTTTCTCCACCTGCCATCTAAACCCATAAAAATCATTATGTTGCAACCATCCCTTTTTCTAGGTGTCAAGGGGGGAAAGCCATAACCCGGGGAATGGGGAGAAGCGGTGGTGTAAATCCTGTGCAAGGTTCTATATCACTGACTGTGCCGGAGAAAATACAAAGTGCGTCTCTGGGCTGCAGGAGAAAGTTTTTGCTATAGTGAGGAGGAGGGTGCTCTAAATCAGGGGTGGGAGAGTATTTGGTAGCAGAGGGGAGCCGGACCTGGAGAGTGAAGTCCCCGTAGGGAGGGGACAGCCCCGTTCCTCACGCCTTGGCTGGCTTTGCCCCTGTGCCTGCAGAGACAAGTTCCCCCCTCTTTAAGTGAGTTATGGTCACGCTTTTCCAGCCCTCTCTTCTTGTTAGGGTGGCTGGTGACCATCTTCCAAAGACCTTGGTGCTTGTGACTCAGAACATGAAAACAGCTGAAATCTTGAGATGCTGCGTGAGACCGGAAAGCCTTGTTTCTCAATCTCATTGGAGACGGCACCGGGCTACTCGAGATGTGCCAATGTGCGCGATGGAGGGGCAGGCTGCTTGGGTGCGAAAAGCCCAGGAGCTCTTTGTGAGGCCTCAGCTTGTAACCAGGTGTGTGGTGCAATTTCTTTTCCATATTAATATTCCCTGGGCAGGCCCTGGAACTGTATCTGTTTGTAAGATCTCTCCAGTTAATGAAATGGCCAAATACAATCGTCTGGCAATAGAATTGCACTTCAGCAATACAAACAAAAAGACCCTAATTTACATTTGTGCCAATACCATTAATGTAAATTGGTTATTAGCTATTTATGCTAAAAAGCTGTAACACAAAGCATAAAGGTAGTTTTATTAACTACATTTTGCCCTGTGAAATCCATGCTAGAAGGCATGCTTTGCAATCAGTGATTTTCTTTTCTCAGGCAATACGGCATTTGGTCCACCTAATTAACATATTTATAAACAAATTACTACCCCCTTTTCAGCACTTTGCATTTTATAACACATCACTGCTATGAAGTTAATAGGACAGCCGTGTGCAATGCTTTTATAATTCAATTGCAATGTTGGATTGTGCTTTACCCTATCATTCTCATGTATATGTAGGAAGGGGTAATTAAAGAAAAAATGGCATTTACAAACAATTATAATGCAGGAATAACAAGGAGGGAAATTGTTTTCAATCATTGCTTTTTAATGGGAATGTGGGGAGGGATGGAGATAGCAGGAAAACGGAGGTGCACCTGATCTGCCCTTTTGGTTTTAGTCTCTTCATGCATCTGGGGGAAGATTTTCTGAGGTGTGTGGGATGAACTTTCTCTTACGTGGTGCTGTGATGCCCATGCTGATGGAAGGGAGAGTGGGACTGGGACTGGCAATTGCCTTCACGTATGAAATGTCACCTCCTTGGTTTCTAGCACAGCCATTTCCATGCTCTCCTGCCTTGTCAGGGTCCCCTCCTGAGCCTTGCCGCAGCACTTTGTGGGGTGCTGGGTCCCCTGCCCCACCAGTCAGGCATGCAGGCAGCCATGGCAAGGGGCAGGGGGGAGGTAAGGCTGCTGGAAAGGAGAGAGGTGAGGTGGGAAATGGCATGCTATTTGGGACGAAGTCCAGAGGTACAGTATACGCATGCAAAGAGGACCCTCTGCACCCTCGGTGTTGCTGTAAGTGTCTGCGTACATGGCATTGCCAATTGAAATGTTGCACGAGGCACCCACTCCCAGACATCCCAATTAATGGTATCACTGAGGCTAAACTTGGACAAGGCTTGCTTTCTGCAGAAGAGCAAGCTCAGCGACTCTTACCTCCCGCTCTCCTCATCCCAGCTCTCTTGGCCAGCAGGGGATCACACAACCAGCCCCCCCCCCAAAGCGCAGCCTAGCAGAATGTACCAACTTAATTCAGGTTGGTCCCATGATCCAGTTGTGCCCAGCCCAGCTAGCCCCCTGCCCCCCCCCGCCATGCAGCTGAGGGGCTGTATGAGGCCTGGGACCCACAGTGGGGGGAAGAGGAGGGAAGGAGGAGGAAGGAGTGGATGGCGCTGGCACTGACACCGGGAGCTGTAGCCCACATGTTAGGCAGAAATGACTTTTACTGCCCGCTATGAGTGATGGATGGTTTGAGTGATGCCTGGGGCAGAGGGAGGTCACAGGCTTGCTCTCTGGTGACTTGAACATCTGTGGACGTTGTAAAATTGGGAATCAATATGAGGAGGGGGACACATGGTGAGGTCTGAGGGCTGGGCTGTGTGGGCACGCATGCTGAAAGGCGGCGGGAAGCTGGGTGCTCAGCTCTTAGTGCTGCTGGGGACAGCCCCTTCCCCATGAGCGAGCACCCGTGCGTGCCCTCTGCCCTGCCCCGTCACCGCAGCAGGCATCTGGGGTGGAAGCTCTGCTCCGTTTCTCTGCCAGGAGGATCTGTGTTTGAGAGCTGGATGTTCATTCCTTAGCACAGGAGTAGCTGCAGGACGTTTTGGACCCGAGGAGCGATTTTGAGCAAACAAATGGTGCTGTGGTGTGATTTGAGGTTATCAGATGAGCCTGTCTCAGTCACCTGCCTCTTCCAGGGGTAGCACCTCAGGGCTCCGAGCCATACCTTCTGCTTCGGCTTCACCACCATGAAGGTGCAGTATTAGCCAGGTCTTTGTTGCTCACCATAACCCCCTTTTGACTGAAGCTCCTTTGGAGAAA
>NW_009648250.1:1390984-1414961 GCF_000708025.1 Charadrius vociferus | reverse complement strand
TGAAGGATTCATGCTTTTCCTTTTTCAGAAATCAAAAGATTTTTTAAATTCAAACAAACCTGCGATATCCCTAATAGCAACTGTGAATTTGGAGGTCACTTACACTATTTCTTATTTCTGTAAAGAACGCATTCTGAAGAATGAAAATAATTTCAGTTTAATGAATTTGCATATTCCAGTGGAATTTCAATCTTTCACATTGGTATTAAAAGTTAGCATTAAATTATATTCTTAAATTATATTGTCATCTAACCCAGCTATGTCTGATCACTAACAGGCTGATGGTCGTTATTTTAAGGCAAATTATGTAGTTTGGAAAAGAAGGAGGTAAATCTATTTTCTCTGCAAAGAGATTTATAAAGTTGTAGGTAAATAACAGCTGGCAACAATCTTCTGCGTATAGGAATATTTTTAAACCCAAGAACACTGGCATTCTCCATGCAGCAATGGATAGGAGACTCTGGAGACTCTGTATAGGAGCATATATATTTCGTGACACAAAATAATCTGGTGCTGCAGTTATTCTCGTGAGGAAGAGCACTCGACTATTTTTTGTTGTGAGTTGATATCAGAGGATCGTCAGTTGTTTGTGTTCAGTGACCCTGCAGTACGTTGTTCTTAGATGGTTGATATTGGTAGCTGGGAAGGGAGTACCGTGCTCCTCTCTGGGCACCTGGTTGGGAGTCATAACACTGGTGGCTCTGGCTGCAGAGTATAACGTGAAAAACAAGTTAATAGTTGACCTGTGCTCCTTGTTTTTCCTTCTTAGGACTACAGACATAGAAATGATAATATCTGTTTTCTAAAAAACTTCTAATAATAAATAGAATGTTTTTCACATCTCATGTTTAAAAAAAACCAGCTGCAGTGGTCGGTCAAGGAACGGGTGATTTGCTGTCTATTTTTAACGAGCGTTCTTTAAAGAAGGAGAGATTAGATACTGCTAGGGAAGGTCATGCAGCATTCAGAAAACTTTGTGAATCACCCGTGATAGGCTGAGGCTGCCATTCTTTGTATGACTTTCCAAGTTCACACAAAGGTTACATGGCTACCAAGATGAAAAGAGGTCTCATCTGTATTTTTTCTACCACAGCCTTTTTCCATTACTAAAAATGAGGATTGTGATGAATCATGTCTTCGGCTGAACATCAAACACAAGTCTGTAGTCTTCAGTGAGAATTAAATATAGATGTGAATATAAATAGAGAAGAGAAGGTTATTATGTAGGAAGGAGGAGGATGATAGCAAAGTACAAGTGAGCTATTTAACATGTGCTTTCCATCCCCTCGGTATCCTACGTTCTTTTATCTCGGGAGAAGAGGGCAATGGGTTAGCACGACCCTGTCATAGGCTATAGGCTCTCATCAGAAAATTGGGGATGAATAGTCCGTATCATCTATGAAGCAATCGTGATTCTGCTCTATGTCTGTAAATATCTGAATGGCTTTTTCACCCAGCTTTGTATTCACATGGCTTCCTCCAGCAGTATTTTGTGTTACTACCACCACACAGAGCACAGAGGAGTCCCTGAGTTTTAACTTGTCTTTTTCATTAGGGACCTTCTTGCAGAGAGCCTGCAGTTGAACCTGGTCTTCCCAGCAGCATCTCTGATCAACACCTCAAAGGTCTGGCTGTCCCTTGAAGCCCTGTGCAAGCTGCTACAAGCAGTGCTCCGCTCCTCCTCATTTGTCCCAGGGTGCAAGCACGTCTTGTCTTCCGATGTGGATTTGTTTAAGTGTGTCAGTTTAACATGCTGCCACTACAGTCTGCAACACTGCAGTGCTTGTCTTGCTGTGGGACTCCTGGCTGTGTCTCCAAAGGCCTCAGTGCTCAGCCCATGTGCTGGATTTCAAGACTACCATCACAACCGAATTCAGTGATTTCTGTTTCCAAGTGCATTTTCTGGATATAAATGCTGAGAGCACTGCTTTGGATGCAACCCCCCCACCCCCAGCTGCCTGGCTTGTTCCAGATCCTGGTGAAGGTGATGGACTGTAATGACCCTCTTAGAGTTTGGATCAGCTCCACCGTTGCTCCCAGTGTTGTTGCACAGCGAGGGATGCAGCACCCTGACCATGCACTGGCCTCTCTTCTCTGTGCTCCTACGAGGCCTTTCCTTCAGAGGACTCCAGACAGGTAGGGCACCGAACACACGAGGGGAATCCTACCTCAGGCCAAAAATGGGATGGGCTGTTGGTCCTGCATGTGTGGCTTGAAGGCAGAACCTGAGCGGTGTATTAGAGAAGGTAAATGAAGGCTTGCATGCTGCAGGCAACCATTTTGACTGGGCTGAGGTCAGACCAGCTAGCTCCATCTTGGTAAGGATACACTTGTCACCCATCCACTCTTAGAGTCCCATGGCACTTAATGCATTTCAGTCTGTATCAAATCACTGTTATCCCTTTAATGGGACATTTCAATCATCGTTCTCTTCTTCTGTTGAGAAAATACCAAATGACCTTGCTCGGTTAAACCGTCCATGCTAATCACCTTACTTTACAGGTTACCCAAATTATATTGTACCGAAATAACAACACGTGTACCTTTCAGGGATGGAGCTGGGACAGTCTTCCCTGTGACTTTGTGGAGTTCCTTGGATACAAAGTTTTAAAGGCCTAATTCATCTGGTTGTTCAAAATTGGAAGCTTAAAAGTGAGATATAATGGATCAGTCTTCAGTGATTACAAGTACTCTGTAACTATGGGTTGAGACATGGAACTTTTTCTAAAACTGTTTAACACTTAGGGAAGAGAATCAGAAGTCACAATTCAAATACAGCCCCTTTAATTAATTCATCTAAAGATAAAAAGGGTCCTCTACAAAGTCTATGAGGATATTGCTAGCAGAAAAAAAAGTCACATCTACTTTTCATATACATGTCTTCAATGAGCACAAGAGCCCTTAATGATTGGGCTTAATTGTTACTCATCAACACCACTGCACCATCTGTCCTGAAGTGGTAATTTTCTGTGATAGCTATATAATACCACAACATCAGTGCTCTTCAAGTATCAGGATACTGAATTAATCATGAAGGGTTTTTCATTAGCACCGGAAAAAACTGCCTCAATTAAAAAGACTTTCTTTAAAAAAATATCTGGTCAAGGATCATTTCAACTTTCAAGGAAAATGAAATGTATGTTATAAACTCAGCAAAGCTGCTGTAGCCTGTGCTGGTCCTGGCCCTCCCAGGGATTCTTATTAGCACTCTCTCTAGTCTTTCCCTGGAATTCCTTTTTGCTTTAAACTTCTCACTTTCTCCCATATTTAAGTCTTGTGGTAGGACACAGCATTCACTCTAGGCTCTTTGCTTGACTCTAGCTGCTTATAAGATCAAATCTCATGTATGTTCTGCCACAAAATGATTTTTGCTGTGTACTTTCCAAAAACTTGCCACTTGATCTACTTTGATGATGACCACCAATACTCTTCATCAAAAGACGAAAGCTTCTCAGGTGTCTCTGTTAAGTTGTAGGGGAGTACAAAGTCCAGGCAAAACACTGCCAGATATCTTCAATACCTGCCAAAGGTTTGAAGTTGCTTGCACTGGCAGTCCAAGCTAGCTGAAGCCTCCGTGGACACAGAAGAGCACAGAAGAAGACACCTAACAACTTCACAAAGACTAGGGAAAAGGAGTATTTCAGCATATTATCATAGAATAGTGTGGGTTAGAAGGGACCTTTAAAGGTCATCTAGTCCAACTCCACCTGTAATGAGCAGGGATCTCTTCAACTAGATCAGATTGCTCAGAGCCCCATCCAACCTTGACTGTTTCCAGGGATGGGGCATCTACCGCCTCTCTGGGCAACCTGTGCCAGTGTCTCACCACCCTCATTGTAAAAAAAATTTCTTCCTTATACTAGTCTAAATCTTCCCTCTTTTAGTTTAAAACCATTACCCCTTGCCCTATTTCAACAGGCCCTACTAAAAAGTCTGTCCCCATCTTTCTTATAAGCCTCCTTTAAGTACTGAAAGGCCGCAATATTGCTAGGGGGTAGAGGTACAGCACAGTCCTTCCAAGTATGTAGCCGTTTGAGATAAGCTGAAGTCAAGCACACACATTCTGGGAATCTTCCCTGAAACAAACTTTCTGATCTGACTTAAAGATGATCTGTGTAACTATTAACCTGGTATGGCTCTAATATCTGTATGTTTTTACTGCCTGTGAAACGTGAAAACTTGCAAGTCTGGAAAGACCCTCAAGAGCTCACCAAGTTCATCTCTTCTGCTGCAACAAGATGGGTTACTGTTGTTACCCTGCCTCCGTGCGAGGCTTTGCAGGCCGCCTTTGCAGGTGAGTTGTTCCAGGGCTTCGCTATCCTCGCTCCTTCGGGAGCTTCTCACGATGTCTAGCTTGCATCCAGCTAACTTGCTGCAGTACGCCCACTCTGTCTGGTCTGTTCCACCATGGGCATGGGTGGAACATTACTCGTTGCTGTAACCATTTATGTATTTGAAGTTGAATTCCCTACAGATGCATTCTTGATCAGTGTTTTGGAGATAACATTCTCCACAAGTTTGGTGCTCCAAGGCTTTCAGAAAGGCAGCGGGAAGCAACAGCTGTCTAAACTCTTCCAGCCACTGCTAACAAACTTCCCACTCTCTGCCCGGAGCTATCTGATGGTGCATGCCGTGAAATGTCAGAGACGGAAAGCCCCTTTGGCACAGAGCCCCTCTTTTCTTTGGATGGGTAAAAACGACCGGCTGTGAATCTGTCTGGGCTGCTGTAATGATGCTCAGTGTGCCTCTGCTCAGTACTGCTGCCCAACCAGCAGCCCATGCAAGCCCACGATTTTCCTCTTGCCCAGCATCTAAACGCACGGCCGCTACTCATGTCTAAAATGGCTATTCATGGTTGAATTATCACTCCCTGCTGGACTTTATTGTTACTATTGAGGGTCATCGATCAGCATTTTGAATTTCAGTTTGCCCAGTCTGTAATACAGACTTTTTCTCTTATCTTTTCCTGCATATGGTGTGAGATGTAACCACATTACCAAGAGCGCGCAGAAAGCACAGTCAGGCCACCTTGTGTGCACTTACAAGCACCAGGATGAAGCCTGAGCATTGCCGGTACACAAAATGACCTTATTACAGTGATTCCATACTTGAAGTCTTAATTTTTAAATGCTTATTTGTTCCATAGCTGAAATTGCTTACACTAACAGTAGAAGCTAATGGTGTCTGTCCTATTGATGAGACTAGCAGCTGAATCCTAGAATAACTCCACAGATGGTGGGATCACCTACTTGCTGACAGCTTCCATAACAATTTTTACCTTATTTATGGGGAAGATCCTGGCATAAAAGGTATGTCTGGTTGTATCTACTACCTAATTCTTGGAGTCACTAAGAATGCAGAATGACTTCATACTTTGGCTGTAGTTTTTCAGCTTGGCTATCTGTTCTCTTCCCAGGAAAAGCCCAAGAAAAGGGATATTGAGTCTTACAGGCTCTAATATGCATCCCAGGGTTTGAAGGTGAGGTCCAGGCACCATGAGAGATGACAAATCTATATAATTTCAGCAGACTTCCCCTTGAAGGGTTTTCTAAGGCTTATCTGAACCTACTTCGGACTAGCAGAACCTGGCTGTTTTGGAGTGCCCTCATCATAACCACCAGCACAGCAGGGGAGTCAATGTGCCATCCCTAACACAGTCATTGCACTTTCTTGTGTTTTCTCACTTGTATTTACTTACTGGTATTTTTCTCTCATCCTGTATCTTTTTTTTTTTTTTTCCTCTTAAATCTCTCCTGATATAAACAAGAGTGACTTTTTTGCAGGAACAAATAAGGAAAGTGTATGTGCCTAGGTTCTTGCACTTCACCTTGTTTGAGGTTAATGAGCCAATTAATTTTATGCAAGATACTGGCACTTTGACTGTTTCGTTTTGCTGTGTAAACAGTGTAACTAGTAACACTCAGTTGCTCTCTGCACCCTTAAATTAGGCCTAAAAATTACTAATCAGGATCCCATGAAAGCCTGAAGTATTATATTTTTAGCAACAAAATTTCTCAATAGCAAAAGACAAGAACTATCTGTTGTGTATAAATTCACCCCTTCCTTCTCCCTCCTTCCCCTGCTTTTTTCTTATTACACTGTTAAAAGTGATATTTAAAGCCATGCAAGGTCAGGACCTGCTGTATTATTATTTCAGTAACATTTGAAAATAGTGAGGGGGGTGGGCTTTGGGGGAAACAAGCAACTCACGCCTTGCTCTGAGGAGTTGTGACAGGGCAAGGATATACAGAAAACGTGATTCTTTCCAAGGTGTCTACCTATGTGCCTGGTGTCAGTCACTGAGACCTCATGTGGATTCATTACCCGTGGAGGTCATGAAAAGAGGGTGAGAATGGAAAAACAGGAATGGAAAGAAACATTCCTGGAAAGCACCCTATTTCTGTCTTCTCTTTTTTCTGCACTAGTATACACTGGCTGACATTGGGACTGCTGCTCTCTAGAACAGACAGAGATCAGTTCAACCTCTTCCCTAGCTTTTCTCATCCTACAGGAGAACACACAAGGTTGCGTGGGGCAGGGAAACATTGGAGAAAGTATGTGGGCTCGATAGTCTTGTTAGCAGCGAGCAAAGCAGTAGGAAGGCAGGGGACCAAGGGCAGCATGGAAGGAACTGGCATGAGCTAGAGACAAGCCCAGGCCTAAAATGTGGCTACAACTGGTGTAAACCACTTGATGGAGTCTAAGTCTGAACTTATGCATGGCTACCAATGACCAGAGAGCTACTGCCCATCATTTTGGGATATTTTGTCAGCTGTGGCCGTTTTATCTTTCTTTGGTGGACCCAAGGGAATACTTCATTTTGCCTGGCTGATATCACTGCTGGGATATATTCTCAATATTTAAAGAACCACCCTGTGCGGCTGGGATCAGATTGTTCTTGATCTTGACTGCTGCTGTGTTCTTGATCTCTTAATATTTATTCTTTATGAGTGTCAATGAAGAATAGGCCTGATGCCAGTTAGTTATAATCTCACTCTAGATTGCCAGTCTGGCACATAATATGATGCACTGAGGTGTCATTTTCATCTTTCGAACTCTACTTCATTTTTGCTAGAGACATAATAGCAGAAACATCTCCCAAAATGATGTAATTTCTAAAGCTTACCCTAAAAGTTTCACTTTACTGAGGCTCTTGCAATAATTTTTTTTTGGCATTACAGTTTATGCCAGCTGTCATTATCGGTCTTAAAGATTGAGTTTTAAGAAGCCCAAAGTTAAAGAACATTTTAATGGTTTGATCTGGTGTTCGACTAGTCTGAAATGGAGCTTCTAGCAGGAAGTCCTCTCTCTGACCTCAGCCTCACAACCCAATTCAACTTGAAAAGGTTGTAAAGCTCTGTTAATTTGTCAGGGAGCTGGGATAAGATTTGTGTTTGTAATCACACTTGGGGAGCCATGGTAATCTATCCTGCAAATGCTCCGATGTGAACTTAAATTTAGCTATTGTTTTCAGTGCAGCTACTTGTGTATTTAAAGTTCAGCCGGAGCTGATGTATTTTCCAGAACTAGATCCTAATTAGCTGCTGAATTTGGTACAGCTCAAATAATTTCAGAAATAATATGCAAAAAGCAGCTGTGTATCATGTTCTAAATGAGAATACACCTTTAAGCTTTCCTCTGTCTAGCGGGACCGTGTGATACAAAACAGTCACATCTGTCTGTTTACTACTATTCTCCATGACATCTTAATGAAAATGAAGAGATGCATATTTTCTGTGCCAGCATCACCCTGGCACTTATTAACTGGCTGAGCTAAAAACTAACCTTAGATAGAAATAATGAAAACATGAATCCAGTGTGACTTGATGATCTCTATAGTTAATGGTCCCATTAGCGATGCCACTGTTTTAAATGATGGTAGAATAACTCAATATGCACATTAATGTAAGATGTTGATAGATTATTGATTATCCGAATGCTGAAGTAAATGAATCCCTTATATAATTCCAGGGAAGTCCAATCATGCCAGAAATAAAATTGATCCATGTTATTCTAGGTATGATTGCTATGGCTAAATTAATAGCGACTAACTATCTAAATATCTGAGAAAAGCCCAGATAGACTTTCTATACCATCAGAAAGACATTAAATGAGTATCAGGCTCTTTTTCAGGCTTGTGGAGCTGGAGGGCTTCGAGAGGTTCCACAGCCCATTTCCTGGCTGGTGCACAGGAGCAATGATGCCCATGTTATTCCTGGCAGGTGTTTGTCTAATCTGCTCTGAAGAAATCTTGAATGATGGAGATTCTACAACCTTTCATGGCAATCTATTCCCCTGCTTGACATCTGTACTGTGTATAAATCACAGAACGTTCAGGGATGCTGAAAGGTAGCTATATGCCCACCTCTTCTACCAATCAAAAAATATTAGGAACTTAGATAATTTTGACAATTTGGGTATTTATGACCCTGATTTTTATTTGTTACACATTTGCAGATCTATTTACTAATCAGATACATTGAGGTAAAGCCAAAATCACATTGTCTAGCATTACACACTGGATAATGATGTTATGATGTTAATATACAATGAGCCCATCCAGACGGTTGGTCTATATCCTGTCTTGCTAGGCAGGTATGTGCTGGGTCTTGTGTGAATGTCTCTTGCCCGACACCGATGACATCACTGAAGAATTGTCACCTAGAAAAAAACCCTACCTTTATCCAGCTAAAGAAGAAGATTGAGAGGTCTGATTTTATCAGAATTCCATACTTGGAATAAATTAATTTTCTCAGTTCCCATTAGGGGACTAGTATTGTTGTGCTTTAATGATATCTCCCCTGAATCAATGTTTTACACAGAATTGCCTTGACTTTCACAAATATCGAGAGAGTACCTAACTGATTGTCAGACTGCTTAAGTAGCATTGATTTTATTTCTGCAATATTCAGATGATGAGGTAATTGCATCTTATCAGCTTATTGAAAAAGTCTTGTTAAAGCAGTCAATGATCATGGGCTTACCTAGCTTCCTCATTTCTCTTTGGTTGCTGTTCTGTTTTTTCTTTTTTGTTTTTTGATCTGTTAGGTCTGAGTTCTGCAAGATGGGGTGGAGGTCATGACATTGCTCTGTGTCCAATGATATCAGAAGGTTACCACTATTGTTTCTTCTACTTGGCAAAGATAGCAGCCTGTGGTAAGGTGCGGACAAACTCAGACCTTCAGTGGTGCTCTCTATGTGAGGCAAAAGGAGACAGTAGGAGTTTGGCTCAGGAGAGAACTTGCACGCACACACAAGTGTTAGGTTAACCATGTGAAGGTGGTATAGTACCTGCACAAGATATTCATGCCAATGGGCTTTGCAATAAGAAGGGGAGTTCTGGGAGTCACCACCGCTGTGAAAACACAGGTTGCTCCACGCTGTGAAACCGCACTGTCTTCTGGTGCTTGCATTGACAGGAATGATGTTAAATGCCAAATTGCCCGTGCTGGTTCAGAGTGCTTACAGGCATCTGATGGCATCCACAACTCTGCATGCAGTCTGCAAGACCCTGGCCCCAATCTGAGCTGTGCTGTGTCTTCACATGAAGTTTCTGTATTTCTAGATTACTCTGGCAATCACATATCAATCACTAGCTGCCAGAAGCTTTAATCTGATTACAGGCAATAAAACTGGTTTCTATCTCTGGCGCCTGACTCAGGTTTTAGAGCAAGGGAAAAAGTATGACATCACCTCTGCTTGCATCTGTGTTGGGTAGCTAATGAAATTACACGAAGGGTTTGAAGACCATTAAAGTCAATGTTGATCCTTATTATTATTAAGAGCACTTTCAAATTTACTGCACCACGGGGCAGGCTTGAAAGCATCATTTTTCAAAGGTGTGTGCATTGCATTGGATTGCAGCGAAGAGCCCTGCTGGCTGTAGAGGATGTCGGCAGCAGAGAGAATCAATTCTGAAATTAATTGGCTAAAAGTCTGCATAGCTCCTTTCCTGCACAGACTCACACATCCCATTGCTTGGTGGTAATGGGCATAATAGTGACCTTGGGGTAAGAAAGCCCCAGGTAGGCTCCTGTGCATGAGAAGGAGTTGGTGGTTTGCAGAGGTTTCCTCCTGCAGCCTGTTGCGGCTCTGCGGCTCCATGGGGTCTTCAATTCCTTCTGGGCACTGCTGAGCTCTGTGCAGGGGCACAAATGCTTCTCATTAATCCCAGCAAAAGTCTTTGAGTCCCCCCTTTATCTGCTCCAGCGGGATGGTTGGGATTTTTTTTCTTCCAAAAGTTAGTATTGTCATTTTGAGACTCAGACCAAAGACTGATGCTTGATGCCCACTTACATGAAATGCCTCTGGTCCGCAGCGCTTTGACTTTTGCAGCTGCCTGAGCTTCTCTGTTTTAGATGAAGGGGAATCTGAACTGAATATGATAAACAGCAATACTGACAAAACACAGAGATATTTTGCACCAAAGTCTTTTGTTTTGTTAGATGGTTTAAAGCATATTGTAAAAAACGACACACGCCATTCCCTTGGATATTTTGGTATCTGAGTATTTATTACATCTCATAATATTGTTTCCTCAGTCCACATCCAGGATAAAGGAAAATTTTTACTCCAAGAGCTGTAGATTTTTCATTAGCTTTTTGGATGGGTAAAGCTGCTCTCTGTATTTTAGAACTCCAAAAAAGTGGATATGGAAGGGAGAGCTTTTTGCACTGGTGTTGGTTTGAGCAGGGTGAGCCTCTAGAAATCCCTGGATTTTGCTCAGGAGAAGATGTGCCTGATCAGGCTCAAGTTATACATAAGGATTTTACAGACGATGGCAAAAATATAAACTGCTTATGTCACATGTGAGCTTTCAAATCTAGCTCAGGAAGATGGCTTAAAAACTCACTTGAGCAAGCACGCGAAGGTTTCCTTAGCGTGAGAACCTTCAGGCTGATACAGGCTGGCAAGGATGCAGATGTCTTCTCTGCAGGAGTTTTTGGGGTGTGGTCTGCACAACAGTTTGACAGCGTTTGAGGGCCCAGACTGCTTTCTGCATTAGGCAGTGCTGACAGTGGGACTACAGTCATCTTTGCTCCTCTAGTAAGTTTACCACATGGTAAAGGGTGCCCCCAGCACAGAGGAGCAACCAGGAGTAAGCTGGAGACTCCCCTAGTGTGTCCTGGCTTGTTGCTTCATCTCCTCAGCATCTGTTGTGTGGCAGCGCAAAGCAAAGCCTTTAGGGCAGGATGATTTCATTCAGGTGTAGGCAGCTCCCAAGTTCAGAGAGAGGAAAACTGGCAGAAAGGTCTCAGAGATGCTGTCCTGCCAACCACCTGCTCCTCAGACCAACAGTGTGAGCTTCTCTTGGAGTCTAGCACTAGCTCTGCAGCTCTGCTAGACATCTTCTGGGCAGGAATCAGCCCTGGCCTGAGGATATATGCTCATAAACAGCTTATGCACAGCAGCAGGTCTGAGGTAAGCACACGGGAGCACTGGGACTTGGAGCAAAAAACATTGTATTTTGTAGATCCCACAGTTTACTGGTGGAGCTGAAACACCCAGCCACACATTTCCTACCTGCCCTTAGATGCATTCTTGAGGAGAGGGGAAACACATCCACGGGAATCCTCAGAAACAGTTATTTCTGCCTTTCAGTTTTGCACTGCCTTGTCCCAGCAGGGTCACAAAGCCTTTGCAATAGTCTGTACTGTCTAAGAAGTGACTGTGGGAATGGTGTCCTTCCTAGAGTGAATAATGGTGCCTGGTTTTCCAAAGAGAGGCCATTTACAATCGTGGAAATGGCATAATCAGAATGAGTTTGCCATTTGGGTCCCTTCTAAACATACCACTATCAAATTTTAATTTTATTTGAAAGATGTACAGCACCAGCCTCAGCACAACAGAGCAGCATCAATTAATACTGGCCAGATAAGGAACTGCATAAAGAGACAGCACAGGCAGAGATGGCCCCAAATGAAAAGAATGAGTTTCAGTCAACAGGCTGGTCTGAGGAGCTACCAAGAGGTCTGCCTCTCATAAAAAAAAGTCTCCTTTCTGCAGACATCACAACGTCACTGTTGCTAAATACCAAAAGAGGAAGGGATAGAGGCAAAATTTTAAAATAATATGTTTTTGTTACCTGTAACAGCACTTCTAAGCGTGAATTTGTATGGAGAGGGCTCTTGTTTATGATAGGCGTAGCTCCTGAAACAATCAGCCTGGTCAAAAGCAGTGAGGTACACTTTCCTGACTAGAAGCCATAGATTTTCTTTTTTTTAAATGTTGGAATTCCACTATGGGGACATTAAATACTATGACTGCAGTAATATTAGAACCAATGTCCTGAAAATCAGAAATTCCAGTGAAATGATGTACTATACAAGGTATTTTCCAGCCCTCTGCACCACCACTGAAGCCTTGCATATATTTTTCTCCTTCATTTTCATATATATTATATTGCCCATCAGTGTACTGCCGCGTGTTGCAAACCAGTGAGAGCTAGTGACATAGTGCTTGGAGGTAGAGATCAGGCTACAAGCATTTGCTCTGCACTTAGAGCTCATGGCTTTGAAATAGGGAAGTTCCCTTTGGAAACTGCAAAAACTAGTATTCCTATTTTAGGTAAATGTCTGTTGAGGTACTGGTCAGGCTGCTCATGTACTAGGGCTCCAGCAGTGTCTGAAAATCTGAAGGAAAACCAGTCACTCAACTAAGAAATTAAAAATGGCTATTCAGTAAAAGCCCCCATTCCTTCCCTCAAAAAAAACCTCCAAACCAAAACCAAAAACTGTAAGGTCATCAGGTTAGAGAAAGAACATACCTGTGCACTGAAATCAAGAATATGGCTCCAAAGCCATAGCATGCAACAGTTGTCTGGATACTTGAGGCAAAATTCTGACAAGCCTGAATAAAAACCCTAGAAGCAAGAGCCCTACAAGAAGGTAATTACAAGAACAGTAGGTCCTACCTTAAAGCGCAACTGAGCATAGTCTGACAGTTAGGTTCTTTTTCGGCTTTGAGGTGTGGGGAACCCTTGGATGCCACAACAGTGTGAGGACAGTCTCTTGGCTATTCTTGCATGTGGAAAAGACCTTTCTGGGCAATGCAGGAAGGTGAGGGGGCGAGCATACCATTTCGGTGATTTTACTGCTCACCTTCCCTAATTAGGAAAGAATGCAAAAACTTAGCTCTCTTTGGGCAGCCTCCTCACGTGAGCAGCCAAGACATTTTGCCTTGCCCTTGGCAAGGGCAAAAATCTTGATCAAAGATCAGCTACCAGATGTAGTAGGGTGAGGCAGCTCAAAGGTCTTGGTTTAGGGCTGTTGTTCTCCATCAGTCCTAGCTCTTGCGTGAAGTGAAGATGGATGAATCAGATGTTCCAACACAGCCTTAGATGAAGAGCAGCTACTCTGACAACAATCTTCATTGAGAATATAGTGAAAAGATGATGATTAAAACTTATAGCATAGGGTTTATTTCAAAACAAGTCTTCTCAAACAGGGGTACGTGGGGTACATGATCTGGTACAGAGATAACCTGTGGTGGTTAGTGCCTACCCCAGCTGCTGCTGTCTATAGCTGGCACTGTTGGCTGTGATATCAAGCAGAAATATTCATGAAATTGCTTTAAAATGGCATCCATAGTAGGACAGAACAGCCATCTAAAAGCAAGTTTGGAGTCACCAAGGGAACTCATGAGTATTACCTATGGTAGACCTAGTTAGCATCTTTTATTATAGCGCCTACAGACTCCACTCCCAGCATACTGTGGGTTATTAAGGTGGCTTTTTGTGGGAGCCACTGTGAAGATATCTGGTTGTTTAAGGCTTGAGTAGAAAGGTACAACCTGTGATTTTTCCTAGTCACTTTTGCTAGTCAGCAGTTTGGTGTTAGCCAAGCCAAGGAACAACCTGCTATTTTCTCTTCTTCCCTCACCCTTTCCTCACATGCATATTCACCTATCTGTTCACCTACCTATCATTGATCATAAACTCAATACCAGCCCCCCTACTAGCTGGCAAGACTGCATTGGTGCAGGTTTTTTTTAAAGGGCTTGTTCAATAAGTCTGTATCAGGACCTGTTGTTTTTATTGCCAGCTGGCACCTTTTCAAAATGCAAGAAATTTTCCTTCCCATGTCATTGTTACATTGTGGTTAAGTGAAAAAAGAAAACACAAAGAAAAGAAAAAACCTAACTAGCATAGTGTAGAAGGATAAATTCATAGAAATGCATACTGTATATAGAAGCGTATACTGGAAAACACAATTCCTTCCCCACTGATGCCGTTTGCATGTCAAGATTTTGGAGTCAGGTTCCTCCTTCATGTCAATCAGCCAGCGGGCTGTAGAACCACACTTCGATCACAGTCCAACAAAGTGCAAATATTGTCACAGGTTACATTAAAGAGCTTCCACTAATTTACAAGCTAAACCGTGATATATTTCACTAGCCTTCTACATGTCAACATTTGCTTCAGAATAATTTACTGCCTATATATTGAGTGTTCTATCTATACAAAACCATATTGCAGGCTGTTAACTTATAAAAGATAGGAGAGTGAGAAAGCATTCTAATTTCTCATCAGTGTAAGAAAAGATAAGAAAAAATATTAGCACATTGGATAATGGCTTTCTGAATAGAGTTGGATGAGTTTGCAAGAGAGGAGTCCTAGGCACTGATCCTGGTCTTTGTTAGATCCGGAATAAATTCACTGGAGTCAGTGTAATGCATTATTCTCAACTTTGTGAATAGTAGATTTTTTAAGAAGCAATTTACACAGGCCAGATTCTGCTTTGATCTTCATGCCCATGGATCTGGTAAAATGTCACTAGTGTTAGTGGTGTCTCTGGGTTTGCGTGAGTGTCACTGAATGAGAGTCACGGGGCAGGAACTGACTACAATCTGGCTTTACATTTCATAGTCACATTAGAAGGATAACCTAAAGAAATGCAACATATTGTCAGTACAGATAGCTTCATAAAAATGGAAAAATGCATTTTGGCACTGTTGCTACACTGCTTGCAATAATACCTGAGCTGGCTTGGCTAAATGAGCTGCCCTCAGGTGTGTTTGTAGGATCTATCACGACAGTGCTCTCTGCTGTATAGACCCATGCTTGGCACCTCAGAGTCTAGGCTCCTGCGCTGCCGTTCCTGTTAAACCGCTGATCTCCCTCTGGTAAGCACCAGCCCAGCACCACAGCAGCCTGGCCAATGTGGGTTGGCTTTAGGAAACCCAACAGTATCCCAATGGCCGTGGGGGAGGTGATGCCATAAATGTGTCTGCGAGGGTGGGGTGGGGGAGAGCTGCCTGAGCAAACCTAAGGAGAGGGGCTGAATTTCTGCAAGGGGCAATTGTTTTCTTGAATGTCCAGGGCTTCAAGTGCATTGGAACACAATATACTCTTTCATTGCCATAACCCTTCTGTGGGAGAGAGACCATTATCCCTATTTCACAGAGATGCCGGAGAATGGATTTACCAAGACTATAATTTTCAAACACTGGAAAATGTATTTCTGCCTTAAATCTGCATTTGGATGCTTCAGTCTTGAACATTTTATTTCAGAGAGGGGATAGAGGTCACAAAAGAAGTCAGCTGGATTTACTCAGATTTGCTTCTTTAGTTTAATCAACCATTTTGTCGTTTTAGTGAGAAGGCTGTTTGTCCTTCATACTTCTTGGTCAATTACACTATGTCAAAAGCCCCTGCAGGAAAGCTTGTAGGCATTTGCCTAGCTTTGGGAAAATTTGGAAATTTTTGCAGCCTAACCCAGAATTTCTTTGATACACTACAGCCGAGGCAGGCCCCACTACAGCAGAAAGGAGGTCTTGTGCAAATGGACAGTTTATATCATGCACAGCGCCTTTTGCACAGTTTCCCTTCGTAACACTTGTCACGTGTCTGCTGGCAAAGGCTGGCTCAATCTCCGAATGACAGGTCAGCGTGCAATAGGTGACAATGGAAGTCTAGATGGAAAGTGTTCTTCTTCTCTCAGGAACTACTCTCCTTATTTAAAAAAGAGGAGAGAGGAAAAAATAGGGTTCTCCCTCCTTCCCTGAGTACTTTCTGCTCAATGCTTTTCAAGCATTTTTAAATCTCTGGCACTTTTCATCTTTGAATTCAGAGAACCTTCGTCTGAGGTAGTAAAATCACTGGCTAGCTAAGCCCGTTATCTAGTGGAAGAGGATTAGTTTTCTTTTGATTATGGGGATGACCTTACAGAAAATGTTTGAAAGAGGCACGTTTTGTCTGCCATCAGCCATGTTTTCCACCATTAATCTGCTTACCCAGAAGATGAGATTTTATTTACTTGTTTTCTCAGAAGATACATGAAAAGGATTTTGGAGCTTGTTTTTTCTTGGGTTTGTATTAAAACCTTCCATGGAAATTTAGAGGATTGGACTGAAATGTCTTTTTGGTTTAGACTGGTCAAGCAGGAAGGCAGTAACAGACACTTTACCAATAAGTAAGGGAAAATGGTGGTTTCTTATTACGGCATGATGTGCCCTCTGAGCTTGTTTCTGACCTCTCCCACTCCAGATTAAACCCCCCAGGTGTTGAGGAGAATCCCTTTGAATTTCTGCCTGTGTGAAGGAGTTTCTGTCACCTATCTTAGGCAATGTGAATTATCTTTCTAACTTGGATTGTCCTAAATAGAGCCACC
Organism: Charadrius vociferus; assembly: GCF_000708025.1. Classification (NCBI taxonomy): domain Eukaryota; kingdom Metazoa; phylum Chordata; class Aves; order Charadriiformes; family Charadriidae; genus Charadrius; species Charadrius vociferus. Next base: position 1,398,351 of record NW_009648250.1, on the reverse strand, counting down.
TAAATAGACTTGGCAACTTCTCAGCTGTGTACGGTTTCCCAAACTTTGACATCCCAGTGCAGATGCCTCTGTCTGCGTTGGTCACCTGGGGCTCATCTGCAACTAGGGATGGTGAGCGGGCCTTCTGTGAGTGTGATTCATCCCATCTTGAAGCACAAGCATAGATTGACTCAGATGAATTGCAGCCCGAGCCTGTGCTTAGACTACACCGGCCACTTCATATGTTTGGTCCAAATGGTGGTGTTGCACTGCATCAGTCCTCTGAGGGCGCTCACAGCCCTGATGTCCCTGGGGACCTGGCCCCGGGGCCTCCCCCCACCCTGCCCACAGCCCAAGACCCCCTTACAGCCCATGGAGGGAGGTGAGGGAGGGAGTCTGGCCATCCCCTCTGGTGGAGAGCAGGAGTTGGGGACACAGAGGTTGGCAAGATGGCCAGCAGGTGTTGCCTATTGGGAGCTGGAAGAGGATCAGTGGCATGGCTCATCCTGTGGTCAGGCGCTGCCATTCTGCCAGTAGAGCCGGTGGTGGGGACCCTTCCCTCGCCCGCAGGCAGTGCCACCAGCCCTTCTTGGGGTGGTTGCGGGAGCCTGACCCTGAGCCTGTGGCTGCTAGGACAGCCTGGGAGGAGACACCTGTGCTGCTGTGCCTCCGAGGGACTGCGTCACCATTTCTGGGATGACACAGCAATGTAGATTCTGCAGAAAACCCATAAATACCAACTCTGCAGAAGGAGCCTAAATCTGCTCCTGTAGTCCTGTCTGTTTTGACTGCTTCCACGGTGCCCCTCGTTCTCGCTGAGCTGTGCTATAACCTATTACTGCCTCCCCCATATTACACTGTGCAGAGCACTCTCATACCTTGAGCATAAAAGATGCTATAAAAACGTAATTGTATTCTATATCTGATGTTAATATGATATTCTCTCAACTAATGGAGGACTTTGCAATGCTCATTTAATTTTTCTAATGTTAACTTTCTAGACAAATTTAGCTATGGTGCAAAGTTTTTATGTGGAGCGGGATTTTTCCTTTTAATTTCGTTCCCATTCTTCCTTTGCAGCTGAAGGTCTGATTCTGTAGCGTGCATTGTTCTCCTTGCTAGCTTAAATTCAGCAAAAATGGTAAGAAGCTGAAAGAGCAATAGGGCTGCCTGTATCTCTCCTTGACCCTTGTTGCAAGTCTGCATTTTTTTTTAAGCTGGAATATTTGCAGTCTGGGTTTCTGGTGGCTGTGGACAAAGAAATAAGCATTTTCCTCAAAAATCCAGTATGATGGAGAAATTTATTTACAGTGTATCACTTAAAATGTATTTAGCCAGTTGTTAAGCCCTGCCTTAAAGTTTATTTTAAGATTAGGAAGTGTTTACCTACTCCATCTTGACCGTCTGAGGGCAGTGTCACCTAATACTTGCTAGAAGTGACGTGCCCGGTCACTGCATACTGTCTGCACTGCACCTGCCCTCTAAGGATGTCATCTGAAACTCACAGATGTGAAAAAGTGCCTTTCTGCACATGTTAACTGGATCGTGGACTTGGATAGATTGCACTCACTCTCTGGGCCAGAGTGTCTATTGGTGTAAATCTTTAATGGCACTGAATCCAGTTTGGGGCATTCCACCTGATGGATTCATAGACCTGAAACTAGGTGGGACTGTGACTGACCTTCAGGTCAGAGCCCTCACAGACATCCAATGTAGATGTCAAAAAGCAAAGTGCTTTTTGCATGAAGGGGTTTACACTTGGCTAGAGCATGGGTTTTAGAAGACTCTCCAGTCTTATTTTAAGGACATCAGGTGATAAAGAATCTACAGCAGTCTTTGCCAAATTGTTCCATAGGCAATCAAGTTTGCTGTTACAAACATCCATCTTATCCTAGACTAAATATGTTTAAGTTAACATTCCACCAGATAGTCAGTTACTCAGAATTAGTTGTCCTTCACTTAATTTGGCCTTTGTTGTTAATGCTAATTGTATGTTGTGGAGCACAGCAAACCACCAGACCTTCTTGTGAGCGTTTTTATTAATTACATGCCTGCAGGCAGCTATCTCTTCTCCTTTAATTCCATCTCATCCTGAAACAAAGCCTTCTGTCTGTGGTCAAAACAGGTGTTTTGGGTAGGAAGGGATGAGAAATCCTATGGAAGGGGCATTAATAGGAAAAGAATTATAGGGCTTCTGGAATAGGTAGACCCTTCTTAGATTTCCTTCTCTGGACTTAAGGTGCATAGGATGCGGATGAAGGGAAACCACGTAAGACAACAGAATGGTGATGGTTTATATCAGCTAAGAACCTGACCTCATGCTTATGCTTTATGCAGGCAAGGTGTGGGCAACTGAATAGTGGCATGGCTGTGTTCCAGCTCACATACATATGAGATCACATAGGATAGAAGATACATTTATATAAAGACATAACTCAAGCCTTCCTGTTTTGCCTGGAGTATTTACATGAACACTACACAGTTATAAGTTCCTTATTAAGCTGTAATGGAAACCATTGCAATGTGATTTCTTCTGGTGGGAAATGGCAGAATACGTTGATTTTTGAGGAGGTAACAAAAGAGAGAAAATAATGAGGCAGTACCTCCTGGTTGTTCTCTAGCGACAAAAATATTAGGTGGCAAAGTTCTAGATCAGTGTTAAATGGTCAGGAAAAGGAAAAAGGATAATTTTAGCAGGGAAGTGTAAAAAACCTAAAGGTTATTATGATCAGCACAGTAATCCCAATGTGTTGAGTGGTTCACCCTGAACTTGTTATCAGCTTAAAGCATTAAATGTAAGGTATTCTTTCATATTTTCCAGATGATTGGTGCTGAGAAAGCTGGACGTTAGCAGCAGAAGTACAGTGGTAAACATAATACATTGAAATACACACATTTAATTAAACACCAGTCTTCCAAAGGAATGTTAGTGGTTGTTTAGGCATTAGTGACCAGCTCTGGGCACTAAGGGTGATTCTAAAGACATTGGAGAACAATTTGGAAATAGAAAAAATCTGCTGGAAATTTGATGCCTGGTGGGTGGGAAGTTGGCTCAACCCTTTCTCTTTCCTTCACACATTTTTAAAGATCTTATATCATGTGAAAACCCTTGCAATATTGAACTGAAATCAGAAAAGTCTGGTTGAGGGTGGTACAGGACAGTGGTGAGGGAGTTGTGTCACTCTGTCCAGACCAGTTAGTAAATTACAGGTAGTCCCTGAACTCCCCATTAAAACCCACCGGAGCTCCCCACTATTGCGGCTCTCTCCCTGAGGAGCCTTCCAGCAACTGGTCGTTTTGGCAGGAGCTCCTTCCATCTGCTCCCTTGCCTTGGCTAGGCTTGAACCCAGAAATCCTCGCCTGTGTGGGGAGGAGCAACCTCTACCAATTCCCCAGCCCAGGCTCCCTGCCTGGCTGACATCTCAGAAGCACTACATCAGCAGGCAGGGAAGAAAAGGGTATTGCTTCTCATACGCAGCTTTTCTTCTCTCTGGCCTGAGTAATCCGTAAGCTCAGACAGTTGTACAGTTTTCCTTTCAGTTTTCCAGCTTTTCCACTTTGAGTACTCCTCCTACAGCCTGGTGTGTGCGTCTTCTCTCTACCTGCTCTAACTCCCAGTCTGCCATAACCAAACCACATTCCTCTGGTCTCATGTGTGTCAGTGACCCTCTCTCTTCTCCAACTTCGAGTGCGGGAATGAGGAGGTGCCTGCTATGTGGACAGAGGCAGTAGGGTATAGGACCTTGCTTCTTGGTTTTCCCACCACAGTACTGCTGCGCTTACTTACCATTTGGCCTAATCCCTGGAAGATGCGGTATTGGCTCAGAAACTGAAGAGTTTTTAACCTCATTACCTTGAGTAGTGGTCCACACCAGACATAAAAAGGAGAAGGCTGAAGAAAATCTCAGGTGATGGTGCCCTTGCAGCAGATGATTTACGTTTTTTTGAAAGAAAGAAAAGAAAAAGAAAATTAAAGATGGAACATCTTCCTGAAGGACATACTGAAACGCTTTACATAAAGTCTGTTACCTGCATGCAGAATAGGATGTGTACACCAACATGAACCACTGTGCTCTTGGGACTTCATGCCATCTTGCTTGCAGATTTTCATACTGTCTCGGAAGAGAAAAAGAAAAAGGTGGGAGGACGCATTAGACAGAGGCCACTGGCATCAGAGAGAGCAGGCTCAGACACAGTGCTGGAGTGAGATAGGAGCACAATGTTTCTTCTGTGGTGGTCATAGAGAGTTTCAAACCCAGAACTGTGGAGTGGAGCTGTGAGCTGGCCAGATGGAAACATGTTTTCGCTCTGTGGTATATGCCAAAACAAGTTTATCGTGTTCTGTCTTTACTCTCAGCCATTCTTGGCAACTTCAGCCACATCCTGGAATCAAAGAAATTGTTTGGCAAGAGGACAAAATAATTATGCTTCTTTTTTAAAACCTCATCACTGCTTCTTAGTATTTCCTTTACTGCTGCTTTTCTGCAGAGCACAATCACAATAATCCTTCCCAGACGATGGCGTAGTGGTTGCAGCTTGATCTGTCGCCTACTTATATGGCAGGTGGGGCTAACTAAACAGTTAGGAAACTGAACTGCTGTCCTGATGGGGTCAGAAGGTAAAACACAATAAACTCTATTTTTATTATTACAGGTCTTTGTTTTTATTGTTGTTTATACATATAGTTGCCACCAAAAATAACTTTGGTTCATTTGTCATTTCCTTTTTTGGTTGACACACAGTATTTAGCTGTTCAGTTCTCAGATGTTCCAGCAAATAGCCAGACAATTTTTAAAATAAATGTTCTCTTAGGGTTTGGGTATTTTTCCTTCTGTTCATTTCTGGGTCTGGGAAATGGATAGAGACTTCAGAAGCAGCCCAAGCTTATTTTAGAAGCAGAAATATGTTTGCCATTCTTTTTTTCCCCTGTATCACAGTATTGTTTTCTCCATTTTACTGCCTCAGAGTTGATGTCAAATATGATTTTTTCAGGGCATGCTTTGGGTTTTCAGGATTTCTTAAGAACCTTTTTTCTGCATCATGGAAGTCAGAATCCATTTACTGCCAGATGACTAATATTCACCCATGTTGCTTAGCTGCATGGTTACAAGACTCTACATATATTTGATCTATAGCGTCCTAGCAAAACCTTTATCTTCTCTCTCCCTTTGTCTCATTCCTCCATTGTTTACCCTGCTTTCCTGGGGAGACAGCACTTATGCAGCCTCAGCCTCTGTTGGTCACTCTGGTAACTTTTGAACTAGTTTGTCAATTGAAATCAAATTTGCAGGAGGTCAAGAAGGAGGTTCCTGCCCATTTCATGAAAGTAGGAGGTCTGTTAACAGATGGCTGCACTAACAGTATTGGCCGCACTGCCGTGTCCTCCTGCATGCCCTGTGCAGCTCCAGGCACGAGGAATGGCTGCTGTGCTCTGAGCTGAGTCCCACAGTGATTCCGGGCTGGATGAAATGCAACAGCGATGGCCACATGCTTTGTCCTGTGCTGTCAGCTCAGTTGCCATCACCTGCCTCAGGCTGTGGCTATTGCGGAGGAGAAGAGCTGTGCAGAAGGAGAGGAATTTTTGGGGAGAAAATGCAGAATTCCACCAGCTGGCATTGCACTAGAGGACGGGCGACGTCACTGTCTGCTGTGTCTGTGCCAGGTTTTGAGCCAATGACAGACGTAGCAGAGCCTCCCTTGTGGAGCAGAGTCAGTTGCCCTTAGAGGAACTGCAAGGATCATATGACATTACAAGGAGCTTTTTAAAAAAATGAATGGCAAGAGCGTCTACCTAGAAAGCTTCTCAGCACATATATATATATATCAGAGAAGCATTGGAGCCAGTTTAAAGCGGAATTTGACACTGTGCATGCCTTTGGTATACCATCATTGACACACTAATACACCTTCACTGAAGGCTCAGATGGCCGGAATGCACATATGCGAGGTGGCTCCGTGCTCCTCAGTCCTTGGGAGACAATCTTGAATGGGCTCTGGAGCCCCTGAAGCTCCCTGATGCCCTTAAAGAAGCACACCCTCGTGTGAAGGGGCCACGCTGTTCTGCGCTCAGTGGTGTTTGACAAAGCCACCCTGAGCTCGGCGCTTGTGAGCGGGGTGTGCTGCCCGCGCTGCCTGCCCTGGGAGCCCTGCGTGCCCGAGGGCATGACGCTCTCAGGAAGGATGGGTGTAACAGACCACTAACTTCTTGGGATCAGACCTGGCCGGCCTAACTTGGGTCTCTGACATTCACACCTAACTTGCACTTACATTTTAGGCCCCTCAGTGAAGCAGTGTTGCTGAAGTGTCTGTGCCCCCTGCCTGCAGTGTGGGCAGAGGCAGGAGTCGGTGCCTCGGCAGGCAGGGCACTCTGCTCTTTCAAAAGCCCTGTTAGGCACTGCTTCCAGATTCTGCTTTGTTAGGCACCTTACATTTGATGGGCTGGTGGGTTAGGTGATTTGGATGCTGCTCTCTCTGTTCAAACATTTTTTTTTTTTTTTGCAGAGTAGCTGTTAACAGGCAGGGCTGCAAGCACACGTCCACAGGGTGCTCGTGTGCTGCCGCCAAGGGAGGAGTGCCTCGCTGCACAGGTACAAAACCACTCACGGCTCAGACACAAAACCACACGCTCACTGCTGAAGGCATTACTGTAGCTTTGGGTGAAATGGGCTTTGTCATTACAGGAAAATTTCCTATCACTGTTCCTAAAGCTATGCCTTCGCTGGGATGTAAGGAAGCCTTCGATGTCTTGACTCATCCCAAAGTTTCCTCAATAAAGGGCAGGCAGTCTACACTTGCATGGCTCCAGGTACGGCTGGCAGGATGCTAGCTGCTCAGAAGGTTTTATTTATTCTTAAATAGTAGGAATAAGCTGTAATGTTTCTAGCTGATTTTCTTATTTTAGACATCATCACACCAATATGAACAAGAGGAGCTGAAGAAGCAGTTATAAATAACAGTAAGATATGCTTATTTCTGATATTCTTGCTGAGATTTTATGATGTGTTTTTTAGTCTTGATTATATACCTTGAGGCAGAAAACTGGATAAAGCAGATTTTTTTATCAAATATGCAATGAACTTTAGATTATTTCCTTAGTCCTATTGCTATTTTTTCAGAGGAAATTAAACAGGAAAAAATGATTTTTAGGGCCTATCATTTAGCAGATAGGCTCTCTTAGTTAAATGGTCTTGTCTTATCTGCTGTGGTTCCTGAATGTTTGGCATTCATTGCTAGAAATATTACCATTTATTTTTCTATCTGAATCCCTCTCACTACAAAAGTCAAAGCACATCCTATTTATTGTCCACTTTTGAAAAGACGTAAGCGTGCATTCGTGGATTCACGAATTCAAGTATGAAGTTAAACATCTACTTAGTTTTTTGAGGAAT
>NW_009648250.1:1362088-1390968 GCF_000708025.1 Charadrius vociferus | reverse complement strand
TTTTTAATATATTAAATGTAGGTACTGCAGTTTGATGAATACATAATGAGTGAATTCACTAGAAGACTTTTCCTTCTGTTTCATGTCACCTGATGACCAAAGAGAAAAAACCTGACAAAGAAGTTTTAGCCAGTATCTGTTTGAAGTTGGTGGAATGAATGAGTCTGGGTAAAAATCATTAGCTACTGAAAACCTGAAACCATGAATCACTGTTCAGTTTAGACTGCAGAAAATGCTATATATCAAGGGAAAAATAAAAAATTAGACTCATCTCATAGAAATACCAGTTAGACTAGCTAGTTAATGTGTGTAAAATATGCTGAAATAGAGAAGTATGAATCAAACTTTAGTTATAAAACAATTAATTTTTTTTTTTTTATTTTTAAAAATCTCTTTATTAGGCCAGTAGAAAAGTATGACAAAGCAAAAAGTAGACCACAACCTAGAATTAATCTTATAAAAAAAGTAAATCAATGAAACAAGAGAAGAATATAAGCTATGGACTATTGTCCCTCTCCTTGTGAAACCTAAGCAGAGGCAGACCTTCCTTCTGGAAGGCAGTGATTGGGAAAGCCAGAGCATGAGGATGCTCACACCGGCTTAATTTTTTTACAGGATTTACAAATTAATATCTTCACAGGAGGCAGTACCTCCCTGTATTCTGCATTTCTTACTACATATTCAGTATATTAAAGGTCTGAGTAATTCAAATGTCTCAACTTTTGAGTTCTACAAAAACTCCAGTTTTCGGTCAAATATGAAATAATAAACACAGGCAGGTTATAGGATATACTACCTGTTTGTTGCTTCTCTGTATAGAGAGACTTAGGTTATGACAGTGGCTCTGTGGCCAGTTTCTCACTTTAGAGAGAAATATTCTCTCAAAACGGAATGTGTTCCATAGAGAAATAGACCTTCCATTTTGATCCTTGGATCAATCCACTTACATTGAGAAGAAAAGACACAAAGAAACAATCCCTTGGTAAATAATAAAATGAGTAGAGGCTGTTGTTCATTTTTTTGGTCCTTCACACTGTTGCCATTTTCAATTGCACAGCAACCAGCAATACTTGGGAAGCAATAAACAGCTCCGGCCACATGATAGTAACCTGAGGCTCCATCATGCAGAATAAAAAATGAAAGCTAAGGAAAAATTCAAAGGGAATGCAGGATACAGTGCAGGAGAAAACTACTTAATAAATGTTTGTAAGTGGGACAGTTCTTGAATGTGCATAAGCACACTAGAAAATCAATATAACCTCTGGGCCCCCTGTCTTTTCAGACAAGAGCCTGAAAATTCACATTTTGCTCAAGATGTCTCTACTGCAAGGATATCTTCAGACATGCAAAAAGAGTTGGAAGAGTACAGAGTAACAGATGACAAGTACACAATAGTGATAAATGGGAGTTAAAAAAAACCTGGAGCAATACAAAGATTATACTTAAAGCCCACACTGTTAATTGGAATTGAGTCACAGTGCTTTCTTTCTTGGAAAAAGGATAGTAATTTGTCTTTGGCTTTGGCAGAAGAACAGCATGCATAAGAGCAAATAATATTTGAAAGTAGAACAAGCCGACATGGCACCAAGTGAGATAAATGCTTATCTCATAATCATTAACTCCTGGCCTAGCTATTGCTTTGCATTGCCAAAAAATCAGGATTTGGAGAGGAATTACATAGGCTATAAATAATAGTTCCAAGGAGCAGCATCAGAAAATAGTTGTAACTGTATTTGCCTGTGATCATTAAAGTACTATAAAATCAAAGAAACAAAGAACACGTCCTCTTGGTGGTCCTAAATCACAGATTTGGTGTGGTAGCTTCTAATTTTTGCTGCAGAAGTACTTAATGTCCATGTTATTCATGAGCTTCTGTTGGACAATCTTTTCCATCATTACCTGCCTGAACAGAAGAGCCCTGTTGCTCCTAGAAGGGAGGGAAAGTGGTTGCAGCAGCTTCTAGATGACAGATCAAAAGTGTTCTGGACTCCTGCCTCAGCATGAAGCCAGTCTACTGTGTTAAGCCATCTATTTAGCAAGATAACCATCTGTCCGGAGTAGGCTTGATGAGGTAATGGTTTTATTAATTTCTTATAATAAGTAAGATGAGCAGACAAGGCTGCCTGTGGCATTCAGATATGAGTGTTTGACCTTTACAAAATCATCTGCCTTCCTTTCTTGTGCAAAACCTGATGATTTTCAGTGTAACAGAAGCGTTACCGGATGAATTTTCCCAGGACGTTACAGTGAGCATGACAAGATGTCAAGGAGTTAGGTCTGAACTTGTTTTTCACATCTGCAGAATAGGTGCTTTTTAATCACCAAGGCTAAAGCAAAAAAAGGCTATTTCCTCCAGACTCTTATATTTCCTCTACACTGAAGGCCGTTGCCTGCTAGCCACAGGTTCTTCTAACTCTGCTAGATGAAACTAAACATTCTGAAAAGCTACCTGCTCTTGATTAGAAGAAGCTACTGCTTTCCTTGGTAGCTTGTCCAAAAGTTACCACCCACAGTGTTTAAAAACAGTGACCTGTTCCTTAGCTGCATTTCCTTCTTAAATTTCCACCCACTAGTTTTGCCTGTGCCTTTCTCCTTGAGCTTAAAAGGTCCTCTAGGACTCAGCATTTCCACTGCCTAAAGGAGCCAGAGCAAAGCATTTTGCTTTCTAAATTGTGCAAGTCAAACTCCTGAAGCCTTTCCCTGTACCACTCTTCTTCCAGCCCTGAAATAATGTATACAGTTTTACCTGCAGTATCTTCAGGTTTTCAGCATATTTTTAGAAATGTGGATGCCAAAGATGGACAGAATTGCACTGTGAGCAAAGATGTTTATACTTATGCAACAACAACAAAAGAGAACAAATTTCGACATTTTGGAAAAGATTTTAAGATAAATTCAGGCTCCAGAATAACCAGTGCCTAAGTGATGCATGCTACGGAAAAAGAGCTCATGTGCTTTTAAAGGCATGGTCACCTTTAAGAAGTGGTATATAAAGAGGCATGGTGACAAATCATGAGCATCATGTCTTGTACGTAAAATGTGGAGAATACCAAATGATGTAAGTCTAATAACATTGTCCAGTGTCTCCAAGGGTTATCCTATGGACATGTGCGCAGGTGCCTGCATTCTCCTGTGCAGAATGGCCAACACAGATGTGCTCAGTAACACGTGTGTTTTGTCTGCATGTGTATTCACTGTATCCCTGCCACTTCACCACCCTGAACTTTCCATATTAAAGGCTTAATTTGCCATTTCAATTTACTCCTCTGGTCTTCCACTGTAATTTATGCTGGTAGGCACCAAACCCAAATGTAGCCATCCAAGGTGAGGATGGGGTGTTGATGAATACTGAACTTGAGGGGGAGAGAGGTGTTCTCGGTCTTCAGATTGCTCAGCAGGTTGCTCCTGATGGTTGTCAGTAAATCACTGCTGCAGAGTTTTTGGCCAGTTCTCAGCAGCTGTCAGGGATGTGTCTGAGGAGCTGTGGGTGATCCTGATCAAGGCTGTTCTCCTTCACCTCTGCCACCCCAGGCTCAGCAAAGCCAGATGCTGTTACTCTGTACATGGTAGATGGATTGGCCTCACTAGTGGATCTGCAGGTCCCTCCTCTGCCTCTGCATAGGGACCTCTTTAGCCTTGGGGACAGACCGGGTTGGGGCGGGAGTGGCTGTCAATATGTCCTGGTGACACATCGGGAATAAGAGCCATGCACACCTTGCAGTGTGTGCTACGTACAGCCCTCGCCTGTCTGAGGACACCATGGTGGCCAGGAGGACACACTCAGCTCCAAGGTTTGGAGGGACTGAAACCAACTTTGGGCACATTGCAGCAGTTACAGTAAGAGAAGGGACATTCCCACAGGGACTGGTTTTCCCCAAATGTACCTAAATCTGTTCTGAACATATGGCTCATGCCTTACTCGTTAAGTTTAGCGCTGCTGAAACACGATGCCTCCAGAAATGTTGTCTCGTCAGCGCTGTGGGGAGGCATTTCAGGTTGAACGGGGAAAAGGACCAGGGGATGTTTAGCCGAAAGGGCACATGGCAGAAATAGTTGTAGGAAGGCCGTAGCCTGTTGGCCATCCCTGTGGCCAGAGGAGCAGAGAAGCCAGGGCCAGCACTGCAGAAGCAGCATGGCACAGCCATGAGAGACCTTTTGCCTTAGAGACCTTGTCCTAGGACAGCCAAAAACATTAATGATGGCAGAGGATAGGCCCAACTGGCAAAAGCTATATAAAAAAGTAGCTCAGGAAACTAGTACTTGTTAGCATGTTTTGAACAAGCTGACAGAGAAAAGGAGCTTAAAGCTGTTAGGTCAAAATCCAGTGTAGCTGCACTGCCATGGTGAGTTACGGGGTGAGGAGAAATGATGGGGCTTGCTACAGAGGCGGTGCGAAAAGACCCCCAGCCGCCAAGGAGGTGTCCCCCTTGTTTTGCTACTGCAGTGATCTTTTCTTTAGGATGCCATTTGTACAGAGGTGAGCCTTGCTTCTCAGTGGGATGTGCACCCACCTAGGGGTGAAAGTTGGGGATTGCTTTTGCTTTTTGAGTGTGTCCCATGGATGTCTCTAAGTTGAGACAGGAGTCAGTGTCAGGAGCAAACAGTTTACCATCTCCCAGCTGCCCACTTCCCAAATAACCATGTCTTGCCTCTTCAGTCCCTCCCTGGCTTCAAGGAGAACGGATGCTTTTCTCCCTGCTTCCGTCCCGTCTGCGGCTGGCCTGTTTCTGCCAGCAGGCCTGTGCTGCTCCCAGGAGCTCATTTTTGCAGTTTCTCTGCGCGACCTTGCACATCCCTCTGGAAACAGTGACTTTCCTTAGAAATAAAGAAGGTCACTATGTGCATGCACCACGCTTTGCTGCCAAGCGAAGACATAGCAGCTTTCTGTTAAAAGTTTTCATCCATGGAAAAGCTAAAAGTTTTCATCCATGGAAGAGGAGCGATGGCGTGATCTATAAACAAACCCCACCTCGGTACTGACACTGGGGAGAGGCAGGGCACACAGAGAAGAGACAGAGAGAGTCCCAGCACTAAGGGTTAAAATACTTGTACATAAATACCCTCCAGTGAGTAGCTATTAATAGTGTGGATGTTTTGTTCAGAGGTGACTGAACCACACTGGAAGAGGAAGACCCGGCACAACGTGGGTCCCTTGGCATGTGCCAGGACTTCTGGGTCCGGTGGCCAGCTGGGTATGCTCCTGCCAGCCTGCTGGCTATCCCACCCAGCCTTTCTCTGGTGGCTTCTTGAGGAGAGCAGCTTGTGGACCCACACTTACCACCTCCCTTCCCAGACTTTGAATTTATCCTTTCGGCTTACCTGCGGCCTCTCCTGACACTGTTTCCTCCACACCTGAGGGAGAAGTCGCCCCTGGGTGGAGGCTGAACTCCTCCACCTATTGCCCCAAAGGCAGCACGGTGGGCTTGTACCTCCTGTGAAGCACCTCATGGAGGGGGTGCTGGAGAATACCAGGTCAGCTTCTGTAGTCACCTAAATTTCACCATAAAATCTCCATTCACCTTCAGTATTTCGGCTGGCCACAGGGGTGGCATGGCCTAGACAGTCTCGTGGGATGGCCGGGGATGGAGGAGGGTGCCCATACCCCTGGGAGCTGTGTGGGGTCCATGCTGGGGCAGCCGGGCACGTGTGTGTGATGGGAGCAGCACATGCCCCCCTCGCCCGGGGCAGCCCGGGGATTGAATGTCTTACAGGTGTCGGGCACCCAGCAGCCACCCTCAGACGCCCGGGCACGATGAACAGGGTCAACTAACGGCAGAAGTGTCTCAGGCTGGCTTGCACCTCGGGCTGTGAGATATCTGATCGGTTATCTCATGTTTCTCTGCGGGAACCACACAGCCACACGCCAGTTTCTGTCTCACCCGCGCTGCCTGACGGGCGACGGCGGAGAGGAGCTGCTCTGTAATCACAGACATAGACACAGATGCGGCTGACCTCTCTGGCTTCTGACTTTCATCAAAATCACATGCAGCTCTCTGCAGCCTTAAGGATCCCTTCTTTTTTTTTTTTTTTTTTTTTTTTAATAAGAAATAAAAGGGCAATGTTCCTGTAACACAGGAGCAGTTCTTAGGAAAGAAAACCTTGTGAATTAGTGACAGAGTCCGTGCGTGCTTGCACGAAGTTGAAACAGTTTTAAAATAGCACAGATCAGTTCCTGGGGACATGATTATAAATGCCTTGTCCAAACGTCAAGGAAAAACCCCGAGAAAGGGACTTCTCTAATTATTTTTTTCTGTAGACATTTTGAAAGAATCCATCTTTTCTTTTAAAGTATATGTCGGCCCTCCTTTTCAGTCTTTTAGTGTTCTTCATACAGGAACTCATAACTTACAAACACTGAATTTGCTCTATTGCAAAGTTTGAAAAACAGGACCTGATTGCTTAGTTTCTGGAGGGAGATAGGTATGTTATCTGTGGATAAAATGCATCTAATTACAATATCATATTTTTGGTGTAAATTTTCCATTGGCAAGTTTTAATGGTCCAGTGTAGTTATTGCTTGTGATACAATTCCATTAGAAGTTCTCTTCTTTAAAATTTTTATGATATTTTGGAGCGCGAAGATGTAATGTGAGGTTGATTTCATTAAGGCTCACTCTAATCCTGCGTATTTCAGGGGATTTCTACCGGTTGCTGTTTCTAAAAATGTGTGTATATCAATAGCCAGGATATGGGCAAGGCAGAAGTTTATCTGTTCACTGGATCGCTACTGAAATTATTTGCATGACAAAAATGCATGTGGTTGTTAGAATACACAAACAGGAGGAGATAAAGTCATTCTTCTTTAAGAAAAGATATATCCTTTTCAAATTGTTTTTTAAATATAAAGTGAAATGTTAATGTTAATAATGCAAAGTCAGCCTGGTGCAGTGGGGAATCTGTCCCATGTAGTCATACTCGGAGGGACGGGTATTAATCTATTATTCAACTGCACAAAGTCAGTAGAATAACTGTTCTCACTAATTGCTAATGGGTGAAATTGCTGGTGCTTATAGGAAGATATTCTGGTAACAGATAATTAAGCAACGAAGTAGTTGAAAATGTCAGGAAAGAAAAATGATCTTTTCACCTCACTGAGTTCATTTTTAAAACTGTGTCAGTCGAGCTTGCTCTGCTCCCATACAGCCAGCCTGCAGCTCTGCTGGGGAGATGCCCTGTGGCCACCGAGCACACAGACAGAGGGGAAATTGAGGGAAACCCCCTTTTCTTGATCCTCCTGCGACAGCTGCCGCCCACGCTCAAGAAGCAGCTGCAAATCTTCAGTGACTGCTACATGTGGCTTTTGCTTGGATTGACTTTTAGAGCCAAGCCTTGATCGTCACTTGATTCATGGCTGAGAGATGTTCCTTCCCACAGGCCATGTCCCCGTGCTCCTGCACCCAGACGACTCTCTGGCTCTCCAGTTCAGATATACTCTGGGAACCTCTCCTTTTTGGAAGGTGCCAGAGCAAGGATGGGCAGGTTGTCAGCTGTAAAGATGAGGAGAAAGCAGAGGGACACCTCTCAGCCTTTGCAACATGGGCTGGAGGGAGAAGACAATTCAGCCAGCAAGCGAGGACAAGAGCCATAACATGATATTTTGGCCTCTCCACCATCTTTGAAATTCATCTCTCCATGTCCCTGGTGAGGGCAAAGAAGCAATCCCCGACCCCTTGGAGCCTCGGGGCAATGCAGTGAGTGCCTGACCTCCTGGCATTTCAGCAGCCCTTGGAGCAGCAGTGTGGGACCTGGGCACCAGGGCAAGACAGTCCCAGGCAGTACTTCCAAAGCTGACGTATTACGCCAAAGCCTCAGCACCTGCTCCAAATCTGGCACCCGTTCTGGCGTGGAGTGTGGCTGGGTACATTGGGCATACCCTTTTTCTCCCTCTCCCCCTGCGTCGCAGCCCCGAGAAGACTGTGCATCTGAAAGGCTGGCTGCCCGCCGAGCTCGGCAGCTTTACTGGCAGTGACAGAGTCTAAATATCACTGCGCAGTGGTAGCTATTTCCACACATCACGAGGCTGCCCTGAACCCTTCTCTCGCTCAGGTGTGAGCCTGTCCCTGTTTGCACCTATCATCCATGGTATGACCCAACATCCCCTTGCAATTTCCTGTAATCCAGAAAGGTAGGGAAGAGCAGAGAGTATTTCCCATGGTTTGCTGCTGACCGCAGACAGCTATTTCTGATCGTGTGTTGATGAGTTTCTCATGAAGAGCAAGGCTCTCAATGAATAGGCCTTGCATCGCGAGCTCCCAGGTCCCATCCCTCCCGGTGTCACCCAAATTCCTCTCCTGCAGCCCTGGCTGCCCACCCTGTGCCAATGTCAAGCTGATGCAACAAGGAGCACATGTCTACTTAGCGGTAACTATTGCAGTGAAATATAATACTGCAGCAACTTCTGTCTCCAGCTTGGTCACAGAAATACCAACACATCCTTGTCCAGATGCTCACGTCGTGCTGAGCAGAGGGCAGTGACACTCAGAGCCTTGTACTGGGGTTTCAAAGCTCAGTCTGGATGACGGGACTACGTTAGTGCTTAACTGGAGTGAAATTTCCTCAGTAGTCTGGAAGTTAAAAGTCTTTAATTTACAAGGCTATAAAATGAGTGATAGATGTAGTCCATTACATATACACTTAAAAAAAAAAAAATTTTGCTCACATACAGCCAGTTTAAAATC
Source organism: Charadrius vociferus (assembly GCF_000708025.1). Taxonomy (NCBI): domain Eukaryota; kingdom Metazoa; phylum Chordata; class Aves; order Charadriiformes; family Charadriidae; genus Charadrius; species Charadrius vociferus. The sequence continues at coordinate 1,382,290 of NW_009648250.1, read as the reverse complement.
ACCCTTGCTGAGCGTCAAGAAACCTCACTAAAAAAGAGCCCTCTCCCAAAACTCCCGTCTCCAATAATGCTTCAGCAGAGCAGACAAGAGCCTGCTCTTCAAGACAGGCTGAATGCAACGCAGCCTGAGGCTGAGGAAAAGGCTGCAGTGGGCTTTGAGTCAGACCCATATTGATTCTCATGTGACTAAGACATAAGGCAGGTGTTCTCTGTGAATGTCCACCAGTAACTTTACACAGCTCCCCTACACAATCAGGGCTAACTACACGGAGGCTGAATTTCTTTTATAAATAGCATTCTTTGAAAATAAATTATTGGGTAAAGAGGAGAAGCCATAAGGCAGTGGACATAGGAACTAGATTGCAATGAGGGGGGCGTAACAGAAAATTTAAAGAATTGGCTAAATACATATATGTTCACTAGATGAGAACAGCTCAGCAGTCAGAGACAATTCTGCCTGATTACCTACAAGACCATATGGGGGATGAACAAAAATGTGGGTTCCTCAGGATCCAGGGCATGGCTGGCATACGGCATGTTCCCGAGGCTGCACGAGAAGCCAAAAATTGTAGGTACACCAAAAATGGATTTCTGTGCCCACAGTCTGATAATCTATAGCACTCTGGGGTGAATGGCAAGTTCAGGTGTGTGCTGTGAGGGCTTGGGCTTTTGTCATGTCCCACCATTTTCAGCTCAGAGCGGGTGTGCTGAACCAATGCCTGTTTGGCTGTGACTTGTGCAGTACAGCTGAGTGAAAAACAGCCTTTGTAACTGTGTGGATAATCAAACCTGAAAATTATGGGGAAACCACCAAATAAAAAATAAGAAAGCTTGAAGAATTTCATTGAATTAATGCCCAAATGCTGGCTGACCTGTTAAAGATATTCCGGTTTCATTTTGGCATTGCTTAATGCTCTCCAAAACCTTTTTCCCATTTTAGGGGTGGACCTGGGTCAGTTTTGAAGTGGAGAACAGTATTTCAACATAAGGAGTAGAAAAGTTTTGTTCTTCAATGTCAAATGAAAATGGTGCAGCATTTCCAAAACAAATTCCTAAATGTCAAAACCCACAAAAATCTTGAGCTTTGATATTCTTTTGCCGTTCTTTTTTCCTTGGAAACTTATCAAGTTTGACCCAATTATTTAAAAAATAGCTATTTAAGAGATTTACTCATTGACAAAAAGACTCCTTCCCCATCTAATCTAGATTTAAAGCTATGAGCTGCAGCCCCGTGAGTTAAGGCTTTCTCACTGGGGCTGTAGCAGGCTGGTGTCTTCTCCTGACATAAATTCACCAGTGAGCCTCATAACTCAGGGAAGTATAAAATCGGTTGAGCTACACAGCTGTAAAGCCAGAGCCATGCAGCGGGGCATTGGGCATAGGCTGCTAATTTCACACCATTGGGGAACAAAAAAAAAGAAGTCTAAGTTAATTAAAATCAAAAGAATCCCTCTGTAAATTATGTCTGAGGATGTTGAGCTGGGAAAGGACTTTTTACTAGGGCATGTAGTGATAGGACGAAGGGGAATGACTTTAAACTGGAAGAGGGCAGGTTTAGATTAAACATTAGGAAGAAATTTTTCACTTTGAGGGTGGAGAGGCACTGGAACAGGTTGCCCAGAGAGGTTGTTGAGGCCCCATCCCTGGAGGTGTTCCAGGCCAGGCTGGATGTGGCCTTGGGCAACCTGGTCTAGTGGGAGGTGTCCCTGTCCATGGCAGGGGGGTTGGATCTCGATGATCTTTAAGGTCCTTTCCAACCTAAACCATTCTGTGATACTATGTTGGAGTGAAAAGGACAGAAGGGAAATGAACATTTAAGGTGGGGAACTTAACTGGCGTTGGTAGGAACCGGTATGGCTCACCTTTGGCCTCACCATCTTTCTTGCAGCTATTTGTACAGGGTCTGCTCCCGAGATGCAGGCAGGGTCTGGAGCCCTCTGTCCCCTGACGGTGAGAAGTCCCTGCTGAGTTTGTGCATTGCTTCGGGCTTGGTGCTGGAGAGGACTCCTGGTTGTTCCCTGCTGCCCACGGTGTGTGACAGGGTGCTGGCAGGGTAAAAGCCCCAGGTTGGCCCCTCTGGTGCTCCAGGCGTGCAGAGGCACCGGGGAGGCATGTGCTGCAGACGGCCGCCGGCGTAGGCACAGGTAGACAGGGAGAGAAAGGCATTGGGGGGGTCCATGGGTTGTGGGACCAGACCTGCACCCCCTGCAGGGAGGGATCCCACAGCTGGGAGGGCAGGTGGGGGCAGAGGGAACTTCTGGGGAGAGGAGCAGGGTATTGGGGGAATCTCCATCCGCAGGGAAGCTGCAGGTTAGAGCATGCCTTCCTGTGTCAGGTGCTGTTTTTCTGCCGGGATGATGCCATCTGGCACCGGCCATCATCCAGCACCTTCTGCTAGAGAGGGGCTTCTTTGCGCAGCCTGAAGGATGCATGAAACCTGCATGAGTCCTCCCTAACAAGCTCAGTCTGGTGTTAATCTATTGTTTGGCACCATCGGCCAAATTATTCTCTCCTTGACACCTGCATAAAACTGAAGTAGCTCCACTAGAGCCCAAGGTATAATGTAGATTTATGCTACGCTGATTAGGAGCAGAGTTTGATCTTGTTATTTTATAACGCCATGACTGCAGTTTTACTAGTCCTTGGGGTGCAGAGCAAAAGTATTTATATTTACTTGCTCTGAATTTCAAGTGTATTTTTCTGTGATACCTTAACTAAAGCTTCCCTCACAAGTGTGGATCTCTCAGATCAATATATTCTCCTCTGCCAGAGAATTGTGGCCTAACGTCCCGAGCCAAGCAGGACCCATAAAGTACCAGTCTGTAATAGCATTTCACCTCAGTGAATCTAGCAGCTCCCACCATGTTAGAAACAACATTAGTGCCTGACCTTTCAAAGGGCTCAGCAGTCTGTGGGCTGCCTTGTTGCCACTTCAGGTGGTGAGTAACTCACTGTCTCGTCATGCCATGCACGTTTTTCTTGGGTGAGGTATTTACAGCACATCACCCATCACCTTTTCTTGGTGAAAGGAATCATTGCCTAAAAGCCCCTGAGTATATTTTTGGTGAAAATACCCAGAAACCCATTTTTTCCACCTCTTGTGACCGGTTCTTTAACCAAACAAGCTGGATTTCCCCTCCTGTGGGTAGCAGTTCTACATCTAGTGAGGCGTTACCTGCAAAACCTTGTCACAATGGCAAAGTGTAGCAGGATGGAGTCTTGCCACACGCATACCTTTGGGAACATGAAGTATTAAAACCAGTTGGCCCCCAAGCCATCAAACTTCTGCCTGTAGAAGGAGACTGCTAGCACCAGAAAAGTCACCTTGCAAGCGTGGAGATGGGACAGCAGGTGTCAAGTACACTTGAGGACTGCCTAATGCTTCGTTATTCAGGCTCTGCAATACAAAAGGGAAAGAAGGAAAGGAAAAGCTTTCAGTCCAAGTGGGAAAGAGATCCCTGTCAGGATTAAATGATGTCCTGCCTCCTGAGTTCTGGTTATGCCGCTAATACATGCCTTTGTGATGGAAACAGTTGCTGTTGCAATCTTTCTAGAAAATATGCTACAGCTGTAGCAGAGAGCCTTAAAGCACCAAAATGTGACAACTCACTGAAACACACAACCTAAGTAAAAATGGAGCAGAGAAATTAAAGCCCTCCCATGAATAGCATTAGTTAATAACAAGAGAGGGAATTGTAATTTAGTCATGGTTGAACGTTTCCCATTTCGTCTTAGCATTCACAGCCCCTTTTTATAATCGTGCTTTTGTGGGGAGAGAGGTGTTGGGATTCTCTGAGGTTTTGGGAATATCCTTGCTTTATCCTGAAAGCACCTGTCTGTTCCCTCCATGACACAGCCTCTAATCCTGCCCTGGACGCAGTGAGACGAAATGGGCTTCTAATTTCATGGTTGAAGTCAGAAGAGATAATATCTGCTCAGTTCCCTGCATAAAAATTGCTCTCTGGCATAAGCCTCCTGGAATTCTGCTTTTGAGTCCCCAAAAGGATCAGGATGTGAGGATCCGTCCGGGTGTGCATGATCTCTGTACGTGCTGAAAACTAGAATATCAGGGCTGCTTGATAATATATAAAATTTTAATAAGAGTTGAGTCATGTAACGCTTTTCATTGCCTTCCCCTTTTATTCTCAATATATGTTCTAGCCGTGTCTGTGGAATACAGCTTGTCAATGTATGTAGGTACAATCTGATTCATGTTGACATCTTGTAAAGACCAGGGAGGTGTTATTCAGGCAGCTGCAAGGGCAATTCTTGGAGAGTGGGAAGAAACACTGTATTATGTCCCTTCTAATGTGAGTTTTTAAAGATTACCTCATTTGTGCAGCATGTTTAAAGACATCAAAACCAAGCCTCAGTAAGAAGCAGAGTCAGGAGAGGGTTAAGGAAGCCAGTGATGCCTGATGTTAACATCTTTCCTCTTTTTCAGCTTTGTAAAAGATAAACGTTTCAGATTTCAATCTGTGGTTCCCAGCAGTGCTTTGGGAACACTGCAGTAGGCCCGCAAAAATCGCTAATGCTGAGCCAAGCCGAGATAATGCGTCTCAGCAGGACTGACATAATGCCCTACAAACCTGAATCCCCCATCTGTCTGGGGATTTGCAACTCATTTTACACAGTACAAATCCTAAGGGTTTTTTTTTTTTTTTTCTTTCAGGAATAATTTTGTAAGGCTTTCAGCACTCGTGCAGTCTGTCCAGGTATTAGAGAAGCTTCTCTCTCGTTCCAGGCTTTCTCGCAATTCAGGTGCTTACTGAAAGCCATTAAGCATTTCACCTTGGTTGAGGAGCCCGCAATATGTTAATACGAATGCTGTAATTTATGGCGTTAACATGGCTGTTTATGCAGGTGAGGCATAAAGTGTATATAGCATATTACAGTAAATCCTGCTTAATGAAGGTGTTGTGCAGGGATTTATTAGACTCACTAATGTCTCACGAAAAAGTTAAGCAGTATTTGTGCTAAGCTCAGCTTGGGCTTCAGCCAGTGCAACTCTTCAGTCCTTGGTGGAGTTGCTCCCCTGAGTAAGGTGGGCCAGATTTGGGCCCAGGCGGTTTATAAACCATCCCTGTTAGTTTTCCTGCCTTTTACTAATAACTATGCTGTCAGAGCAGCAGGACTCACCTGCTGCTTAGCGCTCCTGTGGTGCGTGAGCCAGCGGGACCAGCGTGCTGGGAGCTGTTGCAGGGTTTATTTCCAAGCAGGGCATGTCTGAGCACCTGCCCTGACCCCAGCCCCTGGCGAAGCAGTGGGATGTCCTGGAGGGTCTCACTGTCCCCTTGGCCCTCTCAGGGTTAGCAGCAAGGAGAGCACAGTGATTCCCAGCCTTTGGGGCTGTGGTCCCGCACCCTTCGTGCACCCTTTAGGGGGTGAGGGCAGGAGCTGCTGCCATCAACCTGCTCTGCCCCTTGGAGACAGGACAAAACCGGGGATCTGGGTCTGCAGCTGGGAGAAAGCCACGACAGTTCCTGGTGCTGGGGGGGGATGGCAGGACACCACGTGGGGCAGGATCTGGTCTTGGCTACCCCTGCAGCCACATCACCCTACAGCTGTAATATGGCAACACATACCTCTTCACTGTGTCTTCACCTAAAAAATGTCATATCATTGGAGTCGGACCTCACATGCTTTCAAAACACCTCTGGTTCTCCAGAGCCAGGCCTGATCAGGGCTGTGCATCCAGTCCCTGGACTGGGACGAGGGACCAGGTACCAGGGACTTTTCAGAGGTCCTATCCCGATCAGGGCAGGGGTCTCTGGGCCAGAATCTGTTCTTCCAGGAAAGGAGAACCATATTGCAGACTCTCACATCAGCCCAAGGAGATGTTCTCAAGGATGTATCCTGAGCATTAGAGCCACTTCAAGAGCGTTTGCACTGGAAAACAGATTCTTTAAAAAATGACCGATGAGTAGTTCATCACTGCAGCCCTCCACCATGGCAGGCAGTCGTCAGCATGATTTTGACTGCCACAGTCTCTGTGACAGAGAGCTGATCTGCACTAATCGAACTGTCTCAGCTCAACCAACCAAGGTATTAATATGTAACCTCAGCTGGCTCTTGCAAATTTGAGGTTTACATTTTTGCTTCTTCTTGTTAAGAAACATTGAGAGTGTCAGGTACTGAAGGCTGGTGTTTACTTGCCTACAAGATGAGAGGTTGCTAACTGAGATTCAGCAGGCAAATAAACAGGTGACCTTGTGCTAAAAATTAATAAACCACCATCAGCACCTCAAAGAGAGGAGGAAGCTGGCATCTGCTCCTGTTAGTTCAAGCCTGGACCTGCTTTTCATTCAGAATGACCTGACTGCAAATGGAGGCTGCTGTATTTTATGTTACAGACTGCCTTCAAAAGGAGACTGACCCAAGACGCGTGGCATCATTAAATTGGGAATGATGCTGGACATGAACCTCAACCACACAAGTGAAAGGTGAGTTTCTGCCTCAAATTGTTTTAAAAACTCATTATCGTTAATAAATACCAAGCTGTGTTACGTGCACCATTTCATTAAAAGAGGATAGCCAGAAGGAGAGCTTAATTATCTTGCTCTAGCAAAAAGCTCTAGGGGCAAAAGGGGAATGTATAATTATAGTGTCAATATGGCCTTCTGGCCTGCTGGTGGGCCAGTGAGATGGGGACCCGGGTCTCTAATCCTGACCTCGCCTCTGCTGTATGTGACTGTTGGGGCAAGTCATTTAACCTCCTTTCTAACATGGGAGTTCTCATACTTCGAGGGCTAAGTAATCAAAGTGCCCTGAAGACTAATTTTTGTATAAAGACTGGAGCATTTGTAACCTATTTTGGCTTTTCCCATTTGCCTTTATGCATACTTAGATACCTACTCACCTTGTCCCAGCTGATTTGAACTCAGCAACCGGGATTACACTGGCAAAAGAGGCATTGCATGATTTAAGACCATGGCAGCCAGTACCCAGCCACATTGTGGAATTGCCCTATGTCACTTGTCCTGAAACCATGCCGAAAACAACGTAGCTGCTGTCAGCCACATAGAACTAATTTTGGTAAGAGCTGGGGAAAGAGAAGCGTGGGGCCAGGTTTACGATGTATCTGCAACTACAAACAATGGTTTGTACATCTCCTGTCTGTGCAGAGGGAGTCAGGGCATAACTGAACTGTGTTTGTACAGTATGAACCAGCCCAGGATGCCCAGGGGCCTTGAGTATCCAGTGATACTGCTAGCCTGTTCACCCACATCCCCTATCTTTGTAGATACTGCTACCACTCCAGCCAAAAGAGTGCTGCCACCTGGCCAGCTGTCTCCTGTCCCAGATGTGTGGTGTTTGTGCCTTGATGTGGGAAAGTAATGGAAGATCAGCGAGGAGGACTGTAAATACGCTCAAGTGACTCACATGTGGGGTGCTGGAAAACACATATATCACACTAATTGTTGTTTAGTCTTATGTGCTTGACAAGTAGAACATCCACACCTAGATAACCTAGGCCTGTGATAGACTCAGAGCCACCTTATCGAACATGCCTGAGATTCCTGCACCACAGTTGGAGAAGATCAAAGCACAGTGAAAAACTATGTCTGCTCGAACCCTGGAAATACAGGCAAGAACAGCAAGTCTGGGCTCTCACTCTTTCACTCTCTCACTAGCCAGGACTGTCTCGCTAATACGGACTCTCTCATTCTGCGGTGCCTGCATCCCCTGCTTGCATACTTCTGCCCAGGTGCTCCTTTGGAGGTCCCCTGGTCTGTGATGTGTTGAGATTAAATTTGTTCTTTGCCTTTCATCCGTGGTTTTGTGGTTGTTCCTGCATCCTGCCTGTATCAGCTCACACACCTGATAACCTACTGTAGGCAGTGAGTCCATTTCTTTGTGCACCTGATTAATCTCAACAGCTACGTTACACAGTACTGAGTGAAGCATCTCACCCGGTACAGAAGTGCCTTGGGTTTATGAATGTCCCCTGGGACTTTCAATGACATTGATAGGGTACAATGGGGAAAGCTTGCCTCCTATTGTGACCTGTTATTTGGTGGAGGGTAATCTCTGGTGGGCTAGCAGAGGATGGAAAATAATAGATCCCCAGAGCAGTACAGTGCTAGTGCGGTGAATCGCTCAGCCTTGGGTAAGTTAGCCCAGGAAAAGCAGCACAGTGGCATCCCTGATACCTCTGGTGCCAAAGCTGGCTTTGAGCAACCCAGGGTATCTCTGTGCCAGTGCTGCAGAGATGTGCTGCATTGCCTTGCTCTTGTGGCATCAATGTTTGGAGCAGAGCTAGGTCCTCAGTCCTGCCATCCTACTTTTCCACCTGAACATTTACTGTGCCTCAAGCACTTCTTATTTCTTCATCTCAAAGGCTGCCCATGCGTTGAGTCTCTCATCTTCACTTTGAGGGGTAGTGAGATCAGGGAGCCACTAAAACCTGCTTTAATGGTACAGTGACGTCTACCGAGGAAAAAGAACTGGTCTGCTTAGAAATGTCCCATAGGATGAGAAACTGCAAGAGCCACAGCCAGAGAAGCTTTTCCCTAGCTGAGCAAGGAGCTCAGTTAAGAAGCATTTGAGTGAGATATTCCCAATTCTGAAGGGCACAGCAAGAACTCATCAGTTCCTCCCTTCTGACCCTATCCCACAGTATGAGAACAATAGGTCTCTACAACACTAGAGGCAATAAATTTAGAAGGAATTACAAAGGATATCACTTTGCACACTGAATAGACAGCCCATGGTCTTCACTAATGCAGACGTTCAATGTCAAGCATGTATGGATGGATTTTTTAAAAGTGTTGGCTAATTTAATCATCACTGCCACATGTAGCACTAAGATAATCCAGGGCTGGATTCCACCCTACAGTATTGCAGCTGATTACCTCTGGGGTACCTGTGTGCCTGTGTGGGACAACTGCACAACTGCTCTACAGTCTTTTGTTAGTTGTTCCCAAGCATGCAGTTAATTTTGCTGTGCCAGGTGGCTGGAACTGACTGTTTCCCTGCTGCCTGTAGTGCTGAAGTTCAAATTTGGGCCATTTCCCACCCTGTGTCTAGGTTTCCTCCCTCCAGACCTCCTGGGTCTCTGGATGGTCTTAAGAGCAAGCCATCTGGGGAGTTACACGATGGCATAGATATCCTCTTAGAAAAGTGGAGGATTGCTAGCGTGCAGGAGTGGGCTGTTCCCTGCCTCTCCACACACCCATTGCAATGTGGAGGGCAGTAAGGGGGTGATGGAGATCTTAGGGTCGTGCTTGCTCAGGAGATGCTTCCTCCTGAGCTCTGGAGAGCTCGTCTCGCTCCTGTGCCGTGCCTGAGCGTAACTCACCGCAGCAGCGGTACAGCAACCCATCTGCCTTCCCCTTCCAGAGAGCAAAGCCCCTCAGGGGACACCACAGAGAGGTTTGGGATCTCTGAGTCCTTGCATACAGAGCCTTTGGGAACTCAGCATGCTACAATGTCTCTCTGGTGCTATCACTGTCCCAGTGGCTTCCAGCCAGGTTCAGACCTGAACACTCTGCATCCAGCGGCTCTCCGAGAGGGGCTGCCTGTGGGATGGTTGCCTATTCCCTGTTGCAAGCCACCAAAACAGTGGCTTCTGGCTGCTGGGGGATCTCCCTGAAAGCAGTGGAGACCTCCTGGGTACACCTGGGCATAGCTGAGCATGGGCCCGGCCTCTCAATCCTCTGCTATTTTGCAGGGTGAATCAAAAGAGCAGGGTGACCACCAGCTCTGTAGAAAAAATAAATCACAGCTGCAGCTACAGACAGTGATGCTGAGGGCAGCAGCACCAGCGCTGAGCGGAGCACAGCCTCCCGAGACCCCATGTCCCGGGTAGGCAGGATTCAGTGACAGAAGCAGCTCCAGATGCCTTTGGGCACCCCTTTAGTTTCACAAAGCAGAACCTGTTCCTGGTCCCGCAGCAGTGCTCTAACAAGCTACATTTTCGTTTCACATTTCTGGTGGGTGCTTGGAGGAGTTGAACATACCCAAGCCGCAGGCTGCTGCAATGCAAACAGATGCGGATGAAGCAGAAGATGTCTACAACACTGAGGAGAAATGTATGTTTCTGAGTTCCTGGCACAGACAGGGGTCTCTGAGGGCACAGTGGCTCTCAGCAGCGTGTCAATGATTAAATAAATGCTCTAGATGGCAGCAGCTGAGGGCAAGCTGTGCTGCCCAGTCCTGCTGCTGGCTGGGGAGGTTTCTGGCTGCGAGAGGTGGGTGGCTGCAGAGGCCATCCCTTGGTCATCACCAGGACAGGGGTGCCCAGACCTCCCCATCAGGGAACCCACCGCCTGCCCATTCCCCATCAGGTGCTGTGAAACTCTCATGAGGTGCAAGGGCTGAAATGAGTAATTCAGGGCTTCAAGCAGAGCTGGTGGCACCTCCTGTTAAGAGGCCTGTACAATATTTTCCATTGTAAGAGTCTGTTTCTGGTTGCTTCTCTTTTTGCCAAGTGCATCTGCCCCAAGCTGCTGTTTTATTTAAATTTAATCCAAAACAATGTTATTGTTTCTGAAAGTAAAGGAAGTGGAAAATACTTTTTTTTTTTTTTTTTTTAAATCCATACACTACTGGGTATATACACATATATATGTAAAATCTGATAATACTTTTGTGGTGTGCACTCTGGAATGGGAGTGCAGATAATCAGCCCTTTCTGTGCAAACCTGCCCAAACTGCAAGCCCTGTTCACGCTGGCTCAGTGAGTATCTGCTGGAGCTGTGTGTGGACCTTAGTTTCCCTGTGGCTCCAACTGCAGTGATCCTGCTAGCCTGTGGCTCGGCAGGAAAGGTGGGGAGTGTGGCGCAGCCCTCCCCCCCACCCACCATACCTCTGATCCAGCTGATGCTCCTCCTGCCCTGGTTTTCCCTTTTCCTTGTCCCACAGGCCACATGTCCCTACCCCAGACCCAGCCACAGAGTAGGTTTCTACCAGCCCAGCTGGAGACGGGGCACTGTCAGGGACTGAAAGCAGTGGAGGAGATTTTGAAAGGGAGTTCAAACCAGAGGGAAAAGGGGCAGTTGAGGCTTTGCTGGAGGATGTCTGCCCATGGGAAACCAGGGCTTGTGGGTCCTGTGGCTTGCAGAGGGACTCCTTGACACACAGGAGATGAATTTTCCCTACCTTTGGCTGAGCAGTGTGGGAGTGAGCAAGCGAGCGCTGGAGGGAATGTCAGAGTGTGACTCAGAGATGAGAGGAAAGAGGGAATAAAAGCTGGCTCCTCTACTTCTGAAAATTATTCTCATAAGGGTACTTGCTTAGTTCAATATCAAGGATCCAAGGTTTTGGGTTCACAGGGACAGGTTCTCTTTAAAAAGGGTGAATTCCCTGAATGTAAGTGATGCCCTGCACGTAAGATAAAGTGTGCTGTCCCCAGAGTCTCTGTGCCAAGAAACTGTCAAACATCACGCTGTCAGGGTGCATGCAACAGCAGTTGCCTAGAATCCTATTTTTGAAGATGTTCTCATACACAAAGACACAGATCTCATCTCTGCCATTCTGCAGCTCAGTTTAGGTTTCACCTGAAGCCTATAACATATCTTGTACGTGTGCCACATCTGCATGACCAAAAGGCACCCAGTGCATTTCCCCGCCCTGGGAATTAGGGCCACCAGTGCAACAAGCCAGGAACCTTATAGCCATGTGTTTGTCCATCACATAGCAAAATGAGGTTTACTCCAAGACTGCACTTCTAGTCAGGCTGAAATTGAAGTGATAAGAATAATAATATCATAAAAATCAATAATTTTAGCCAGGGGTACACTTAAGTCACCCCTCATATGAAAATGACATGAGTCCACTAGCTTGCACATCAGATATTTCTTGAGCCTTTATAGTATCTCTTTCTCTGTGTCACACACAGACACTCGCAAGCCTAAACCACCGTTAATTTTCTAGCAGCCAAAAGGCAAAGTCATCCTTGACAGGAACAAATCCAGCACTCCAGGTTTACCTACACCCAATGGGAGTTCACGCTTCAGGATCCCGTGCTTGCTGGGGTTTGGTTGCACTGGGCATGGAAGCATCGGGTGTTTCAGGGAAAGGGTTTTGAAGGGAAGAAACTGGACATACATATATCTTACCATTTACTCAAGGTGAAGGTCTGGACCCTACACGGTGAATTCTTTATGAGCAGAAGTAGTTGTCAGTACTCCCACAACCCAATTCATCCAGAAAATAGGATGAGAGGGGCAGCATGCTCTGCTTGAGGGCATCTAATTCACCTGCAGTGCTGCTGGCTAGGGCTCGTGTCTCTCTCCTCAGTGCAGCTCTGGGTGCCCCATAGCCACTTGCTGGCCGGGGGAAGGAAACATGCAAGTCAGGCTCAACCTAAGCTGGAAGCGGAGATGTGAGGGGACATTGTTCAGTGGCAGTGGCTGATGTTTTTTTCACCCTGGTCCCTGCAGTCTTAGCTTTTGCAAGATCTGCTTTGCTTCTCTGGACTCTGGAAACCTCATTGAACCTGCCTTGTTCTTTAGACAATCAGCAGTCTTGCATCTATTTGATAATTTTCTGCAATCTTGCATCTATTTTACCACATTGTCCAAGGCACGAGCTGCCTCCCTCCATGCTCTTACAGCACCTAGCACAAGGAGGTCCAGACTTACCATGGGCTTTTGCGTTTCAAAAATATAGTTTGTCCTTTCTGCTTGTTTTTGTAAACTTCAGTGCCTTCTACCGATGACAGTGCAAATGTGCTGCTTAAGGAATGTGGCCATAAGGAATGGCCTTACTGGATTGAACCGAAGTTTAGTGAAACTAATGTTTTGCTTTAGCAAGGAGCGGCTGCTTAGCAGGCAGTGGTACAACTATGCTCCAGGGGCTTCCCAAACGGTAGCCTTTGCTGATTGTGTTTTCCAACGTATACATAAGTGTAGCATTTAGATTAGGGTTTGGGCTACTTCTTGCTGTGGAAATCCTTCTCTTCCAACACAGTCCCAGCATGAAGCCAAAGATTGACTCCTGATGGAGGCAAACTGGGGACATTTAATGAAGGAGCCCAGTGGGGGACGTGGAGACCCTGGTGCAGGCAGCAGGGTGTGCTGGCCTGGGGCACTTAACACCACCACGGTGTGCGTGCTCCCCTGTATGCCAGGGGACTTTAGGCAGCTGAATGCCTTCCTAGGCATGCTGACGAGGAAACCTGTCTGCAGTCCAGGACAGCTATTGAAACGTGAAGTCTTTCCTTTACCAAATGCTTGCCTGGGGCTATAGCTGGACTACTGACAGTGAAGTAAAATGTCGTATTACCACTCCCACACAGTTCAGTCAGGATGCTGTGGTGCGCTACTGCTACTGTGCAGAAAAATGACAGGTGCCACAACAGCACCTTTACTTTCCCCGTTATTATTCTCTGGGCAAAGGTGCATGGAGAGCTGCGCTGCAGTGTTTCCTCACTATTGAGTTTGTAATTCCCTGGCTGGACTTCCTTTGGAGACAGTGCACTTTCTCCTCTAGGTAAATGTTGGTCTGTTTTTCATTTAAATATTAATTTGGTCTGGCACAATGTAGTGTGTAATATCGCCACTCTCTGTGAGGATTAGAGTGATTAGGAGTCTCAGAATTCACTTTAATCAGTCAGTTCAATACTGCTGAGATTTGCAGTTTGCCCTCTCCCATGCAACAGCCAGAGTCTTTCGACACGCTAACAAAATTGAAATGAGTTCCTTCATCTTAGACAAGGATAATTAATCTTCAAACACTGTTTATCTTAGCCCCAAAATCCCCAGAATTCAGAACCAAATTAATTTAAAGTCTAAATCTGCTTTAACTAGTAATTGGTTAATCAACGGGCTCGATGTGTAATTATATTCTTTGTTCACACTCCTTACAGGCTTGAAAAGACCATCTAATTCCTATGTTGCTTTCATTCCTATAATTAGACCACGTGACATACAATGCTGTATGTATGGTGAACAAATTCTTTCCTGGAATAATTTCCCTGAGATTGTTTCTTACAGATGAATTTGGTCTTTTTTTCCCTCTTTTTTTTCTTAAACTTAAAAAAGCTTTTGTATGATTTTGTGGTTATTTCGGATTTCTGTGACTCCTTTAGAGATTGTGCAAAGAGTTTTAAGTTTTGAATCTTTGCTCTCTGCATGTCGCTGAAGAAATCTACACTGTTTTTATTTCCCTCACTTGCACTTGACATAGCTTTAATAGTTAAGGGATTTGTGCTCTCTCTGAATATTGATAGGATGTGGCAAATTCAAGATACTGTCATTCTTATTATCTTTCAGAACAAACCAGCCACAAAACCTATTAGCTGGTGTTATTCTTGTGGACAGGAATTATCATTGCTATTAGGAATAGGAGGTCTGAGAATAAATCAGAGAAGGAAATCGTGGTCTTTTTAATACAGAGTTGTGGGTCTTCTTTACTTAGTGGATGTTGTCATAGCCCCATTGTGGTCAGTGGTCCGGTCAAGGGTTTTCATATCTCTGTTCACAGAATTCCCTATTTCTGTCAGCTTCATGACTGCTTATATACCAGTACATATTAATAACCTCTCTTATTCAATAATGCCTTTTTGCTGTAACCTATTAAAGCCTGATGCCTGTTTAACTCTATTTATACCTAAATGTATTCCATCTCTCATTCTTGTTAACGACACATATATTATAGCTTCAAGAAACAAGTTGAAAACCTCCTCCTTCTGGTGAATGAGACGCAGGAGAGTTTGACTGCTGACACCTTACTGGTATGAGTTTTTAGAGGACAGGTGAATATCAGGTTTTGAAGTGTTGGGGCCAAAAACGTCTGTGGATCTGTGTGGAACCATCCTACCATTTTGCAGTGCCCTTAAAAGCAGAACACTTGGTTTGTCTGCAAAGCATTTAGTGCCTTTGGGTCCTTTCTTCTGATACCTACCTGGGAACTTGAGCAACACAGAGGAAAAATGAAACGGGAAGAGAGATGAGAGACTTCACATAAGATGCACTGGATGCGATGGGGCAGTGACAGGGGGACTTTCTCCCTCGCCAATAGCCAGACAGCTCTAACACACCTATTTGTCCTTGGTCCTGGCAGTGCGGGACATGTGAGCTGCCCGGGGCTCTGTAGGTCAGGTGAAGGGCAGTGAGTAGCCTGGAGCTACAATCCTGGCTGTGGGGGTTAGGAGATGTTATCAAAGGCACTCCTTCACGGCCAGTAGCTCCCCCATCATGATGCCATTAATTGCAGATGGTGAATCAGCAAGATGTGCCTTGGTGAAATTTCAAATTCTGTTCAACGTCAAATCGAGGAATAAGCAGTGAGCTGCAGCCTGGGGGAGGTTGTTCTGGGTGTAACCCACTGCCTGAATCCATCTCTAGTTGGGTAGCGACAGGGTCACCTTTCTCTGGGAGAAGCACAAGGTCAGACTTACCAAAGACACTGTCAGAAAGAGTCCTTCCCTCCAGGAAGCAATATCTTTTAAGATCTTTACCCTTTAAGAGATTTTCTAGCGTTAGATTTCCAATGGCAATGTCAAAGCATGTCATGGATCAGGAAAGCAATTGCAGCAATCATTTAAATACATGCAGCCGAGGAGGTTTCTGTCCCCTCTCTACCAACCCCTGTGAATCCTTTTCTGACTATTTGCTATTGTCCCAGTATTTTTGCTAAACAGACAGTTCTTTCTGTTTGCCTTCACTGCTCTGTAACTCCTTGCTCCTGAATGCTAGTGTATGTTACAGTCCAAGGTCCTCTCACTTATTCCTCTTTACTGAAAACCACGATGATCAGAGTATTCCTCACCTCCCCACTATAGATGTGGTACTTCTGCCCTGGTGCTGAGCCTCATTTAAGTCCCTGGAAAAGGCTTCCCTGGGCTTGCAATGAGCCACCCCTTTAATCTTTCTCCTGAGCAGCATCACAACTAGGAGATGAGATTTAGGCAGAGAAGCAAGCACTTGCCATGACTCTGTCTTTCCTAGAGGTCCCCCCTACAGCCACAGCAACAGCCAACAGCCCTGAGTTACCCCACATCAGGCATGCGGCTGAGCCCCTGTCTGCTTCTCAGGCTCCCTCTTGGCGCTATCCTCACTCTGCAATGGTGAGGTTACAGGATCATTAAGTGCGGCGGTAATGAGAAGTAGGTGAAAGTCTGTTTTAAAGCTCAGCGTGTAAAGACTGCAGGAACAGATCTCTGCTTTTCTAGGCACAGGACAGAACTTCTGCTCATGTTTATGGCAGAGAAAAACACAACATGGAGAAAGAAACACAAGGGTTTGTCTTGGAAGTGCTTGGTTCAGCTGTGGCCTCTGGGTTTGGGGCCCCTCTCAGCTTTGGGAGCCCAAGCCTCAGGGATGGCCCTAGGCGAGGATCTTGGGACATGCTTGGCCTCTGCTCTGGGCTGCAAAGTGGAGCCTCAGATAGAGCTCCCACATGTAAAAACCATGTCTCAGCCTCCTCCTGTCCCATCCCACCATGCATAGCAGCGGCTTTGGAATAACAGAGCTGTAAATCTGTATTTCTTTTTATTTAATTGCCAGCTTCTGAGACCCTGTGAGTCACATTTTCGAGCTTTTCTTAATAAACATGGGGATAAAAAACATTCTCGAAACGTTCTTAAAAAGACAAAACAAAGCAAACCCCAAATGACAACGGCAATTCTCCTGTAATTTCCTGCCTTTGGTAGAGAGACTTTAAGCACATAAAACGTAGGAAGGTGTGATAAGATTCTGGGAGCTGGGGATGACGGATAAATGATACTTTGCCTGGGCTTCGTGAGTATACAGCAGTCCCATTCAAGCCACTAGGAAGGGAGAAGGAAGAAACATTTTAAAATTTCTAAACTGTTTCTATAAGAAAACAGTTGAAATGAACTTGTTTTGAAATCTGTATCACTTTCATTTTTTAATAAGACGTTATTGGAAACCTTCTTAGAAGGGTCATAGAATATTTTAGCTAGTGAAAACTTTTTATTCTGGCACCTACACAAGTTGCTAAGACTGCCAGTAATGATTTTATATTTAAACATTAGAAAATGTTGACAAAATACTTCACTTAATGTTTGTAAAGAGGAAAAAGTGTGTCTCTCCACTTTTCATTTTGAATGAAAGTGATCTCTTGACTCAAGAACCCTTCCACCTTGAAAAATGGTGTCCAGAGCTGCTTTAATCATGGCCTTCCAGGAGACCTGTGATTTCATTCCCTGGTTTTCACTGTACCCCTTCTCCAACAAATGTTCACAGCCAACCCTAGAGCAACCGAGGAAGGAAGTCTTTCTTTTTAGCTAAGGTACAACATCTAGACACTGCAGAGTTGCGAGTTTCAATTTGTTTCCCATGATGTAAAAGGTGGCCAAAAGGCTAAAAGAGTTAACACAACCTCCTATTGCTTATAGGACAAGACCATGCAAATACCCCTGGTCTAAGTAGGAGGCTAAATGTCATACAAAGGTACACTTTGGAGACTTAATCCTGCTCCCATGCAATTAATAGATCAAGGAGAGATGGCACTGGGCAGGTAGATGTAAAATCAAGCCTCTCAGTGAGGGACAGGGCAAAGGAAAATCAACAGTGAATTACTGCTCTAGCAGATACTAGGATCCTTTGCTCTGCCTTGCCCTAAAACACTCAATAGTTAAAATATTTCTGCTTTATATGTGGAAGCTTGAGTTACTCAGAGTTTTATAAAGTGCCAGTTCTTCCTTACCAAGATGGGGACCCTGATTTTAAAACTCCCAAGAACAGGCTGTCTTTCCATGTCTCCCTGTATTGGACAGGGAGATGCTCTGAGGACAATCTTCCCTTTGGTCCTCAGCACTCCTCTTCCTCCATCCCACCTAGGCACAGCTGGGAAGCTACAGGCTTAGAGCACAGGTGGTTTTAGACAGGTTTGTGAATCTCAGGGCGTTGCTTTCTGTCATCACTTGGCTCTTGCTACTCAGAAATCATCCGTCTCCCCCCAAAATCAAGTCAGCCAGTTCTTGGATCCAGTTTGAAATTCCCTTCCTTGCTTTACACTCTTCCCTGCTGCATGGTAGCTCTTTGAGAGGCTAGGTCTTGTTGCATGATCTCAGCATGATTCATGCAAGTTCCTCCTCAGCTCTTGCCTTTGAGAGCGCTCTCCTTTACAGCTCTGGTTTTGGGAGGTCCTCTGCAAGGATTTGGTGTTACCTTTGGAAAGACCGGTACTGTAGGGAATACGCTTCTGCTATACAACACCTCTGTAGACTGCTACTTAACGTAGACAAAAAACCCACAGGAGAATTTGGACATAAGATAGTAAATTTCATTCTGAAAAAGAATCACCCCAAATTTCTATTTTAACACACGCAGGGCATCCGTAAGACCATACTCCTTGGGCATCATTACATTTCTTGCATCGCTGAAATCTCTTAGCCTTCAGGCTTTTGTAGGCCTCTGTGCAAAGATCGTCCTCAGAAATGCAGAATCTCTGGGGTCGCATTTCTGCTTAATTATACAAACATCCTCTGGAAAGTGTATTTCTTTCCTTTGCAAGTTCAGTCCCATCATAGGTCTAAATTTGCAGATAGAGGCAAGTACGTTATAATGGCAATGACTGATAGCTGAAGATTTCTTGAGTTCAGAGTGTTCCCTAATGTAAGCCATTTTTCATCATCTAGAGTTGCCTGATAATGATGTCATTTCCATTGCTTGAATGTTGAAGCAGCAGCCACATATCATGGAGTTAAAATGACTGTTTATAGGACAGCTAAATTGTGTTGTTATCAGTTTAGGGCAGTGTTTGCTTTGCTTCTGGGGACAAAATGACAATTGGACTTTCCTAAAACTCATCAAACAGGATGAGAATGCCAAGAATACAAATCTGCACTGTAGTCAAGCTGGAGGAAAAAACGGGAGAGAAGAAAAAAGAGAGCTATTTTTGTGTGCAGATGTGATGACCATCAGATAAAAATGACAAAGTTGTACTTGCCAGAAAATAAGTCACATTGCTGATCACTGGATAACTTTGATGTAATATTCCACAATCATTTAACTGAGATTTCATGGCAAGATTAATGGTGAAGTTTTTAAAACATGCATGAAGAAGAGCTTTCTTCTAATATCCAGCTGTCAGACAGCCCTTATCTGGGGCTTATGTTGACTGATTATGATTGGAATTGAACTAGAACATGACCTCTAAATAAAAAAGAAAATTATGCAGATTTGAGAGTGAACCATCAAGCTTTTTGGTCTTTCCTAAACATTTCAAGACTTGTCTAGGGCCTCATATGATTATATATACATACATAACCTATATGCATACATGTCTTTGCAGACTCAGCCGTGTTAACATGTGAAAAATAAGCAAGAAAAAACCTCACCAAACTTCTCTATCTTCTGTATGACAAAATAATGTGAATTAGATTTAATACATTGTTTCCAACATACAGGACTCACATTGGCATGAGTTGTTTATGAGATACTATGTGATCTTAAGCAGTGCACAGATTTTGACTGAAAGCAGACCAATTCCCTTTGAAAAAAATGCTCATTTCTACTGTATGACATTGGATGAATTGTTATACATACTTTGGAATGGATGGTGACCGTAAATCTCACTTTGGACACTTCATGAAATATTTGCAGCATATTTTAAACTAGCTTAGTGGTGCCAGTTCTTCTCTCATGCTCACTGCCTACCTTGTGTTTTCATGGGGGCACTTCAAGCACAATGAAGGAAAGCTTGGGTGGTGCTGGACAGCCACAGTGCCTGCCAGGCTGCAGCCAGCTGGAGACACCCTTTTTCCCAAGAGCCTCTCTTCTGCAGCTAAATGCTGAAGAAATCACAGAATCACAGAATCTTCAGAGTTGGAAGGGACCTCTAGAGATCATCTAGTCCAACTCCCCTGCTAAAGCAGGATTGCCTAGAGCACATCATTACTCAGGACTACATCCAGGCGGGTTTTGAAAATCTCCAGAGAAGGGGACTCCACAGCCTCCCTGGGCAGCCTGTGCCAGTGCTCAGTCACCCTAACCATAGAGAAGTTTTTCCGTGTATTTGAACGGAACTTCTTATGTTCCAACTTGCACCCATTGCCCCTCGTCCTGTCACTGGGAACCACTGAGAAGAGTCTGGCTCCATCGTCCTTCAACCCACCCTTTAGATATTTGTAAGTAGTAATAAGGTCTCCCCTCAGCCTTCTCTTCTCCAGGCTAAAGAGTCCCAGCTCTCTCAGCCTTTCCTTGTAAGGGAGATGCTCCAATCCCTCAATCATCTTGGTTGCCCTTTGCTGGACTCTCTCCAGCAGTTCCCTGTCCCTCTTGAACTG
>NW_009648250.1:1358838-1361384 GCF_000708025.1 Charadrius vociferus | reverse complement strand
CAGGGACCGATGTGAGACTAACCGGTCTGTAGTTCCCTGGGTCCTCCTTCTTGCCTGTTTTGAAGACTGGAGTGATGTCGGCCTTCCTCCAGTCCTCAGGCACCTCTCCTGCTCCCTATGACCTTTCAAAGATGATGGAGAGTGGTCTAGCAATAACATCTGCCAGCTCTCCCACCACTTGTGGGTGCATCCCATCAGGGCTCATGGACTTGTGAATGTCCAGCTTGGCCAAGTGGTCTCTGACCCAGACCTCCTCAACTGAGGGAAAATCTTCCTCTCTCCAGACGTTCCCCCTTGCCTCCAGGGTATGGGATTCGTGAGGGACAGCTTTAGCAGTGAAGACCGAAGAAAAGAAGGCATTCAGTAACTCTGCCTTCTCTGTGTCTTCCACCACTAGGGCACCCATCTCATTCATCAGTGGGTCTAAACTCTGGTTCCTCTTCTCAGGCACAGTGGGTTTGGGGGCACCCATTTTGTTTCCCTCCCACAATAAATCCTGAAACTTTTAAAAGTTTCATTTAAAAACAGATTTGTCAGTCCAACAAAATTTTTAGGGAAAAGTTTTCAAAATAGACAAAAATGTATTCATCTCTTCTTTCTCCTGCATCTTATTCAGGTTCCTTATTTGCATCCAGGTCTTATTTGGGCTAAGTTTAAAAGAGGGTATAAATGGGGGCTAGTAAGACTTCAGGATATGTAGCTGAATGAGAAGCATGTATGTGGGAGATACTGCCAAGAGCCTGATTTTCAAAAGAGAATGTAATGGGAATGGAGGTGGAGCTGACACTTCTTCCTCGTGATCCTGGGAGTGGAGGTGTGTGCTGCAGATTAGATTACTTACATGTGGGACACAGGTAGAGGTGGCACAATCCAGATCCAAATGATGGAGCTTTATAAATTATTATAAATTATGAATTCTGTATATTATTAAATATACAGAAAATTATATATTATTTATAAATTATGACATGGCTAAGGAAGTTCCTGCCATTCACTCTGAACGGTTTTATAAATCGTATTTTAGGCTTCTGAAACAATGTGAAAGAATCTTACTTGAAAAATTAAGTGATGTTCAATCATTTAAAATAAAATGAAAACCTGTATTTTTTTAGTTAAATATCTAGAGGCCAGAATCACATTACGTCTGCAATCTGGGAAAACATGAAAATAATAGTAAACGTCTCTTTACAGCAATATCTGCAGTTTACTTTGGAATATTGTAAACGATGTTGTTGTAACAAGGGTGTCATGAGTTTTAATGGCACAGGGAAGCATGATAGAACAGATTTATATCAAAGTCTATTATAGCAGAGAGCCTTATAACAAGCGCAGAATGTATTTATGTCATACTCAAAATGTCATCTCAGTCACAGACAAGACTGATAAGAAAAATGATTAGACACAGAGATTTGATTTATCTTTCTTTTCCAGAATGGGGACTTTTGATAATCTCCCTTAAGGTTTCAATGCTTAAACCCCAGATTTCCAGCCACCACTGGAACACAAAGCAGATGAGGTTCCATTTGCATCATTTTCCCTTAATTTTTTTTTTATCCAACTGCTGGAAATCAATAAAGTGTCACTAGTAAAAAAGTGTTTTGGTCCTATTTTCTTGTAGTAGAAGCTGTAAAATACCCCGATCACAAAATGCTACTACATTTCCTTCCTTAGTTATGGCCTGAACATGGAAAAAAAATCCTCTTGCCCTCAGCCCTAAAGACAAGAGGTTTTGTGTGAGGGTCTCCACCAGCCAACTTCCTCCAGCTCTGCATCCTTGTCCTGCATCCCTGCAAGCATCTAACACCACTGGCAAAGCCTATAATATAGACACTATGTTTGTAGGGAATTTAAGGAGCTTCAGAGCAGCCTTCAGAGGTATTAATCTGCCACCAGCACTTGTTACAGTTACCAAAGCACTTCAGAGGTCCCAAACCCCAACATATTGCCATCTTATTTGATAAAACTTTGGAAATTTTTTGAGGGTTGATGTACAAAGAAAAAGGTTGTGAGTGTTCCTAAAGGGACTTTTGGACCATACAGGTGAGATTCAGCCACTATTATTTTTCAGTGATTTTATGATTGTTATTGGCAAATTATTCTCAGAATTTTACAAAAGTTGAAAACAAAGCAGCTGTACTTTATATTATGCTCTTTAATGGGGAAAAAAAAAAGAAAACAAATGAAAATTTTATCTCCTTAAGTGTCTTTGAATTTGCTTAATTCAGAGCATGTGGCATCTAATAAATTTGTCAAATTTTAAGATCAGAACTAAGTTGGCTTAAGTAGCAGTCAAAAAAAAACCCCACATACACCCCAAACCACAAACGAAATGACCAGATATTTAGTCCAAAACCAAGCTACCACAACTAGTTGGATTTACCTTGTACAAATTTGTATATGCATTTTTTTCTTTCCAGAAGAGACTATACACAACCCTTTGAATGTCACTGGATGCCACGTTCCTAGCAAAAGAAATGTTCTGTCTTTTCTGAAGAGCTGCTTTGCCAATATGTCCTCGACGGGGTTGCAGTGGTTGGCCTCATGAT
>NW_009648250.1:1341732-1358743 GCF_000708025.1 Charadrius vociferus | reverse complement strand
GCTGAAGCACCAAAAATGCACAGATTCTGTACTGCCCACTGTTTCTTAGGTAGGTGAAATGTGTGTCTCTACCCTGGCCATTTTTTAGTGACTGATAGTTTTAGGTGGGGGTTACAAACCAAGCTGCAATAATTTGATGTCATGCTTTTGACTTTTCTAATGAACTCATAGCATGTGAAATGCTTATATCTAGCTTTTGTCCAGCTTCTTCCATTTACATTGCATCCCATGTGCAGGTTCACTAACTACAGGGTATCAGACAGAGGGAATACTGTTCCATAATTTAAAGTACAAGTACACTGACGGAGTTTCAGAGCAATAGAAAAGGAGCTTCTATTCATCACTCATCAACGTCTTCCTGCTGTTCGGAGACTAAACATGCACAAAACCAGTAGGAGGTTGTTATGTTCCTGTTAGCAGCTACTGTACAGAAAAAGAAAATCCTGATGTGAATTGTGCAGGCTGTCAAACTCAGAAACATTGCACGACTGACAGCCCTCCTCTGCATTAAATTTAAACATCTACAGCCATGCAGTTCAGAAGGTGGAGTGGTAACAGCAGCTTAGGAGCCAAAAAGGTAGACCCAAGCATTACTATCAACACAACCACATGGCACAGATGTAACGCATTGTAATATTCCTGCTCTGTATCGTCAGTGCACTGTGTTAAACACCTGCTATTGCTTTATGGATTTTGCAAATTTGACTAGGGAACTACATTTGGTTACGCTTTTCTGACTTTTTTTTTTTATTTATACAGTGCTAAAAGCATTGCGTGTCTTTCTTCCTTCATTTTGATTTTGCGAATTTGCTCTCCCTTTCATAAGAGCCCCTATTAAAGCACAAATATATTGTGAGTTTAGAGTCCCTTCAGAGGGTAAATCACCCTGACACGGAGACTGTTTCTCAGCATGTCACTGCCTCATTACACAGCGAATCTCATGGATAAGTGCAAATGCACCAGCGGGCCAGTGTTCACGCACAACCTTTGAACAACCTAGGGACCAGGTTATTTAAGGCTTTGTGCCTAAATGAGCGTCCCTATGTCTGTAGTGGTGTGCACCGGATCACTTCAGTGTCACAGGTCTGGCTGCATATCTCAGTGGGTCTCTGACTCACTCCCTGGCACGCACCAGCCCCTCCGGCAGCCCAGAAAGGAGAGGGAGCGCGTAGACTGGGCAGGAGCCATACATAATTTGGACAACTGAAGACTCAAGCTCAAGTCAAGACAGGAGTAGTGCTGGCAAGCGCCTCTCTGCACCCCATCACTGACCTTGGGCTCACTTCTTCACTGCTGTCCCAGACTTCAGCCTTCCAGTGAGCCTGCAAAACTCACCTTCTCTCCTGTGCATGCAGGAGGAGGCAGGTGAATGGGAACGGTTATGGTTGTTTTCTGTAGAGTGTTACGGAGATGCTGTGTTTGTTATAGATATTTGCAGTACAGTGAATCTGGTATCACAGTACTGGGAGCTGTTTCTCTTAGATGCACATGTTATTAGAAATACGGCTGGAGAATTTGGATCTTTTTTCCACACACGTGCCAGCATTCTTTCTGCATCATCAAAAGGAGTTACTTCTACTTTTGCAGAGTTTTGTCTAATGCTGTATAGCAGGGTCAGCAGGTGACAGAAAAGGTCCTCAGGTGGATTCTTCCAAAACTTTAGGCTCTTTTGTCTAGCTATGGCAACATTATGCGTCTTTCTGAAACTAGACAGAGCATCCTGCCTGGTGGTGCTCAGCAGAGTCAGCAATAATAGAAGCAGAGAACCTGAACTGGCAAGTGCAAGCAAACACATGTGTCTATTTGATCTAAGCAGGCTTGAGAGAAAGGAGCATCCTTACAGCTCCAGACTCTTCTTGGTTCACTAAAAGGCTAATGAGATAAAATTTCAGGGTAGCCAGAAAGGTTCCCTAATGCTACAGCCAAAGGCCACGTGGGTTAAAAAGTGCAGTGGGAGAATCAGAAGGAAATTGTGTAGCAGAGAAGGGAGAAGTAAGAGAGATGTACAGTGCCTTGAATAAGACACAACTAAGTCTGAATGTAATGCAGCTCAAAGAGAACTGCAGGTTGAATTATACATTCCCGAAGGCCTTTATGTGCAGCAGGATGCACAGATTTTCTGTTGATGCTAGTACGAAATGCACATGTTTTTTCTGTGCTGTATGTAATAAAGTCTCCAAACTAGAAAATATTCGTTTTTACAAAGGCAGCAGTGGCCCGAACTTATGGTCTTCCCATGGGTATGCTGTAAAATTTGTGAGCTCAGATAATTGGCATTGCCAGGGAAGGTCACGATAGTGCGATCGCTCTGCATTGTACCAGGGGATTTCAGACTCACATTCATTCTGAACTATGATAATAATAATAATACTACAAAATGCTTTTTTAAGAGAACAGCACTAGCAGCTTCATTTTGCTTTTTGATGGGAGAAGGTTTTAATAGACTACAGCTATGTAAATGTAGGACCCCATCAGCTACTTTCAAAGCTTTCATGTAAGCTGTGTTTGCATTCCCAATTAAGTGTTATGAAAATGCTCTTTTGTATAGTAATATTTGGTTCTAAACTTTTCACAAACTTTGTATCCAACAGCAGTTTTAATACTGTTGCCTGGTATTGTGAATTTCTAAGCAACTCATTTGGTTGCACAGTTGCTTGTGCCAAATACAAACCTTTGATGTCTAGGTGGCTGCTAACATTGGAGGTGCCAGGACAAAATATCTTCAAGAATACCAGATGTGTTATTAGGGATGGCTTCCAAAACTCTGCAAATGATAGTGTAAATGCACAAGAACGGTAGGTGAATGAACCAGTATGGAAAATAAGACAGACGTGCAGCAAAGTAGCTGACTGAGATTTAGAGTGGAACATTTGGAAACTCAGATAACTTAATCCAGTGCACATCCTGGTTTCACTTGTATACAGCAACAGACCTATGTGGGAACATTAGTGTTTATTTTCCTACTAAGATTATGCTTATTTGGAGTGGAGGGAAATATTGTGACTAATGTATGAAATACTGTGATCCAGATACACTGTGAAGTGTCTTAAAAGAGCTTTAGCTGGAGTGCTTCACTCACTTGATCTCCTCAGTGGCCCTTGTTTTGACTTAGAGGTAACATCTGGAAGTCCAGTACCCATAATGAAAACAGTCTCTCTTTCTAAACATTACTATCCATATTAAGGAAGATACTCTGTTAAAAATGGCACCTCACCAAAGGTAGCTTAAAATTGGTCTCCCTCTAAATTCTACAGGAAGGTGGAAGTAATCTCATTAGAAGGTGCGAGAAGTTTGTCAGTACTGCCCTTTTAGCCATAAAGGTTTAGATATTGGTCAATAGGTTTTTTTGGGGTTTGGGCATTAAAAAAAAAAAAGACAAAAAACTCTTGGCCTTCTTTGCATCATTGCCAATCCAAAGCCAATAGGTTGTTGAGTCAATGACTGAATACTTTTGGAAAGCTCCAACAACATAGCCAAAAATATTTTTTTCTTTCAGAATGTGGACAATGACAGCAGTGAATCCATGAAGCCGTCTATGCCAGGCAGTTCGCTTGCAAAGACACTGTAAATTCACCTCTGATCTGTACATGCCAACTAAATCTTCTATTAAACCAAGGAAGTCAAGACTGGTGCTTGCCTTCTTTACTTTGCCTCCTCAGGACATTCGTCTTGTGATCTGGTGTTCTGCGGTTACCCCACACTCTCCTGAACATCTCCACTAGCTGTGAAAGGAAGGTGAAGTTCTCACCTTGTATCAGGCATGTAGACCTAGGCACCATTTCCTGATAGCCACAGCAATTGAATAGAGCTGGCCACACGTCTAGCTAAACTGAGGAATTTTTCTCCTCTGGATTCATGCAAAAGAATGATTTTGTTTTCATAGTGAGTATAACATTCAGGTAATAACCTGTATTTTAGTGGCTACTTTCAAGAAAGAATGAGCATGGAGAAATGGTGCAGCAAAATTTAGCTTTGCTTTATATCAGCGCAAAATGTAGAAAAGACTTCAGGCATGACTGCTGGCCTCAGAGCGGCAAAGCGCGCAGCACGGCTGAGAGCCCTGGGGCTCTGACTCTGACCGGCTTTTCCCCTTTTCTCCTCCTCAATTTCTATTCAAAAGTTGCATGAGATTTTTTCAAGAAGCTCCTAAATGAATTGGCACAAGTCCCCTCGCCCAGTTAAACACCCAAGTGAAATCACAGAATCATAGAAATAGTATATTTTTACACATCCAGCACATTTAGACGCTATTTTGAGGACCTGGGCAACACGTGGGCTGAGTAGTCAGGACATACAAATTTCCACATTTAGTTTACTGGTTACCAGCCAGCCCAGGTTGATGGAGACTGACATTTCTTCCTGGTGCCTTGTGACAGCTTATGTGAACGCAGCAGCTGATCTTAAGGGGCTATCAGTATCAAAACAGTCAATCAATATCGCCAATAAGTGGTAGCTTTACTGCAAATCCTCCAAGCAGAGAGACTAAGACTCAGGGAATACATTGACTGCTTAGCCCTTATCTCTTAAATACACAGTGTGGCTTGAAGGATGGGTGATGGCGGCAACCTGTGTTTGGTGGTTGATATCAGTAGCCGCATCCCAGAAGCTTGCCCCTTCTGGCTGGGCTAACGGTGCTGCTGGGGACTCGGTGGCCTTTGCCGCGGTAGGGCAGGACTGAAGCTGGGAGCGAAGCAGTGTGACCAGCTCTGCTGCCACACCGGCAGTGCACAACAACAACAAATTCATCAAAAGAGGCAGTGACATTTATAAGGAAGAAAAGAAAAAAAAAAATTAGTACCGTGTACCTGGATGGCCAAAGTGCTGATGGCAGTGACATTTAAAGGAAGATACATATGAACTATGTCTTTCGAAACCTGATAGTCATTTATAGATATAGACAGGCCAGTCAAAGCAACTAAACCTCGAGACTACTTTAATAATACTTATGCGATTAAAGATACAGCAAAAGCTATGCAAAGCACTGGCTAGAGGAAAAAGACATTTTTTTAGACAGGGACTGCTAAAGGCAGATGACCCTATTAAGTAACAACCAGGTAAAAATTTGTCTGAACAAGGGAAACCCCAAAGCTTGTGACTCTAAGAATGAATAGGGTAAGACCTGGAGCACAATTCCTTCAGAGTTAACAGATAGTGTTTGCAACTGTACAATACATCCTGGCTAACACTGGCTAACCTGTTCTAGTTTCTGAGAAATTTAGGATTCCCTAATAAAATATAAATGGTTGTAAAGACCAATAATGCTAAAGTGCAAATCTCTAAGTCAGAGGGGCTGCTAGGTGCTTATAGTCAGAGATGTTCTCATTTTCTGGCATGCATGTCATTTCCAGCTCGCTGGCTTCGGTTCCCAAGCAGATTGAAGAAACTAATGCCTGAGTAATGGGATGTAGGATTTTTAAAAGGTCCCTTGAAGTAATTAATTGAATGAATGATGGTGTTAGCAGCATGACTTTACCCTGTTGTACCTGTTGGGAAAAATATTTGTCTAAAAAACTCTATAAATGCTACAATACAAAGAGGGCAACGTACATCACAAAGTGATCTGCAAACCTACCACATTAATTTAAGTATCTTTTTGAACATACGTATTTTTAGCTACACAATAGAATTCTCCGAAGTATTACTATAATATCACAGCCTTGTACAGTTTGTGCTCATCAATGTTTGAATTTAGAGGTGAAATGAGCGTGGAGGAGGAGAAGGGAAATTCCAGCATGTGTTACAAAGTGTACAGGCAAGCTATTTTGAGGAACAGCTTCATATGTCTTCAACACATGGCAAAAAACCTAAAAAAGTTGTTTAACTTTTATACTTTGACAACGTTGTGGCTAAAGTTTCAACTTTTGCTGTCTCCTGTGATGTGTTCAGAGGGACTATTTCTCTTCCAGACAAGTTTAGCAGGAAAATGCTCTTGCATTTTCGTGGGGAAGTGCAATAGTAATTCTGGCTTATTAAACTGTTCCAGAGAAGGGTTTCATAGCATCGCAGAGATGTGAAATGTCAAACATCTACATACTGTATCCCATCCTTCTGCTAATGCCTAACTATTCCCTGTGCTATGCAGAGTGTGTTGTAACCCGTGCTCATTTGACCCAAGGGACTGGGCTTGCCATAATATCAACTGAATCTTTTTTTCCACTGTTCAGTCTCCATTTTCTTCTGCTTTATGTTCTTGAACATAAAGTTGCCCCTTCTGGGTGAAGCCCCTTCTGGGTGAAGCCCCTTGCCCAGTTCAACTCCCTCACATGTCATGAGCACACACTTAGTGTAAAAACCTTTCCCACCCTTAAAAAGCAGTATACTTGAGCTGACAAGAACACCAAGTTCACCTGGAAGAGCAAATGACAATTATCTCTGTTTATGGAGTGAAAGCATGGGGAGAAGTGCCTGTGCATTCTGTGGGGAAGCGTGGCAGGGCCTGTGCGCCACAGCAGGGCAGAGCTGGCCAGAGCTGGGGACGAAGCACCGCCAACCTCCTCCTGCGGGACAGAAACACCGACTTCCGCTTCCTGTTGACTTGTAAAAGTCCAAGTAAAGCACAAAAATGTCAACATGCTCAATATCAAAGTCATTGCTTTATCCAGGAGACATCATTCTTTTAAATGTTAATTTCAGTGGGAAAAAAACCAAAAAATATATACTTGGGTCAAGCCAGAGGTAATTTCTTGTCTTGACCAATGAACCAAAAAACTGGTTCATCCAGTACTCCTATTTAAACTCTAATGTATTTAGAGAGTTGGCTTATTTTCCAGTGTAGCTTCCCAATCATTTCCCTGTGATCAGTATTTCTTCCTTTATTTAGTCCTTTATTGCCTGTGGCTGAAGAGAGATGAGATCGAAACACTACAGGTCTGACCCAAGACTTCTACTAGTCTAGTGAAGATCAGACAAACGCGGCTCTCAGAAATTTCAATTTTGAAAAAACTTTCAATTTTGAAATTGTTGCAGTCTGAAAAGGTATAATTAATGTGTCAATGAGCTGGAAGAGTTTCTCTGACAGCCTTATTTGACATTGATTGAATAATGCACATCTTGGGGCACATAAAATTTATTTTACTAATTAGTGAAAATGGTAACTAAATTCATGCAGTTTAAAGCGTATCAACATATCACTCTCTTGTTTCTGAAAATAAAGTCTTTGGAAGCTGAGATATGGTGAGCAGAGTTTTGTTGTAAGTTCTTTGTTTTTTCTGAAGATCTGATTTTCTCATGGACTGCCAGTGAGGAGGGGCAAGCACATTTAACCTGGATTCACATCTCCTGGTATGAAGCCTCCTGTATTCATACCAGCGTTCCCACAGAGTTCAAAGGTGGCAAGTCCCTGACTTGGTTCTGTATCATTAAAATATTAAAAAGAGGTTTGCACTCCCTGCTTGCAGCTAGGCAGGACTGGGAGGGATGGGATGCCACAAACGGGAATGGAGAGAGAAAGAGTGCCCTGCCCTTTTGGCAGTGGAGCTGCAGCCCTGAACAACAAAGTGGAAGGAGGGGCATCTCTGCGGTCCTTGTGCTGCTTCAGAGCCATGATTTGATTCTCCGGATGCTGAATGACAAGGGAATGATTCTAGCAAAAATTGGTGAATTCTGTGGCAATTATTGTTTGCTCTGGAGACTGCTATGAGATCATCAGAAATGCTGAGTGTTGTGTCTGGAGATCTGCAGGGGACAAATAATATCTCATTTTATTGGAAAACCTAATGGAGTAATATGTGGGAGGGGAAGAGAGGAAGGAGATGAAGAGTCTAAGGATGTTATTTTGTCATTTCAATCTTGTCTTTGTTTCATTTTTTTTTCAATACCAATGAGACTCCTTGTCTCAGCTCTTCCCTGGAACACAACATGACCTCCCTGGACACTTGGCCTGTGGAAGGACGAGGAGAGTGAGAGGACACTGATTTCTGTATGCAGTGTCACTTTCCCATCCCAGCAGATCCCACATCAATAGGGCAAAAAGGCACTCCATCTCCTTTTCCTTCCAACTGATCCTGGGAGTGCAAGCACACTGCCTGGGACTCTGGGAATACACCTGGCAGCCGCAACGCTGACCTTGGGACTCCCCTATTTTCAAGACCTGTGTTTCTAGCCAGGGCACATACACCCCTGCCCCCGCCCCGGTGTTGCAGGGAGGCTATCGGTCCCACAGGGTGGCTATGGAATGCCCAGGGCTCCCCTCTGTAGGGACTCACTGTGGCTGCTGGATACAGGTTATCTGGGCTGTTAGTGACAGTGTGTAAAATGACACTGGCTGCTCCAGGGAGATGAGGTGCATATGAAAGACTGAGTTTTTAGCAGTATTTCCTCAGCTTTCAAAGTGATATCCCTCTGACTTCTTTCCTCTCTTTCTCTTGCTCATCATACACTGCGAACAGCTGAGGCATCATGTTTTGCTGTTTTTCACATAGTAGCATTGATGTATTGCTTCTTGGGTTAAGAAATAAAGAATAGGATCCAGAAAAATATGGCCATGAAACACAGAAGAAAGGCAATATCTGTAGAGTGGCAATGGGCTCACAGGCAAGTCAGCAGTCATTTAAAAATTATAATAATTAGATTTCATGAAAAATGTATGCTGCTGTGGAAGGGAAGGAAGGGAAAGAAACATAGGAGTCTTGTCTTGCTTCAAGAAGGTCCTGCAAGCACAGGCAGCGTTAGCTGGCAAGCAAGAAGGCTGGTCCTGCTGTTGGCATGGCCAGGGCTGTGGAGAGCCGTAGGGGTTGCAGGGGGATGTCTGTGCCACTGGCCAGGGCCAGAGCCAGCCCTGCTCCAGCCAGACTGAGGTGGAAAAGGCAGGAGAGGCACCCAATTATGCTGGAGCGGTGCCATGCAGCCAACTTCTCAGGTGCCGAGCGGCTGCAGCATCCACTGGGCAGCATCCTGCTGACTCTTCTTCTTTCCCTCCTGGGTCCTTTGAATTTTGAATCTGGGGGCTGGTGGTATGCAACGGCGGTCAGGACTTGGATTTCCAGTACATACCAGCATGTTCACATCGGCAGACAGACTGTGAGCTGGGGGCACCCAGCAGCACGGCCAGGGGTGAAGCAGAGTGGTGGCCGTAGGCACTCATATGGTATCTCCTCAGGTAACTCAAGGTGAGGGTTGTAAATACTCCCATTCTGTCAGTGCTGAGGGAACCCTGGGTGTAATCACTCTCTTTATAGATCAGAGCAGCACTGGCTTGAACAGCTTGTCCTCTTGGTCTGTTTTAGGAGAATCAACATATATAACTGCTTCCTCCCACATCACAGCCGTCATCGCTCTTGCTGCATTAAGAACGGCTCCCCGTTTAGCTGCGTTATTCACAGGGTGGATCTGCAGGCTTGTCTTGGGTGAGGATTTAGCTGAGACACCAGAATAGCAAGCTCTAGCAACTAAACGACATTGAAAACCCGCTGCAACGTCCTACTGTCGCCAGCATGTGGGAAAAGCTGTGGGTCTGGAATAGGGGATGAAACGATCACAGTTGTTTTAAGAGAAGCCGGAGTTCATCCTTTGCCTCCTCCAGCTTCTCATGGCCCAGTCACAAGCAGGAGACCAAACCCAGCCTGCTCTTCTTCTCTGGTCAACTGGATGGTGTGTCCTTCTGGGTGTGAGACAAGTCCTGGTGTGGCAGAGACAGAAACAAGAATTAACTGAATACAAGAATTAACTGAATACAAGAATAAGTGGAAGAAATTGTTGGGCATTCAGCGCAGTGCAGTGCAGGGAAGC
Organism: Charadrius vociferus; assembly: GCF_000708025.1. Classification (NCBI taxonomy): domain Eukaryota; kingdom Metazoa; phylum Chordata; class Aves; order Charadriiformes; family Charadriidae; genus Charadrius; species Charadrius vociferus. Next base: position 1,349,017 of record NW_009648250.1, on the reverse strand, counting down.
CTGGGCTAGCTTGGTTCACCAGCGATTGCTCCAGCAAGCTCGGTACTGCAGTAAAGAAGAAACCAGAGGTATTAAACATCTGCCATGGGCTGAGGTCTGCAGTTCAGAAATGGCAGACCCCCACTCTCTCCATCAGTAATGTATAGAGTGAGCCCTTCCTTCCTGCCAGTGAGGCATGTGCAACCCCTCGGTCCCTACCTCCCCATCATTCACACAACCCTTCTCATTCTTAATGCAGGGTGGCATTTGTAGGCAAAAAACACCTGTGGGTTTTTTTTCTTCTCCAGTTCTGGGCCTACTGAGCTCTGACACACCCTAAGAAGTGAAAGTTAGACAAGGAAAGACCAAGATGAAATCAGATGAGTGTCATGAAACGTCTGACACCTGTTTTGGGTGCATCTCCAGCAGAGGATGCATCTCCTGGCTGCCAGGCACCATGCTGGACCAGCCTTCCCCTTGCTGAAGACTCAGGAATGAGATGGGGCAATGCCTGGTGTTTGTGAGGGTGTCTATCAATGTAGGAAGCTCCTATACCCCTTTTGCCCGACAAATACATATTACAGAAAATGAACTGCTTCCTCCCCTTTAGGAGAGGCAGGCAGGTGAGCTGGTGCTCCTGTGGGAGTGCCACCAGAAGTTCAATTTGAAGAGTGCTTCTGCTGCTACCCTCCTCCTGCAGTCAGCCACATCTTTATAAAACAGTGGTCTTTTCACATTATTTTCTCCTGTGACAGACTTTTCCACATCTTCTCCGAACATGTGTGGGCCTGGTGTTTGAGTATAATGGGCTGCTTCATCTTGTGACCAACTGCTGCAATTCCTGTATAGTTGATGTGAGTTTTGTGGGGTTGTCCACCAACCACACTGTTCACCCAATGAAGGCTGACATAGCTGTGCTACCACCATAAAATACTAAGCTGAAATCCCCAGTAGCACATCTTGTATTAATAATGTGGCATATTAGTTTATGGTCTAGATTAAGTGTCTTTCACCTTCCTTTTCCTAAAGATATAGCCGACAAGTAGGTGAAAGATCACAAAACGTCTCCCTTGAACTTTCCATCTGACCCGGCTGCTTGTCAGCAGCTGGCAGGGTCGGGAAAGTGAGGAGGCTCGGGGCCCTGGCCGGCGGCATGCGCGTGGCCGGGGTCGCGGCGTCTCGCATGCCTTCCCTCGCCCTGCGGTATGCCACAAGCTGGACCATGTCAATGCGAGCTTGCGGCATGCCGCAGCCGTAAAGCAGGTGCGTGAGATGCCTTTCGCTCTGGCGGCCAGCACGCCACATGCCATACCCCTCGCTCCTCACTTGCGGGAACGGTTCCCCTTCTGCTCCAGCCTCCCTCGCCTGGAGCCCCAGAGCCTTGTGGGCGGCACAAAAGCATACGTAGCTATAAGAAGACGTGTTAATGAGGCACAACTCCATGTCAGCTCTTCACCGTGCTATATTTTCCAATCCATATTCAACCTAATGCACTTTTGGAATTACTACTTTATAGCAAAAATCTTAAAATGTACTGCGATAAATTGTGGCATTTCTTGTTCTTCATGATTCTGCGTGTGAGACCAAACTAAAATTTAACTGGTAGAGAAAAAGTTGGGAGATATAAATACTCTGGAAAAAGCCCAAAGCAGTTGCCAGAGAGGGAAATCAGCAAAATCATGCAAACCGGGAAAAACAAAAGCATCAAACAGAAATTGTGACTTGGAACTATGCCAAATCTAGAACCAATAATATGGGGGTCTCACTGTGGGTGAGTGAGAAGGGAACAGGGAGAGATTAAAAGGTGAAGAAAAGATGCAGTGAAAAAAACCACTGTGTTTTTTTTCAGTACTACTTTCTTCCCTTCATTCCTTGAAATAGTCATTAAATAAACTTTGGCTCTGCAGAAAATTCAGGGCTCTTCATTGTTAAAATAAGGCTTTTAATAGACCCCCTTTTTTTTTTTTCTGATATGTAGCTCTACATTATCTATTTATAAAGGGACTTCCCTAAGAAGTATCTTGTCAAAGCTAGAGTCAAGGGGATAATTCACAGTGAATAATTTATTCAGCACATTTTGTCTCATTTTCTGTTCCCAGATTGTCCAAGAGGCAATTGTGATTCCTTCGAATATATTGGAGTTTGCTCCCAGAAGGTTTTAAGGGTATTATTTTTAGACTGGATTCATGACTGAATATGATACTTGCTATTTGATCTGTGTTGGCCAGTTATTATTAGTCAGGCAACTATTCACAGTTGAACTAGACACAACTTATTTAAAAAATGCAGTCCAATTTCTGTTTGCAAATTATCCCCCGTGAAGTCAGGTTTTTGTGGAGTTGTTTATGTTTCGCCTCCTATGAGCCATACATGCAAAGAGACGCAATCAGGAAGGGCCTCCAAAGAAAGGTAAGTGTGAATGTCTGGTATTAATTTCTTCTCACTTCAGTACCGCAGCGCTGTGTCAGCTTCCTGATCAGAGGATAACCATCACATATAGTCTGTTTACATTCACGAATCTCCAGCTAATATTAATAAATGTTCAATTAAGACACAATTCAGACAATAAACAGAAAGCCACTTTTGATGCAAACACTCCTGCAAATATTTACCGACTGCTGTTCATCAATGTCTTGTGAACATACCCATGAATATGATTCATGTATTTACATATTTTCAACCATTCTGGTGAAAGGAAGGATGGATACCAAACCTGTGAATCACAAGGTTTTGCACACAAATGCCTCTGGTCTTTAGTGGGGCACGCCATTGTGATGTGACACATAGCTGCCATTGGCCATATAGCTAATGAGATATTGCTCCTGTTCCCAGGCTAGTCAGTAATATCATTATCTTATCTGGGAAGCTGCAGAGGATGGTTTCTACCTGCAGACATCAGGATCTTTTCTGGCTCTGGTCCAGGGCCCTCTTGTGCCCAGGGGAAGCCTCTCACGGGATCCTTAATTCCCGCTTATAAACCGAGGATTGGGCATTGAGCTGGAAGAAGATCAATGTCAGCTCCAACCCATTGCCTTCTGGTGAGTCTGTGGCCTCATGTGAGGCTTATGAAAGCTTTTTTTCCCTCGTCGTTCTCAGCTTTTCTGTTACTCACATTAACCCAGGCTGTTTCAGAGATAAATATTTTCTATGAAGTACCTTTTATTATGTTTCTGAGAAAAGACTAAGCACATTTGGAAAAAAGTCTCTGGAGCTATCAGAGCAGCGGTAAAGCTGGCAGGAATAAATGTTTCGGCTGTGCAGTGCCCAGAACATCAAGGACAGAGTTTTCTGTTGAAAGGATTAAGTGGATGCTTGTAAAAAAGGCAGACCCATAAAAGTATAAAGGCTCCACATACTTTATACTGGATGTCAGCTCACTTCAGGATGTAACTCAAAATGCTGCATGTGGTCTATAACAGACCCAGTGCTTTCGGCCTCAGGTGACTCTGCAGCTGCAGCTGCTGTTGCTCTGCCCATGTGCAGAGAAACCGCTGCTGTGGGCTGTCCTCACCTGACATGTCACTGCTAAATATTTCAAAGAGGGTCCTCGTGCACCGTGCCCTTACGGCCAAGCTTGGCCCCGTCATTGGGATGGCTAGAGTCAACACCCTGCCACTGAAGAAAAATAGTCGGCTTACCCTGAGATGGGAAAGCAGGGGAAAATGCTTGCTGGCCGTGGTTTAGCTGGTAGTTTCACCAAGTGCCAACATTTACAGAAGTTCTGATTTCAAAAGTATGTTGGGAGGTTGTATCTGCCAAATCCCCATGAAAACCAGCCACTGCCAGTACTTGCAGTGGAGCAGTACCAGGGCTACCTCCACACCGTGCGTCTTCATCAGCAGCTGAGACATGGGATGGGCGCTGGTGGCTGGCATATCCACCCACAGCCTCGCTACCTGAGCCTTGCAGGCAAGTGAATAAATAGGAATGTGTGCAACTAAACATATATTCCTATTTCCCTATGCCTTCTGTTTACAAAGAAGCCCAGCAAGCTGCTGTCAATCAAACCTCCAGCCAATGCCTCATTTATTAGTGCGATTGTTTGCTGAAAGAGTGAATTTCATATGAAATCAAAACAACGCTTCGTGCTGAGTTCAGTAAACATAAATCAGACTTCCATTTGCCTTTATTTCCTCCTGGGTGTCCATGTTTTATATAGGCAACAGCTACAACAGCTTTGTTAAGACATTTGGCTTTGGGTCTGTTAATGCCATTATCACCCTCGCAGACATGGCACAGTTCGCTATCTCTTTTATAAGTTCAGTAACATTTTTACATCTGTCATACTTCCTTTCCCTTGGTAATTAGTGAGTGAAAATGAGAGTTCTTCACCTCGCTGTCCTCTGAAAAAAGTCACAAATTTCATGGTAGCTCAGTTTTACAAACTGTGTGACATGAGAACATTTCTAATTAATACTGTTATTTCTCAAAGAGAAATGTTCTTAGTAGAACAAAAAAAACACCAACCTTGCCTGTTCAAAAATTACTCCGGAAAGTCAAGCAGAACGATAAGCTAAATGAAGTTTTGATAGAAGCAGGTGCCTTGCCACAATGGCAGAGCTTCTTAATTGCTTCTTTTGAAATAGTACTTCTGTTGAAGAATTAGGTCTGTTTAAGTACGTAGAAGTGAAGTAATTTCTGAGGCTAAACTGTACTTAGCAACAACAAGGTGCCTACCCCAGCCTGGTGCACATGAACACAGCAGCAGTGAACACTTGGGTGAGCAGCAGACTCTTCAGGATGGAAACTGCAGAGAAAACTAGCTAATGAAAGCACAGACTGACATCCTTTCAAGGATGCTCCTGTTTTAATGAAACTCTCCTTCTTGTCACCAGAATGTAGTTATTCAAACAGCCCAAGCCAGACTGAAGTTTCAGCCCAGGAAGGCCCATGGCTTAGCCTGCAAAGGTGATGCCAGGTGCTGGCAGGGGTTCTGCGTGGCCAGCTGTGATACCCCAGCCCTGGTCACATCATGCCCTTGACCTGTCCCAGAGGTCCTGCTGGGACCACCGAGGGCCAAGGGACAGGAGCAGAAGGATGTGCATTTGTGGTGCTGGCTGGTCCCCTACTGCAATTGCACACAGCCATTATACTGAAAGGCTTGTATTCAGCTAAAACTTTGCCAAAATATGAATTAGTACTTCTGGCTGATTTCTTTTAACTTTTGCCCCACTCCCAGTGTCTCCATTGTCCTGCTCCCCTGGTCTTGATGGCACAGAGCAAGAAGCCAGGGTCGTGGGCTGAGAGATAGAGTCAGGTAGCCAGTTCCTGAGGTTCCGGCTGTCCCTCTGGCTTGTGAGCTCCCTGTTCGTCCCAAAGTGCCCCAAGCCACTGCAACACCAAAATTATTCATTGGAAGACTTTGCCTTGAGGGAACTGCAAGCTCTATTTCTTTAATAGTTTTAATGGTCAGAATTGTGCCAGGTCAAGCCATTTAACTGTGTATTTAATTAGTCATCTGTATGCATGCAACTTAAAGGCGTTCAGCTGTGCTATTTTATAGAGATTAACTAAGTGGGCAGTAAATCATGTATGCCAGCAAAAAATTTTTATATCGGCCTCCCCCCCCCCCCCCCCCATTATTGTTGCATTGTTTGTACTGGTAGAGTTCTGCATGAGAATAGTTCTGCTCTAAGAGATGGGAGAAACACAGTTTGGGGTTTTGACTGACATCGACTAGAAACAACAGTGGGCAACGCAGAAGGAGCTGAAATGCGAAGTTCACAGCCAGACAACCCGGAAAGTTATTGCCAGCTGCAGGCTTGCTGTGTTAAAGAAAATAAACGCGCAAGCAACTTGGCCCTGTGGAAGATCATAATTTAAAGAGGAACAGAAGAAGAAATATGACCTGAACTGGTAGGTAGTAGTTCTCTGGCTTGCATAAATCTTGAAGAGTATTTGGCTGCTAACAGTTCACAAGTTCGCACTGGCAAAATACTGCCTGGAATCAGTGCAGTTAGCCTCCTGGTCTTGCTTGCTCTGTAAGTGAACAAATAATTTTCTATGTAAGTGCCATTGAAATGCTGCAAGGCATTATGGGACCATGATCTTGCATAGATAAAATGTGTGTTTGAAGCGGAGAAATTTTTTTGCACCTACATCACATGGAGAGTCCCTCCTAAACAGAAGCAATGTGCTTGTTGTTAGTTTTGCACAAATGTTTTCTATGCTGCCTTTCACAATAAATCTTTTGGGAGAACACTGGCAGTTTATAACGAGCAGTGACCTGTGAAACAGAGGAAAATAGATATTGTTAAAAACCTTGGCTTGCTTGCTTGGAGGTCATGTGGCAGGGCCAGGTAACTTTTGAAGTGGTGCATGGGGAGTTGTTTGAGTGGTACAAGCTGCAATAACAACACAACTGACCTGAGTGTGTAAGCCTCTTTGCACTACTTGGCATGTTTAGCCCAATAAATAACATCATGAGACATCCATTCCCATCGTGTTGTTATTCCAGCGTGACCCACATGGGCGGCCAAAGGTTTTCCGCATGTGTGGTTTGCTGTCGGAGAAAATAGGCAATGGAGTCAGGTGTCGTTAATTGCTGTTTACCACGATCCTGCCACCCTCAGCTCAGGTGGAAGCAAACAGCAGGAGACAACCTTTTTGATCACAACTTTTCAAGCAATTCGTGACCTCTAAATTTCTCCCTCATCTTTCAGTCAGGTCAAGTGCTTGCTTGCTGCCTTCTTTCTTGTTTTTCTGCTATTCCTGCTACAGACATGCAGAAGTATGCTACCGTCTGCAAGCATAGTATGTAGCCTGAGGCTTCGTAGCTCAGCTTCTGCTCAGACATTACTTCCCACTTGCCCTCTGGCGGGTACTGTGCCTGCAGGAGGTGCCCGCAGGGCATGAGGGCTGCGGACAGGGTGCAAATCTGTGCAGAGGTGCTGCAAAGCACTTCTGGCTTCCTTAGCTGCTGAGAGCTTAAAACTACTGCCTGGTGCGGCAGGAGGGATGGGGCGCCAGACCCGTGCTGTTGTGGGAGATGGCTGTATCCAGATCTTGCGCAAGTCTGATGAGAAGTTAAACTGGGCCGTTGTTTCTGCCCTTCACTCATAAACTCTTCAAAAACATTCAGCTATAGGTAGGATAAAACACTTGATAAATTCAGGTCATTTTTGGCAAGTACTTCTATCCAAACAGCTAATCCTGAGCCGGGAGAGAGGACTTCTGAAAGTGAGGTGTTTTTTTTTTCTTTATTAAAAAAAGTTGCACAAATTTGTTCCCCCTTCCCAGCTGAACCATTTTTCACTGTGTTTGCTCTTCCTACCTATTAAATTAATCAACTGAACAAATCTGCTGC
>NW_009648250.1:1320349-1341714 GCF_000708025.1 Charadrius vociferus | reverse complement strand
TTCCGAACAGAGGGGTGCCCTCTCTCTCACCATCCTGCAGTCATCTGGCTCAGCCCCGGGCTCAGAGGGTCTCCCTGGTGGAGGTGTGGGCAGCTGGAGACACAGAGCTGCTGGCCAGGAGGTGCACACTGGCCTTTACTTCTTTATCCTGAGCCAACTGGGATAGGAAAATGCTCTTTGACACATCCATTGACATGCTGCTACACTGGTGGCTCCTAGACTTAGATTCAGACACCTGCTTTACTCCTGCCCAAACGGCCGGTCCTTTGGAAACGTGGGACTCTTTCCTCTGGTCAACGCTGAGCAAGCTCTTTTGTCCTTCCGTGCAACTGCACAGGATCAAACCAGAGAGGATAAGAGTTTTCCATTTCCCCCAAAGCCCTTGGAAGCCCTTGCCGGCTTTCGCTGTGCTCGCTCGCCGCCAGCCCCTGCAGGAGCTCTGTTTGCTCTTCCTGCGACTGCAATTACCAGCGCTCCCCTTGGCAGCTCTCCCACCCTGGTACATTCCTTTTTGTTATGCTAATAGACTTATAACCAGCTCCAGCTTCTGAGACTGTAATACACCCCTTTTGATTCTCTAATCTACTTCTCTTCGTGCATTAGGGCAGAGAGCGGTTTGCCAAGGGCCCGGCAGAACGTGTTTAGCTGACTGATTCTGGTTGTTCCTATTAGATCCTGGCATGCTTCTGAGATTTGTCACTTCCACACAAATCACAGTCCTAATCCTGGGGTTTAGCAAAGTTTGGATGGATTTGGATTCTACTACATCTTTTTTAGGGGAGACGATAATGCTCTCTGATGAAAGATCTCTGGACGAAAAGCCTCTGTGCTAAGTATGAGCATAAGAAGAACATCCTTTCGGTCCAACATTCCCTCTTTTTTTAGTTTAAGGATGGGTGCCCATGTCGAGATGGCAGCATGACTGCATTGAGGCTCTGAACTTGTACTTGATACCTCAGGGGTGAAGATGTGATTTACGGTTGCCGTAGAGGCATGTACAAACATGGACATAACTTAGATCCTGCATTGACAATGTGGCCCTCACGGAGCTGATCGCTCAAATTACATTCCCAGGGAGTTGTGCTTCCTGCTGGAAACCCTTTGAAGTGTTCAAGTCCCATGGGACTGTCTTTGCTCAGAACAAAACATGAGTATTTTCATAAGTCTTGAACAAGACTGTATGATTAAAAATGTTTCAACCTGATTTTGTAGCCATATTCCTCTTTCATTGTAAAGATGGTTGGCCTCTGGAGTGACAGTCTTCAGCATTTGTACCAGTGTACCATTTCACAACTGCTTCCCCCACCCCTCCCCGATGCAGGAGGTGCACATGGATTTATGGCTTTATGTCTAAAGGTCCCATAACAGCCAGTTCACTGCATGAAGTCTGGACTGCAATATCACTTGAGGGATATTATGCCGTTTCACACCTAAGTAAAGCCCATATCCTACCATAAACACCTATAAAAGGGGGGGCGGGGGGGAATGTAGCCCAGCATGCAACACAGTCAGGGAATTGTGGTGTGAGACACAACAAGGGTGGTTCCAGGACAAACACTGACAGGTTGGGCAGATGTTCAGAGACAGGTGTTTTTAAACTCTTCTTCTAGAGTAAAGCCCTCACCCTTCCTTGCAAACTTCACATTCCATGATTGCTAATGGGGCCATGGTTTGAACCTCACTGAGAAAAAATTCAGGGATGGTGAAGTTAGAAGGAAAAGATTTCCACAGGGTGTCTAACTTTGAAGGCATGAGCATCAACTAATATTCATATGCAATTACTTTTACGTGTCGGAAGTGGAGGGTCAGGTCTATGGTGGCTGGTGTAAACAGCTGCACGCCCAAACCTCGCATGTGAACACATGGAAGGGAGGTGGGATGGTTTTTAGTAGCATGAGCAGGGATGACATGGCATGGCTGGCATGGGATTTCTTCTGGAAGACAGACCAGTGCTACTTCTGCACAGATTGCCAGGGTCTTCCTGGGATTTAGTTTGTTTGTTTAACCTCTCTCTGACAGTAAATATGACTTGGAAGAGCTTCAAGTTCTGGAATAACACAAGCTTTGACTTGGTACAAAATGGGACACCTTTCAGTGTGTCAGGGTGGAGCAGATAACCAGCCAAAGCTGAAAAGCCCTTCCACAAAGTGGGTCCTTCCAGTCACCTCTCAGATGTGAGCACCCATGTTGAACTTAGCCGGTTCTCAGGAGGGCATATTTTTTGCCCATAGGAAATCCTTCCTTTATCTCTGTCTAAAAGGAAAATGTGAGCAGTGCTGCTCTCTGAAATCTGCAGCAAGAAGCCTTTTTTACTGCCTTCGCCACTTCTCTGTAGCTCCCCAGGAAGATTTCACGTGGATTACATTTAACATGCTTGATGGCTTAACAAGAAACTGTTATTGCAAGGGAATTAGATGCATTTTGTGTTCGGAAATTTGCTTTGTTGTTGAAGTTGTGTTGGTCCTAACTTGCCTCTGAGAAAGCAGCTGCTCCCTGCTCCCGCCCTTAACATCGCAGAGGTCTGCTCACTCTCAACTGCTACAGTGCTTTGTGCAGCCAGGGAAGAAAAACATCTGCCTGACAGACTATTGGCAGGACAAGGCTTTCTCACTAGGCATCCTGCCCCCATTATTTTTACCTTAACAGCACAGCAATTTAAAAAAAAACAAATGCAAAACCAACAAAACCAAAAAGAAACCCAAACCAAAAATCTGCACAAAAAGGAGCCAGTGAAAATGGCTGTAAAATGGTCCCGATATGTGATCAGAAATCAGGGAATTTTTGTGCCCCTGGCCTCAGTAACCCCCTAATATTAGTGTAACAAAGCAGGGAGTTAAGTTAGGTTTTGAGAGAGACTCCTTTGAGCAGTGGGGAAACTTTTGCCAAAGTAGTCCCCCTGCACTGTGCAAATCAGGTTTCCAAAACTGATGTGTCCTGGCTGGCACTGCCAGGTGCTCGGTTTTCCAGCACTGCTTCCCACCCTTGCAGGGATGAAGCTGGGGGCACAAGACACCGAGACCCCTGCCCTTGCCCTGCCTTACTGATTTTGTTTTACTGATGATGAAAATCTCTGTGGTAATCATTCACCTGATTTGTGCATGTAATCAATTACTTCATTTGGCAAGAATGAGCTGTCCACATGCAGGTGGTGGGTATAATCACCATGCTAATTGGCATACCGATTGCAGTTGGTTTTCAGTCGTTGGTTACATCATGCCTTCTATTTTTATTTTTTTTTCCTCACAATGCAAAAGTCAGGCTATGCTGCAGGTAGGATTTAGGTGTGTAGTAGTCCTCTCTTTTCAAAAATAAAAGCATTAGCAATCCCCAAATTTTAAAAGGTGAGAGTTGCAGCAGGGAGGGGTATCCAACTCAGAATATTCAGAAAACTAACAGCAACAAGGAAATGCTTTTATCTGATCTTCCGAGGAGCCTGACCTCCGCTTGGCCTGATGTAAAGCAGCCCTGATGAATGCATACTGCCTGGGTAGTCCCAGCTGAGCTATTTCCAGCACAAGCGAGAGGTGATTAGAGCAGTAAAAAGCCCCCTCCTGTAATTTTTTTTTAATGATCCTGTGGCAGGCACCAGCAACCCTATAGTGCAAGGTCTAGAGGAATAGAGGTTCATTTTATTTCTCTGTCAGGAAAAATGCACAGTCATAATTACATAAAATTCTGCACATTAGCCACTTTTCTTTTACAATAAAGCATCTCTTCAAGAAAGACAAAAATGGAGAATATGGCATAAGCCATGATGACCTCATAAGCCATTATAGCTAAAGAATACACTTAATTCCCTTCTGTGATAAATCTGGAATTGATCTTCCATTTATGTCCTCTTTTTAACAACAGCAGTGTGGTTACAGCTTTGGGGCCATGAAATGATTGCCGTATGGATGGCAATTTTGTCATTGTTACTGCACTTAATTTGGTGAGTAGCCAAACTTCAGTTTCTATTTCTCCCTTCCTTGCACCCTGCCTTGTGCCTCGGATGCTGATATAGGGTGGCCAACCACCATGTCTTGCCTGGTGGCAGCTGGCACCTGCATTTTGGGCCAGCTCTGGTGCTAAACTTCATGTCCCCCTGCACTGGGGAGATGTGTTCTATAGGAAAGAAGGAGGTTGGTGATGTTTCCATGCTCGAAAGTGCTACTTCGCTGCAGGGGTGGGAAGCAATGCTGCTTCCCCAGTGCAGCAGGAAACCCTTCACACGGCTTCTCCAGGCTCTGGCTGCGAGGGAGAAGAGGGGGTGCTGTGGCCAAATTTGCAGTGAGCCCACTGAACGCAGGTGCGTGGTGGTGCTCCTGGTTGGTGTGACTTGACCGGCCTTCCTCCCAGCCTCTACACTTGCAGGGGGTGTCTGGAAACCATCCCAAGCATCTCGTGTTCCTGCAACCTGGGCCAGCACTGGCTGGTCATGGCTTTTTGAAGCCACAAGTTAGTGATACTGTGTCCATAAACCAAGGTGGCATGGCACCAGGAACACAGATTATGGCGTAATTTGCAAGCACGACCTTCACGTCAGAGTGGGAGAACTACATGCCCTTCTGCCCGAGCCTCCTTGCAGCCGGTGGGCTGAGGGAATACACCCTCCTGGGGCATGGGGCTGGCTGGCATGGTGCAAGGGCATTACAGGCACAGATGCTATGTGAGCATCCAAATCCAGGCAGTGAACAGGATTGTGTTGCCCCACGCACCATCCAAGTGCAGGTGAAGCCCCAGTTAGACCATAGACAGAGTGAGGACCTCCAGGGGAATGCAGCTAGAGACGCCGTCGGGGACCGGGGGAGTAACGAGGCAGCACGGCCAGCCTGTGCAGCTGCGGCGGCTGCAGAGTGGGGCCGAAGAGCTCAGTTTTCTTTTTAGCATTGCAAAGGAAAACTTTAGTGAAGGTTTAAAGGATAATAAGTGAGCTTTGGGGTGTACCTACTATGGGGTGTTGCTGCCAAGATTAAGTGCAGCAGGAGGGAAAGCACGGGGAGGCCTGTTGCAAGGCAGGCAATTAATGCAAGCATCACTGACACTGCAGAGGTCAGTGCACCTGTACCGAATAGGTAGTGGTGAGCCTCGCAGGAGGGATAAAACACTGTCTTCTCCTAAACCGCTCTCCCAGACTGATGTAATGGGAACTACTTTAACCCTTACAGTTGGTACAAACTTCCTGCAGCCAGTGCCAGCTCTCCTGGAGTATCACAGGGTTCCTTATTACCCTTCAAAGTGACGTTAAAAGAGAGCCTGAGATAATGATGCAGATCAAAAAAAGACAGGTTTGTTTAAACAGTATTTTCACAGGTAATATACTATTTCAATGGGTAACAACACCTAGCAAACAGGAACCTGAGTGAAGGTGCCCGACAAAAGCTCGGCTTTCATCCTCGGCATTTGAAATAAATGATTACATGGGCAATATTACAAGTCAAGAGGGAACACCCAGGCACACTGGAACTTGAATGCTGGAGCAAAATTTTGGCATTGCTACAGTCAAATCATGCACTGACCGTGCTGAGGCTGGGTTTTTTTGCAAGTCTCTAATGAATAAATGGGACAAATAACAGTTTTCAGCCTTTACTCAGACTGACATGAGTCATTTAAAGATCCCAGTGGCTCCTCTGAAGCATGCTTAGTTGGACCTCAGACAAATAAAGTGCTGATGTAGCCAATTAATGAAATACAGCCTTAATTTTACTTGTGGGTTGAAATCAGTGCAATCATTAACCTGTTTGAAGTGCTTTGCTGAGTTAGGAGCTAAGACTTTGTAAGAAGATGAATGCAGATTGAACTCCAATAGCATTTTGCATAAACTTGATAAAGCTTGGAAAAGTGGCTTTTCTAGTCAACATAAGTGTCCACAGTCTTGTGGAATAAAAGCAACACCTGGAATATCTGCAAAGGTCACTCCCGAGTGTTGGGAAGGCGTCCTTTCATTAATGAATGCAGCCATGTGCGGGGTGAAATTCAGGGAAGTACTGAACAGAGCACAGCAACAGCACCCAGTAATTCAGGAAAGAAAATAGAGATGACAAACTGCAGGGAACTCTAAGCATCTTCTGAATATAATAGCCAAGATACGGATTTTGTTCTGGACACCTTGATTAGTATCTCCTACACACGTCAGGTGCCATGGAACCTTTTAAAAAACACTTTCTTTTACAGAGCCTCTAACAGTGTAGCTTTTCCTAATCATCTGCTGGAGCAGGACTTCAGTATTGACTTGGAAGAATACTATATACTAAATCACCAAAACTATTTTCTGGAACAACTCGCTTTTATTTTGGTGATGTTCTATCCAAGTAATAGCACAGGCCAACATTTTATGACAATGGCCTGATTCCTTTTCTCCGTTCAGTTTTGTTCTTAGTATACTTGTAGTTTTGCCATCAAAACAGATTAATTTTTGCTCTCAGTTCACTGGCAGAGGCATCCCATTACACCACACATAAAATTCTGTTTGTGTGTGTCTGTGGGAGAGCACACGTGAGGGTGTGCACAGCCGAGCTATTAAGAAATTGGCCCATTTGCCTGTTTTTTTGATTTTAAGGAAAAATAACCCCTCTTTAATTCGCTCTCAATTTCTCCCTCAAGCTGTTGTGCGAGCTCGGATAACAGCTGCCCTGGGTCTAAAAACCCCTGTGCTCGTTTTCAATCTCTTTCCGTGGACACCAGCCTGCTCCTCGTGCCGCTGACGCATCGCCTCGCATTACAACCCGTGTGCAGCGAGGAGGCTGCGGGAAGAGGAGGCTGAAGCACGGGGACGCTGCCAGAAGCAGAAATCTCCAGCAGAATACGGCCTCGGTGCCGGTGGACAGGATCAGTAGCAGTTAGCAGTGCAGCTGCCACCTTATAACAGGATACTCTAATAGACCGGATAAGAGAGCTGCAGTTCCTTTGCAACGACTCTCTGTTTCACTGGATGATTAGAGTATTAAAGTCAGTGGAAGCCAGCAACAAAATTGCTCCATATACCATACATCTGAAATAGGCTGTATGAGGCTTCAGATTTTAATTCTGTATCTTTTATTCTCTATTCTGATTGGGTAGGAGAAATCTGATTTCTCCTTTTCCTGATTTTGGATACTTACATACTTTTTTTTCTAGTGGATTAACCCCATTCTCCATCTGGAGGCCTGGGATTGCACCATATTTTCTTTGCTTTTACAGTCAGCTGGAAAATCTCCAGCCCCGAATGGGGCTGTATGCCCTTGGCTTTGACATTTGGTTTCTAGTCTCTGCTAATAATCAGGGTTAATTCCTTTGCTTGTCCCAATGATCTCTGGGCTTTGAATTGCCCTAATTTATACAATGCTTCTGTCTCCACACGGGCCCCCCTGTCCTATGGCTGGTGCTCCAGCAGCATCTCACTCTGCATTGGGAATGTGAGAAGCACATCCTAAAATAGGCACGTCTCTGCTTTGCTTTTCTCTCCCATGGGGAGGATGAGAACGTGCAGTGTGTGGGTGCACCAGTTACCTGGTTTTATGTCTCCTCTTCTTCCAGAGCACAGTCTCTCTCATCTTCCTCTGCAAACTGGACCTCCACTTTTCCCGTGAAAACCAGAGAAGCATACTGGCATCATCTTTCACTGTGTACATGGCTTTCTTTTCTCTCACAGCTGCCCTGTACAATCTGGACAGTGGGGAAAAAAAACAAAATTTGCATGATCAAGCAGCAAGCCAAAGTTTTATTAAGGCCTGAACCTCCCTCTTCCCACCAAATCTCCTTCATGTGTAAAAAGAAACACCCATCCCAGCACAACAAGTACCTTGGAATGGAGCAGACACTGCCACATTAGGCATAAAGATGAAATTGAAAGGTTAAATGATATGAGTGTTAGACAGCCAGAGATTATTAGGGTAAATAATAGCTACAAATTACTTCAGTCTCTCAGGAGCAAGAGGCTGTGTGTGTTGCCAAGAAGACCATTTAAGAAGCGTAGCAAAGGGAGAAGGGAGCTGTATCATGGTGAACTGAGGAAGACGATATGGAAAGTCATCTTTCAGGCCTCTTTTACAGGAGATCAGATGACTGATACCAGCTGATGTATCGCAGAGCTACTTGAAAAATGCAGTGGGTGGTAGATCCTCCAGGTCTCCTCTAGAGGCTTCCACTAGGACAAGACATTACTCATTCAGCAACCCTGAAATAAATTAAATAGATGATACACTGAAAGTAAGAAATACAAATTCTCATATTCACTGGTCCTGCTTTGTCTCTGTAACAGGACCCCAGAATGGCTGGAAATTATTTTAAAGTCTTCTTACTCTGACAGCATGTGTCACGCCATGTTCTTTTAAAGGAGGGTCAGGTCCATGGCTTTCTTCCGAGGAGAGGGCAGCGGGGCATACCTGCAGCAGTGAGGTACAACGGGCAGTTCTGCAGGCTGGGATAGTGTATCTATGGAGAAACCATGAAAATTTCACATGCATTATGCTTTGTGCAGCCGAATGCACGCTACCAAACCAACAGTCGTTATACGAAGCAGAAATCTGTTGGGGATTGGTAGAAGAGGTGATCAAAAGCATCATTGTTTGCTCAACTTCTCAATAAGCTTTTGATAAGACCCCCAATGAGGGATACATGGAAGCAAATAACTGACCACAGTACAAAGGGGAAAGTCCTTTTCCAATTAATATCTGGGTAAGGAACGGGAAAAGAAAAGATCCCAGGGTTTGGTACTATTTGTGGTGAAATATTTCAACTGAGGGATGACACAGGTATGGATATCTGGAGCTTATGAGATTGTACATATTTATGATGAAAAAGGGGCATCTCTTCTAGTATGTCTTATATCTGTGAGCAATCATACACTTCACTGAAGATGGTAGGTATCATATGAAAGGATTAAATAAGAGTTCAAACCCCTCCACCCCCAAGTTAAATGACAATTGATCTGATAGGTGCTACCCACAGAATCGAGGGGCTATCAGACAGATGAAGGAAAAGGCCAAGGGGCAGTAAGTTTTTTGAGCAGTTTTGGCCAGCAAGAGGCTTAGAGCAGGGAAGTGCCCCGTGGCACTGGGGGAAGCAGGACATTTGTCAGTTCTTGTAAGAAAAATCAGACTGTGCTAGAGAAAGTCTTGACTAAAACATCAATTTCTCCTCCTCATAGAAGCAATCTGAAACATCCAGAATTGAGGTTAAGCATTTGGGCTAATCGCTTTGCAATATCCGTTTGAGCTGGGAGAATTAAAAATGGTGACCCTGGGAAGCTGGCTGGGAACATTAGATTGCTTTTAGCAGTAACAATGCTATGCTACAATTTATTATTTTTTTTCCCTTCTCTTTTACCCAATATAGAGGGAAAGACCTCATTGCCCCTTGATTTATGAAAGAGCTTGTATAGTGCCATTGCCTCTGGTGGAAGAGGACCATATTCTGCAGGACAGAAGGGTTTTTCCAAGCCTTTACTCCTACATAAAACTCCCTAGAAATACAGCTTTTGGAAAACTGGGCAGTGGCTAAAATTTTCTCATTTAAATTGGAAACAGTACATCAGATTATCTCCCTTATGTCCACAGCCTAGGGCAGGGCAGTGGCTGAGCACTGAGCACACTTTACTTGAAGGAAGGGAACTGACCAAGCAAGGAATTATTAATGCATTTGGAATAAGTTTCCTGTTTAATAGCAAGACTTACATGTGTTTTATATGAACTTTAATTGGGAGAAGGTACAAATGAATGCCTTGCCATAGATGAATTCAGCAAGTCCCATGATGGTTTAAATATGTAAGGATATTTTGGAAAATAAAAAAAAAACCCTCTCTCAAACCAGAGGTATGCGTGGAAGGCTTGCTCTGCCCAAAGGCAAAAATCTCATTTTTTTTTCTCTGACCGTTCACAGTGGGTTTATGTGACTGTTTATTTGGCTGCTTAATAAATAATGGAGCACCTCCCTCACGCAATGCACAGCACTTACGCAACTGCCTGGGAGCCAGAGATGCTTTCCCAACTGGCAAGGGCTGTCAGGAGACCAGGGGCAGCTTTTACAATGTCATGTGTCCCTTTGGCCAGACACTCCTATCCTTCCGCTACGCAGGTTGAACAGAGCAGAATTTGTCCCTGGGGATGCAGCTTGCTCTTTCTCATCTCTCCTCTAATAGAAATATTTTAATCCTGTAATCAATAGATCAAAATGAAGTGGTCACAGGGTAACTGACCATAGACAAATTACTGCCACTTAACTGTTTAAAGCACGTGTTATCTGAAGTGTCCCAGTTTGATTTTTAGCAATGGGAGATTGCTAAAAATGGCTTTTTTTTAAACCAAAAAGAACTTTTGCTTGAAGTTCAGGCTGTTTTTGAGTGGGACTGTGGAACGGTTCTTCTCATTTTCCTCTCCAATTTCTGGTTGGTGGTACTCCAAGCTTTCATACCGTTCTAGATACTGAACTATCTATTTCTACCACTTAATGAATTAAACTCCCCAAACGTCTTGAGAAAAGCCTCAGAATTGCTAGATTTACTGTTTTTCTTTGTCATCAGGTATTTGGTATTTTCTGTCTCGTAAGCTAGAGTTTTAAGTTCCTGGCGTGTACTAGGAATAAAATGCAGCTAGAGCCAGAAAGCAGCAGAAACCCTGTCAAAGAGCTTTTGTTCATGAGATTCCCTCCATATTTTCTGGTCCTCAGGTACATGCTGGAGCCCCAAGTCTGGTTTTACCAGCCCAACCCAAGGCCAGCTGATAGAAGGCTGCTTAAGCAGTGCTGTAACATTTACCCTTGTTCTGCACTAGCGCTTAATACCATAGATTATAAATAGCATCTTGCCCAGTGATCAGCGTAACGTACAGCTGGGAACTCCCCAGGAGCTTATCGTTAAGATCTCTAAAAACCTCTGCTACAGAGAGCCTGAGTTATTGCCTCTGCGGTCAGGGGGAGAGGGGTTCACCGAGCCTCTACAGCTGTTCTGGGGTGGGCTCCTCCTGACCAGTCCCAGCTCAGGGGGCACAGCATCTCTGCTCCTGGCAGGGCATTGCCTCCATCGCGCTGTGTTCTCTCTGAAATGCATGTCTCCTGCTCTGGTGTTTTTCTGAGACGACTTGCAAACCAAACTACCACAGTGTTTCTAGCTGGGGTAGCTGGCTGTAGCTTGGGATACAAATTTGGGGCAGGGAGACCTAGTGAGACATTTGTCTTCCTGGGGTGGGTATGCACATGGCTGGCTTTGGGCTCCAAACTTAGCCTTTGCTGCATCCTCTTGCCTCCCTTGTTCATGGAGGGCAGGGGACTCCTGGGCAGGGACACAGGGTAGGTGTCCCTCAGCTGGGGCAGTCTTGGCCTTTTCCCAGAACAATGTGGGGAGGTGACAAGGGAAAGGGAGCCTTTCCTCGGGGTAGAGCCTGAGCTGGGACTGTACCTGAATAATTGCAAGCCCTTGTGCTATCCCCACCAGATGTCTGCTCTGGGCCCAGGTGCTCCCCTGTTACCTTTGCTTTCTACCTCTCCCTCCTGTGCTTTACACAGGTACAGAAAACTTATGGGAAGCCCCACAGGGAGACAAGCCAGTCGCTTGTGCCAGGAGGATGTTCCTGCTCTGGCTCCATGGCAATGCTGTTCCTGGCACCTGGAACCTCAGTCCCATCCTTGTCCCCCATGAAACCCGCAAAAAGGCATTTTCCAGACCCTTAGGTCACTATCCCGTCACTCACTGAGACTCCATTGAAGAGCTTTAGATAATTTAAAAAGAGACCTCTTTTGTGAGAGTTAATATTCAGCAGAAAGCAAGCCACGCAAGCAGATGCATTTTGGCCAGGGTATCCCACCTTGTCCTGGTCCACCCTCAGCCATCCTCCCTGCCTGCAGGCAGCAGGGACTGCCAGCGTGTGCACCGGCAGTGTCCTGTCAGGCTCTACATGGACTAGAAAACCCAGGAAGGCTCAGGCAGTGGCCCACACCTCCCCAGTACCATTTAAATGACTGTATGCCCCTTCTTCAGTGAGCACAATCCTTGGGGCATGCCCCAAGGTGTAGCCTGGGTCAGGGCTGTTCCCAAAAGAGCGTTTGAATACGACCACTCTGTTTTGTGGAGAAGAGCATTTCTGAGCTGTGCCATGAGGACCAGAGAACGACCCATTTTATTTATTAATTGCATTTATTAATTTTATTTATTAATCCAGACGTAGCTATAGGGACCAGAAGAGCCCGTGAAGGCATTTCAAAACAGGCTGCGTGTGTCTGGGAAGGGACAATTTGTGCCAGCACAGGGAGCCTTTATAAACTAGAGATCTTAAGGGTTTTATGCTGAGAGAGAAAGAGGGTAGGCAGATCCCACTGCTGTTGCTGTGGGAGCAAGGAGTGCAGCATGGCTGGATTATCTGGAGGAGACCGGGTGGAATTTTCCTAAGATTTAGGCAGCATAACGCGCCGGGACTGCGAATGACTGGAGGCAAATGATTCATTGTGCTAAGTACCGTAAAGCCAAGAAAACAGATGTCCTGGCTGGACCGAGGACAGAACAACACATCGTATTTAGTAGATTTATCAATAGGATAATGAATATTTTGTTCAGATTGTTGTAAGTTCTTTTTTTTTTATGTCCTAAAACATTATATCTAGATAACACGTGAAACCCTCCACTAATAGTTACCAAAGTCCTTTCCAGACTGAAACATTAACAGCATGAAAAATAAGACCTTAAATCTGAATATACTGAGATTATTACACAGTACTGTGCAGCTGATTCATAGCCATACATTACCATTGATACCAGTGGGATTGAATGGATCTGAGTAAATTGAATATACGGCCCAGTGATTTTGTATTGATGTAGAAAGCAAAGAGCTAAATTTAAAGTTAACACTGACTGGAACAACAGCCTCTTTTCTGGTGTTATATGTATAAAAAGTGCCACATGCCTAGGGAAGGTGTATGTTTGTGCTAAAAGTTTTTACTCCGAAGCCTGATAGGGCTGCCTATACATGTGGACGTAGTCTCTCCCAGCAAGCTTACAGCCTGCTAAAGGTTATGAGATGGCACCTGCCCTTTGCTGAACACCACCTCATTGGCACAGAAGGATTTTATGAAGAGGTACCTGAGGGTTTCCTCCAGCCTGAACAGAGCAAGGCAGTGGCTTGTAGCTGCAAACAAAGCTATGTGGGCTTGGCCTAGGTCTTCTGCAGGTGGCCAGTAAGGGGTCTGCTTGGCTCCCACCACAGGAAGGGTTGGTGAGACTCTTCGTGGGGACATTCAGGTCTGCTTTCTTCTGGGAAGTGTTCAAGACAGACCCAAACATTGGTTGCAAACCAAATACCATTTACCCACTGAAAACTCGAGAAAATGTGCTCTAAATAGGTGTTTTCCCAACTGCCATGTCAGTCAGTAGCAGGACCTCTCCTGTTTTTGCTATTGACATCCCACAGAATATCTGGGAAGCTGCATTTTTGGGGCAGCAGCACATGCTTAAGCCCTTCCTTCCACAACCCTCTCTGCTACCGTAGTGCCCAGTTCCTCAGCTGGGTTACAGGTCTTTCCTGGATGGGCCACCAGAGCCTTTTTGCAGTCCTTTGAAACTACTAGACACGCTCAGAGTGGTGGGAGGCTAGAGGGTTTAGTCCTACACGTGAAGCTCTTTAGGAAGTTTCCTAAGCAAAAAGGCCATTGATGTCAATGAATAAGACACTGAATCAAAGCCATTGTGAAATGGCCTGTAGCATCCACTTGGACTATACCTATTGCTGGTGTGCTTACCTCTTGCTGTCCAAATCAGAAAGATGACTTTCCCTGAGGAAAGAAGTACCCCCTCGAACACTTGTTTAAAAGTAACAAGCAGCCACAAATCTCCCCATTTTGTGAGCTTTATTGCTGCTGCATGTTCTAACGAGACTACAAGAAGGAAAGGCAAGCCTGTGAAGCTTGCTTTTGTCTTGAGTAGATAGTTACTTCAATTGCGCAGCACGTCCTGACTTCAGTCCTCTCCACTCTGCTCACGCTGATCCTTTACTGCATAACTGGCAGGTCCATCTGAACGTGGGCATGATAGCTGTGCTCTTTCTCTGGTCAGAAATCAGAGTCCAATCAGTATAGTGATAGCAATCTTAAAATAATAAAAATAAAAGGAAGAAATGCAGATAATCAAGGGTGGGTTTTTTTGGGGGGTGGGAGGTAATGATGGCTAAAGAAGACTATTCATTAATCACTCTCCATAATACTCCTGAAAGTATCTTACCAAGGCATTAATTTTATTCTTTATAAGTTGAACAACTGCTTCAGGGTGCATTTAACTTTTCACCTCCGATGGAGCAGTCTATTCCTGGAGTAAAAGATCTTCCTGTTTATCCTTTCCATGGAATCTCGCTCAGTTTCATCTATGGAGCGCACTGCACAGTTAGCTCTGCTGGGGGCGGAAAAAAAAAAAAAGAAAAAGAGAAGAAAAAGAGGGGGAAAAAAGTCACTCTTAGTATCATGAGTTGTTTTTTTCCACTTGAAAGGCAATCTTTGCCCCTTTCATGACTCGATGTGTTTTGTGAATCCCACCCCCTCCACAGAGCATTCGGGCTTCAACAAAGGAGCTGCAGCTCTATTTTGTCCTCACCAAACAAGGGCAACTTGTTTAAATGTCTTCCCTGTCCCAGAGAAGCTTGTCGCTGTGACTGCCTAAAGACATGTCAAATTGGGTTAACTGCTGTCTCGTTATTATTGTAAACTGCACTGTCTGATAATCAGACTGGTTGAGATAAGCCAGTCTGCTGAACAGGCAAAACACTGGGAAATCCCAGTTCGGCACAGATTATAGCAAAGCAGGCATTGTTTCAAATGAAAGTCTCCAGATAGGATATTGGCAACTGTAGATGTGACTGGCAATACCCAAGATGGTCTGATTGTCAGCATCATACGACATTGTTTTCTGCCTGTCTCAAGGGTTCCCGAATGTGACTGAGAAACCCCCTCCTGTGAGGCAATCAATTGCCACCAGTATTTGGAAGATTAGGATCTGCCAATGGCAAGCCATCTTAATTCCCTTGCAGACAGATCAAAGCAGAGAGAACATGCAAAAGCCCAAGTTCCAGTGGCCCAAAATAGCACACAGATTTTGGGTTAGGATTAGCATCACTCAGCCTGCTCATTACAGCTAATGTGTCTGGGGAGCTGATCCTTGTTTCTCCTTTCTCCTTCATCCCTCATTTGGCGCTGAATATTCAGGAGTGTTTTGCTGCCATTTGAGATATCAGGTAAGGGACCAGGTTTCCAAGAGGGCTCATTCAGGGTTGTGTAGTGCCTACCACGTGCCTCTGGAAATCCTTCTGGCATATGTGGGCCATGACATACGAGGCAGCACTTGTGGAGAGGGACAACTTGAGGGGATTTGGAGTGAAGAGTATGTGAGGACGTGGACCTACTTCTTCCATTCCTGTTTAAAAAAATATTCTGTTGATGACAAGATGGGACATTGGTTCCAAAAAAATAACACTTCAAAGACAGCAACCAAAAAAGGCATCTACAGATTCTGAGCCACAAACCCATGTAATTTCTTTGTGCTTAGGGAAGAAAAAGCTTTTCCCAGTAGGATCCATCGCATTATTGTGGAAACTATTTCTGTCAGCTGGAGTGCCTCTCCTTATGTCCTCTACAGTGAGTGGGGAAAAGATAGAGTGCAGCAGCAGACCCTTCTCTTGTCCTTGCTGTGCCCACAGATGCCTCCTCAGATGCTGTAGGATTAGGCAGGTGGAAGCAGTTCAGGCCCCTCTCTTGTTAAGCAGATCTCCTCCAGGTGATTTTCTGTCACCTTTGAGACCTACCTGGTTAGAGCTTGCCCAGACTCTTGAGAAAAACTGAAACCCAAATGCTTAGCAGTTTTACCACTGTGCTCAATGACCTTGCTTTTCCTGAAGCAGTGGAGAGGCTAGATAGATTGCAGCAGGGTGGTACACCTACACCCCACGTGTGCAGAATTTACTTCTGTTGCCCTCCATCCTGTGTGTGACAAACAGGAGATGTGTGGAGCAGGCTGTAAAAGTGATAGAGAACTGCTCTGTGCCCCTGGTACTGCGGCTTCCTGACCATCAGCCATGCAGGTGGTCAGCACAGCTGGCAAACCTCTGCATTTGTTTCCATCTTCATATGGCTCAGCTGTCTGAGGCAGCTGCTAGTCCTGGTGTCCAGAAAGCCCCATCCATGGAGGTGTCCCCACATCTGATTTCCCCAGTGCAATTACTCTGCTGCAGTTTGATACCCGTAGTCACAAACTACTGAACTACCTGCCTCTTCAGGGCACCAAATTCTAGTTGCTAAAATATATCTGGACTAGCTGTGAAAAAGAAAACTTCTAGTCGGTAGCCAAGGACTTCTTTCCATGCAAGACATTACTGTAAAACATTAAACTCTCACCTACTCTGTTAAAGCAGGAGGATTCCAGCCCTTTGCATTTCTTCCAGAATAAAGCCAATGATGAACCCAAAATATTTTAGCATATGAACCCCTGTGAATGGGAATGTTCTTCCTGCTCCCTGGGACCCATGGTTTGACAAGGAATGAATTCAGATTGTTGCCCTCAGGGAACAGGGGATTTTCCTCCACTGTCTTTGTTTAGAAAGAAGCACAGAAAAATTCTGAAGATGTATGCAGAGATAAACTGCAGAGTAAATAAGAGATAGAAAGAGAGAGGCTGGGAGAAGGCACTACTTGGCTGGGAAGTTGAAAGAGTCAGAAAGGAGGGATAGCTGTTAGTGTGGTTGGGTGTGCACATGTGTGTGCATGCTTATTTTACACACGTGTGATTTCTCTGCTTTCTCCCCACTCATTCGTAAATAAGTCAGAGGTTTTGCTTGTGCTGCGTGAAGGCATTGGGCCTGCTGTCTCATCGCCATCTAGTTGGTCTGAACTTTACTGTGTTAATGAGCACCTAAGTTGGGTTGATCAGAGTTTCCTCCTGAGTGTGTATGGCCAACATGGTGTGCCACTAAGTGTCACTGAGTGTCACTGCTTCCAGCACGGTGAAGGGCAGCGGATGCTGGATGGGCAGTGACTTCAACCACAGTGTCTGAAATGGGAGAAGATTAATTACTTCCACAGTTTGAAAATACTAATTTAATCTTAAGTCCCTGTTGATTAGCTGGTGAAAGGGAGCTGGGTTCAGACTGTGTCGTGTAACACAGGGTGGTGTGGGAGAGTGCACACAAACAACATGAACACTTCCTTCTGCACCCGCCTGGGTGGTTCTTCACCTGGCGCTGGGAAGAAATGTACCTGAGCAACGTGCAAAGAGTACCTTGCAAATATGAAAAAGTGATTTGCCACATTGAATGGAGAAATTTCAGTCTGTTGGACAGACCCTTTCTGATCTAGTCACTAGGGGGTATATTGCTTCTTTTTGTGAACACATCTCTCACATAGTATTAATAGGAATTACATGTGTTTGCACCAAGAGAATAATATACCCCTAAGGAAATTATGTATGGCCCTGAAATCTTTCACTGTATCACCCCTGCTACTTCCAGAAGTCCAGTAGTTGGACTGGGGTCTCTTTGACTTTATAGTCCATCTGGAAGAGTGCACTGGAACAACTTTGAAATATGGAAGCCTCAGCCCTCCAAAGGAGTGAATTCAGTAGGTATTTGTCCAGAGTTTGTGGAAATGCCATGTAATGTATTTATGAAAATAGTAATGTTTCTACAATAGGGTCATCCAGAGCATCTTAGATCAGTTTTCCTTCTCTTTGGCGGATGCCCATTTCCCTGTTCAAGCCAATACTTTATCTGCAAAAGCAGTGATTCCCTAGCCAGGAGACATAGTAATAGTCTGAATTCCCTAACCAGGCTGAACTATAGTTAATACAGGAGACTTTTCCTTTCTCTCCTCTCCCTGTCCCCACAGCAAGGCTGGCAGCTCAGCTCCAGGACCTGCAGCAAAGGAGCAGAGGAAGCCTGTTGGTTCTTTTCACTGAACATGACACTGAAAAAGGCAATCCAAAGCCACAGTGAAACAAAATGCACAAGCAAGTGCATGGTTAGCTATTTCACTTCAAGGTCTTGGTGCACAAGGCTGGTGTGCGCCAACTCCCAGTGGTACCTCCGCGTAGCATAGAGCAGTGTCCTGTGGGCCAGGTCAAGGTCTCAAACTCAATAGAGAGGCTTGGACAGATCAGAGTCCTGTTAGCTCCGGTGTGGCACCACGTAGGCATGTGTGTGCTGCTGACATTACCTGAACTACGTGCAGCCAGCTCAGTTGTCTCTGCTTTCCCCCCCACGGCTTGCAGCTCTGGGGTGAGAGCTGGCAGAGCACCTCCCTCATCTGTGTGCACCCTTGGCTGCGGCGTGGCCTGATGCCATCTCTCATGGAGCCACTGCCACTCCAGGTATGCACTTACTGGGGTGGAGGAAAGGTTTATACTGGTTTTGCCCCCTTTGCCATGTCAGCCAGTAACAGAACCTCTCCTATTTTGGTATGACGCCTATTCCCCATTTAGATCAGGACATGTTTTCAGCTTGTGGTGTTTATTTTTTTCCCCAGAACCTCCCTGGATGTGCAATGAGGGAGGCTCCCAAATTCATTAAGGAAACATTTGTTGGCCCCATGGTGTATGCAAAAGAGACAAACTAAAGGCTCAAGAAAAAATGTCGAATTTATGAGAATTTTGGAGTCAGCCTCATCATCCTGACTCACAGGGTCTAGATATTTGGGGCTGGCGATGTATGCAAACCTCTTTCTCTGCCCTCCACCCCTTGCCTTTCACTCCCTCTCCGGCCCCAGCTTAACAGCTGCATCAGGAATTTACCACTTGGGCTCTCTGTTGTCACTGCAATCATGGTTAGCTGATTTTGAGGGGGGGTAGTGGTCTGGGTACAAATTTCCATGGCTATTTTTAAGCTGCATGTATTGCCAATAAACTAATAGCTGGTGATTTCTGAGTTGCTGATTTGTCTGCATGTTCATAAGCAGGAACGCAAACTGGCTCCATTTTTCCAATTCAATTTTGCATGCTCTTACCCTGTGATGTGGACTGGGGGCCCTGCTATAACTCAATTTAATTTGAAACAGCCAGCCCATTAGGACTGAAAATCTGACTACTGAGTCACTTATGTTCAGAACCTTTTAAAATGCTACTCTGTCTTGGTACTAACCCTCATGATGGCTTCATGCCACCCACTGGCAAGATGCAGCAGGCAATGAGAGTAAACATAATGCGTTTTTTTAACATGAGATGTGCTCCCTGGGGGAATTTAGGTTAGATTCTGACCTTAACAGAATCTGGTCTAGCTCCATAGGTTTTCGTGGCAGCATTCTGAAATGATTTGTCTGCAGTGGAATGAAAAATGTTTTTTTGGAAGTGGACTGCAGGCACTAGAAGTGACCTTTTTGTTCACAGAAGGTACAACTCGCCCCAGCACAGGAGGTCTGTGCAACTGCACTGGGCTGTGAGGAACAGCTCGAGAAGCAGCAAGCCAGTAGTCTTTCTGTGCACAAAGTGAATTAAACTAAAGAAGAATTGTGAAAGTAACGAAGAAAATATTTTTTAAATTGGCAGAAGCGCATGTTATGTGAACATATTCTAGTTTATCTCACCAGGCCCTTGATGTCTCTAAGAAGAATCCTTAATCCACATTTCTAGTCCAATTTTTTGCACCTCTTGAAAAGGCAGGATCAATGAAACCACTGGGAAAAAAAACACCAAACAACCCAAACCCCACAAAATTAATGGCAAAGCACTGCTTTTTCACACAGCACATGGGCAGAACTCATTGCCACGGGATGTTTTATGGCCCAGATGTATAAAAGGTAAAAAAACCCCAACCGCTTAGTAAGGTGCGAGAAGGTTTCATCAAGAGCTATTGAAGCTGATGGCCTGGGTGTGACCTCTGGCTCAGGAAATCATCAAACCACTACTGATGGCTGGCCTGTGGGTAAAAAACCCAACAAGGATCCTGTTTTCCCTTAGTAGCTGCCAATAGCCACTGGCAGCCAGGATACTGGGGTAGATTGTAAGTGTGGATACTTTATATTCTCCTGACAAAAAGATGGAGATTAAGATGGAAAGGTGGTCTTCCTTTATGCCTTGTGGTGAACGTTAATAGTATCAGAGCTAACTAATTTCTCTGTAAATTATTACACATGCTTTTGAATATTTAAAATGAATTTTCAGAACCCGAATATCACTGATTTTTAAAATGACACAAAAATTTGGTTAGCTCTCTGACTTCAAAGCAAGGAGCACATTCTTTGATATGTTTCTTACACAGTTTGGAATAATTTTTTTTCCTGTGAAAAAATATGTATCAAATGTTTCCTTTCTATTAAGGAAACAACTTTTCTAACTCTGGGAAACTTTTGGGTCTCTGACCAGAAAGCCGCCAAATGCCCGGGTAGTCTTACTGCATCGATATGCCATACCATAGTATCTTTGCAGAGAGCTCTTGCAGATCAGTGTGGAACTAAACATTAGCCCAGACTCTGTGTTATCCTGATTAGTACCATAAAGAAGAATATTCCTTCTCTCTCCCTCTAATGCCCTATCTAGACAAATTTTCCATGGATCCAAAATAGCACCCTTCTATGGGAGTTAGACCCCTGTAAAAACTTAAGGGGAGAGGTCTTAGACTTAAATGGTGTTTTACTGGCAGAGGTGATTTTCCTGAGTGATTTTTAGTCTGATACAATTCATTCCAAGGGATGGGGAGGATCCCTTTAGGTTTTGGCGTAGTTAAAGTTCCCTTTAGTGTGAATCTATAGGAGAGATTTCAAAAGCTAAATGGTAAATTATACCATAGTCTCATTGGCAGATGAATAAAAGGGAGTTAGGTTGGCATCCTTTTCAGTTTTTCAATAATCTTTGCTGAACTTAATTACCTGTAAATTATACAACCCCAGGGCAGTTTGGACAATAGAGAGGAAACCAAGTTAATACACATACACTTCTCTGTTAGCAATCACAATAGTGATCAAGGAGCCTGATTAATTTTGACTTGGCATCAGGCAGCAGCTGGCATTTTAAATTCTCCAGCTTGTTTTCATCACGTCTCTGTGACTCAGAACTACTGCATAGCCTTGCCATTCAGCCGTCGACAATAAGGACAGAATAATCCTTCTCCAGAGCCAGGGAGGGCAAAGAACAGGCAGTGTGGGCCATGCTTGGTGCTGTTTGGAGAGAGTGGGGGAAAGACCCTCTTCTACTGTTGCTGGGTAGTGGCACGGCTGTCACTGCTGACAGGGAGTGGGGCATAGCATGGGAAAGTGGCTGATGCGCTGGGTCCGTCTTGCTGCCAAATTACCCCTCATGGGCTCCCGGAAACTCTCTTGGAGAATATGACCACAATCCCCCACCCCCACCCCCCCTGTAATCACAGAATCACAGAATGGTCAGGGTTGGAAGGGACCTCTGGAGATCATCTAGTCCAACCCCCCTCCCAGAGCAGGGTCACCTACAGCAGGTTGCACAGGAC
>NW_009648250.1:1315732-1318286 GCF_000708025.1 Charadrius vociferus | reverse complement strand
CCAGGACTCCCAGGTCCCTTTCCACAGAGCTGCTCTGCAGGAGGTTAGCCCCCAGCCTGTACTGATACTGATGTATTCTTCCCATATAAATTCCCTCTGTTCTCCCTGTACCCATTCCGCACTGACCCAGAGTTGTGAGGTTTGCCACAGTATTTCCTGCTTACCATAAAACATGAAAAAGTGCACTGATTTGGTCTCCGGGTCTGAAATAACCAGTTCTAAACAAAGGAGCATTAAACATTTACAGACACCACAAGGGCTGGAAACTCATGCCTCCTCTCACTGAAGAGCTGGGAGCCTTCCTGCCTTCTCCCTTCATTAATGGAAAGTGTTTATTTCAAGACCTGGCTGGGTGTGGGCCCTAGACTTGCACTACTCTAGTTTATAGGAAGGCTGGTTTATGTCACTTCTAGAGCTCTTATATTTCCCCAAATCCCTCCTCCTCCGTCATGTCTCTACTAAGAATCCCTTGGTACTAAAGTAGTTTAGCTTTGGGTGAATATAAAGATATATGGAGAATATTCATTCTGACGTATAAGTTTTCCTGAAGGTGTGGTGTAAATGCAGTCCATGTTGGTGTGTGATGGTGTGACTGTAGTTCTGGCTGTCATTTGGCCAGAGCAGTGAGTCACCCGGCCGGGGCACACCGATGAGCTCTGTGCACTGCACTCCTTCGCTCTCCTCTGTGCGGTCCCTGCGGCTGCGGTCTGTCAGCCCCAGTTCTGTGCTCCTCCAAAACATGCCTCTTTCTCAGCCTTCAGCCTTGCCTCACTGCTGCGGGAGGGCACTGGGCGTTGGAGAGGTCTGGGGGAAAAAGAACAAAAAAAATAAATCACTGCTTCAGAGCAGGCAGTGGTGAGGTGAGTGCTCAGGTCTACCTCAGCAGAGCAGTCCAGTGGTTTGCAGCTGGAAAATGAGCCCCTGCCTCCCCCCTGCATGCTGTGCCCGCAAAGGTGGTTGTGTTGGAGTTCACAGGTGCTCATCTGTGATACCTCCCATGTGGGGGACTGTGCTCCATGCAGGGAGTTTGGCTTTTAGCTCCATGAAGCACACCAGCCCTTACGTTGTCAGGAGGAGCACCATCTTGCATTTTTTCAGTGTCTCTCAAAATGAGCAGCCCAGATGCAGAGCCAGGCAGGGAGGCCATGGAGCTGGCTGGTAGTGCCCCCAGATGCCGCCATGGCTGGGGTCGACTCCAGCATGGTCAGCTGCTGCTGGCCCACCTATCACTGCCGCTCTCAGTTTTCTGCTCGGATCATGTACACCGGCAGCAATTTGGCACTGTCTTTGCTCCCAGCGGTAGGCAGGGGCTGAGGGGGGTCCCCCTGCACCTGCAGCACCCCGGGCAGGTGGCTGCCCTTGGCCGGGAGAAGTGGCATTCTCAAATATCTGGTTTCCTTCCAGGGTGGGCCCCTTTCCATTGACATGAGGGCACTGTGCCCTTGACAAACATTTATTTTAAAAAGCGTTTAAACAAACCGGCCCTGCAAAGTTCTCCAGGGCTGGCGAGCGCCTGGCTGCCCTCCAACAAACACGGTGGGACGAAAGCAGTGTTGACGGGCTTCTTCCTTTACATCCTTAAAGATCTCATCCCTTTGACAAATGAGCTCCTTCCAGCAGATGGTGGAGAAAACGACTGCGATACAGTGCAAGGAAGGGTGGAGTGGATAGGCAGAGATGGAAACAGGGATCTCATAGAAGAATACATGTGCGCTATCGAAATAGAGATCAGACTGTTTATGGAAAAGAGCTATGGAAACCCAACATGAATGTAGAGAACCAGATGCTCGACCTGCCGTTTACTCCATGCCAGCCTGGGAGTACATGACAGCTGGAGCTCCAGCGTTGCAGGGGGACCTGAGGGCTCACGCATGCACAGACCCTGCAAAGCATCTTCACTCTGTAGTGCCATTGACCACGGTTTCCCCCAACCAAAGACCAGACGTCCTGAATCATTGCAGAGTACTGCCTTGACACTGATGACTATCCTTGTGGTTTATTGTAGGTAGCACTGCACTCGCCTACTGGGTTGATGCCAAGTTGAATTCAGTGGGCTGCCTCACCTTTTGCAGGAGAGTAAGTATGTTGGTTGTCCTGATTAGGAAGTGATGGGAGAGTTCGTCCAGCATCTCTAACCAATGAGTGGGCTGCTTCAGGGTACACAAGGCAAGGGCCTGGACCTATTTTTTAGTATGTTTCTACCTTGCTGGGGGTTCTTTTCTTTAGTTCCACCTCCTCTATAAGCGTAACAGCCCTAAGCAGCCATGAACAAGACTAAGAGATGCCAAAATCATGCAGTTTGCTTTGAAATTACCACAGCAAAAGTAACTTGATCTCCTTTATTTACTTTTTAGGAAATGTAGGGGTTTTTGTTTGGTTGGTTGGTTTTTTGTTTTTTTTTTTTTAAATTTCAGGCATTCTGAGCGCATGTTTGGAACCTTTTTTCTCCTCTCCTATGCCTCCTTTTCTAGAAAATGTGGAGATCCACAGGTGTCTTTATTTCTGAGTACAGAATATGGTGCTTTTCTCTATATACCAAAATAATGCAAAGACA
>NW_009648250.1:1292963-1315672 GCF_000708025.1 Charadrius vociferus | reverse complement strand
AGCGTCCAGAAGCCTTGTTCCTCCAGAACACAAGCTGAAAGCTTGACCTTATGCACAGCCAGAGGCCGATGTCCAAAGCATGCAGATAGCTACTCTGAGGTGTGCAGAAGCCTACAGCTGAGAGGACACCTGGGTATTACCCCATCTTGGTACCCTCCTTGCCCAGGCGGGCAATTGACAGACTGCTCTGGAAATCCTCAGCTGTTTTCCTTCAAAGCTGGGTGTAGGTCTACCCATTTCACCTAAATAGAGCAGAGTCTTAAAGCCATAAAGGTCGGTTAGTCTGAAAAACTCAGTAGAGAGGTGACGGGGTGGGAAAGTGGGCATTATGCCTGAACCAAGAATAATTTATCCAGCAGATATTTGGTACTCTTTCTAACTAAGAGGAAGTTGAGTGAATGTGCTCTATGGGAGTTTTGCAGGGAGTGTGCACTGAGAGAGCAGCAAAGAAGGTCAGCTTTTCCAACCCATACTCTTCCTGCTTGAGTTGAGGCACAACAACCTTAGCAGGCACAGAGCAGAGGTGGTGACGGTGTGGGGTGACACAGTCAGAGTCCTTTCCTGGAAGTGGGTCTGAGGACAGCTATAAACTATATGCTGTGATATGTTGATTCAAAATAAACCCAGGCAGTGTGTGTAAAGTTACAGGGAGGTGTTGAAAAGCAAATGCCAACATCTGTGCCCTAAAGAAAGTGTCGCTTGTTGGTAGAGACCTTGCAAACTACCGTCTTGTGTGCAGTCGCTGAGCTGGGATCTGGAGTCAACACAAGTTGATATATGTGTGTATAATAAAAGAAGTCACCTCTCAGTGCCTCGGTGACCCCAGGGCCCCGGCTGTGCTGCCAGGAGGGAGGGCTGAAGGCTGCTCAGGGCTGTGCAGAGCAGGACTGCGCCAGTCGCTTTGAAAAGAGGTGCTTTGCCTGTGCACCACCTAAATATGACACTTCCTGCAGGGAAGCATCAGGGACCCTCGCTGCTGGTTGCTGCTGATGCAAGCTGTGTCTCTGAGCCCTCTGCCTGATGTTGTCCTTCCACAAACCCTGTGCTTGCGGTCTCCATCGTGTGAGCACCTGAAAGCTCAGGGCAAAAGCAGCTAGGGCGAGAGCAACATGAAGGCTCACCATCGGAAGCATAATGGCACCATCCGTCACACACTTAGCACCATCTTTTTGTCCCCCTTGCCTTGAGTCCTTCTCAAGCAGATTTTGCAGCTTCAGCATGTTCATTTTTCTTTGGTGCTTGCCAGTCATGAATAATTAAAAATGATGAAGATTTTTGTATAAACTAGTCCCAGTTCAATGAAAAAAGAAAGTAGAGCCCATCTCGGGAGTGAAGAACTCTAGCAAAGTACTTAAGGCAGAGATTTAATATGAAGCACATGTCCAGTCCTTTTTTTTGCTGAAATCAAATAAAACTTATTAAAGGCTTTTCTGAAGCACAGTCAGCTGATCTGCCCAGGTACATTGTGTAAAGGCAATGGGAGATACTCACATGCTTAGAATTAAGCAGTATGCTTTGTCCTCTGGTGAATTAGGGTCTATGGACTCTATTTATAGAAAAGTGGTTTCAGAAACAGCTTGTGCAAATGTTCTGTGCTCTCTTCAGGTGCTCTCACTTATGCACGTTGTCGGGATAACTGCATATGCAGATGCTTGGGCCTTGTGCATAAGCAACAGATAAATTTTATTCATGTACCAGCTTAAAATGGGCCTTCAGGTGGAATTATATCTAATTTCCTAGACCCTGTTTCCTTACTTAGTGAGCCTACTTCCATATTTCTGAAGCAACAGCTAATGCCACTTAACACACAGTAGCATGAGGTTGAAAAGCACTTTAAAAGAGCTAAAAAATGTCATCATGAAAGAATATGAGATATACATGAATAGCAAAATAGGTATCCTTGGACTGTTTTCTTTTTTCCATCTCATTTATAAAAATGAATCAAAATTTCTGGTGATTTCTTTCATTCTGCTCCCTGAAGGTATTCACCATTCCCCGTTAAATCCATTAGGCCCCCAAAGGTCCTCAAAAGATGTCCGTCTGCCCAGTGTACCATCCTCAGTTGCCTGAATGACAGCTTAATCCTTGTGGCATGGATCCTGGCTTATTGTGCTGTTGATGATCTGTAAGTCTTAAGGCACCATTAAATGCTGTGGACCATATATGGCATCAGGCAAATCAGAGAAAAATGGTATGAATACAATTTAAACCCTGATGTAGCATGTTTCCTGGAAAAACAATGTGGGTGTTTGGAAGATTTATAGGATTGAAAGGTTTGGGACTGCACATAGCTGATGGCTCCGGTTGAGTGCAGTGCCTGGTTGGGCTTCACTGGGCTGAAGGAATGGTCACTCTTGTGAGTGGAAGCCTCTCCCCTTCAGATGCGGTCAGGGAAGACATTTGGTATGTTACGCTGTGGCTGGGCAGTAGAAACAGGTATATCTACCTATGGGTATGTCTGCCCAGGCTCCCCACCGGTGTGCGTAGGTGGCCCCATTTGGGGTGCTCTGCTCATCCCAGCCAATTGCAAAAGGAACGGGACTCAGGCCAAGCACACCCTCCTCTTCTGGGAATTTCTGAGGCCTCGGTTTCATTAGCCACAAGAGGAAAAAGCATGTTATCTCCTCAAATGACACAAAGCAATCGGGTTAATTTGAAAAATGTTCAAGGCTCTATCTTATCTCATCTTGCAGCTCCTTCTGCCCATATTTTATTGTCTGCTTCGTGCAGACACACTGGAATTAAAAGAGGAAAATAATTGATTAGTGTAATAGCATGGAGCTTACTTAAACCCAGGCAGCTGAGTGCTAAGGATGAAACTCTGTCTTTGAGGTACTTGTGATTTTGCTTAGATAAATTGTCAAAGTGGTCACTTCACATCAGACGAGCCAGGCCTTCATCACAGCGTGTTTCACGGTGCAGATCAGTTTTGCGCCATTTGTTCCTCTCTGAGGTACAAGTTGTAGATCTGGTCCATTCTCCTCAGGGATGGATCTGAGGAAGAAAGAAAGAAAAAAAAGAAAAGGTGAAGACACAGCCCAACATACTGAAGTCACCCCACTGGGTTTGAATCCTGAGCAGATCTGCAAGGGGTGCCACAAGGTCCCCTGCTGCCATGTGGGGCACAGCAATACGGGCACTGAGGACAGCTGCCTCACCAGACATGAGCCATCCTCCACATGGCTTGGAAACACTGAGGTCCACTGGATGGTGGTCCCTCTTGCTCTCAGTGCAACTGGGTTTGCCCCATGGAGCCAAATTCATGTATGGCCTTGAGTTTTCAGGTTGATAGCACTGAGGCTACATCAAAATCCTTCTCCTTTAAAGGACAGAAATGCAGCTAGTGACCTTTTTCTTTCCTCAGAACAGCAGAGTGGGTTATTAATTTTAAGTGCAAATATTTATTATCCACTACTAATTGGGGATTGGGTCAGAGAGAACAAATGTGAAAGGCAACAAGAGCCTGTGTTCAGCAAATGCAAAGCCACTTATTTCACACAGCTGAGGAGGAAGGTAGAAATCTACTCGCTTTTGATGTCTAGATCTTGCGAAGAGTTCAAGACAACAAAGAATGTTAAAATGAATAATCTCAGCCCTCTGATACTGAGTTCAGTTGCAATACTTCTTGGATTTTTCAGCCTGGCAATTATCTGTAAGGTCAACATGGTTTTGTCTTGCAGTGTAGGCAAGCTCTTTTAATCTTTTATGAGTAGGCAGAGACAAATACTAACAAAGGTAGCTGGTCCATTGAAGAGATTATTACAAATGTGTCTGCAGTTTTGTGGGAGTAACACAGTAGTTGCAAATTAGAAAAGAAAAGCCCCTACAAATCAGAAGCAACTAGTTATATCTTCTGCATTACATCAAAGTGGGTTCGTGGTGCCTCTTGCACACGGTGAAATAAGTGAACTACAGACCAGCAGCACAAAACCTTTTTATTTTTTAGTTCTGTTTAGAGTGTTAACTTTTTACCATTTTATTTCCTAAAGTCTCAAGTACACAGTAAGTCTCATAATAAGCACAAGCTTGGGTATAATAATCATAATTTCCAGAAGTTGTCACCATTTTGAATACTCATCTTTTAGGCATCCAGAGTCAGATTTTCATAGGTAATTCTATCCTGTATTTTGCACATGAGTCTGAGCTCACTGGCTTGGACATAAAATTCATGTAGTCATGGGCATTAGCAAACTTTGGGGCAGAGTGGATGGGAAAGAGGGGAAGGTTAGGATCTCACCATCTGTTGGCACAGTCCTAGGTGTGCTTCTGTCTGGTTTGGTACACCCAGTAGTAGTTTGCCATGTTACTGGCCGATTAGAAAGAAAGTGGCCACCAGGTCCCTCTTGAAAGGGCTGTGCCACAGGGATAGTTGGGGTCCCGGCCAGCCCTGTGCCATGTCCCGCATCATGGGGCACCTGGAGCAAGAGCTGAGGAACGTGTTTGGCTTAAACATGCTCCCAGGTGCATTTTCCTAAGGAAAGTACAAGCATTTAGACTGAGATCTAAGTTTGGATATGTACAGTCAGTCAGAACAAAGGCTCTAGGTATTTTTCTCATTTATACTTTTGACTGTTGAGTCCATCCAGGATTTTCTTTGCTTTATCGTGTTGCTTCATCATCAACACCTTCACCCTGCTGGGGGCTGTTGGGAAATGGGGAAAGGATGGCCAGACTGACCACAGTGATGGTGCTTCAGCTCTACTTCAAGTGCCAGGAGATGGTTTCTATTGCCAGCTGGATGCCACCAATGGAGAGAGGCAAATTAACTGTTTACATAATAAAAGTAGATATTAAGCTCTTTAATCCATGAGTGGTTGAGAATTAATGGTGCCACAAATGCAGATGTAAGACTATGCTGCTTCAAGTGATGGCTGGGTGCTCACAACTGTGGACTTCCTTCACCCTGGTGCAGAGCTGGAGCAAATCCCACCACAGAGACAAAGCTAGTTCTGGGTAGACCACACTGGAGCCAGGCAGGATCCAGGAAAGCCCCCCAGCTTTGTTGATATCAAAATACCGGCAAAAGGAAACACATTCAAATGTGGCCCAGATTTTTAAACTCACTAAAATATTTTTCTGTGTCCTTTCAAGGATCGAGGGCAGTGGGCCTCCATTTCCCATATTTTGCAGCAGGAGTCAGGGACTAACTTTTTGTCTGTATTTGAGCAGTAGGAGCCTAAATGCCCTCAATATCTGTTTCAAATGAAATGTAATAATCTTGAACATTTGACCAGATATTGAAACCAAAGGATATACTTTGATTTCAGTTGGATACCTGTGTAGGAGTGTTTGATGTCTTCAAACCTCTAAAGAATGAACCAACAAATCCTTAAGCCAAAAATAAAACAAACAAAAAAAATCACAGTGAAAGAATGCCTAAATTCCCTTGGAATATTTTTGTTTCAATGTCTCCAGTCATTTTCCAAAGCAACTAGAATTTAAGAATTCCTCATTCTGACAAGGCTGGATTCTCCCCTCAGCTGAGCTGTGCTCTTTGCCAAAAAAAAAAAGAAAAAAGATTAAAAGGAGATGTATTGATGCTTTAGTGGACAAGAGGAAACTAGGTCAGTATAAGACCTCTGGTCTGTTTTAGAATGAACTGTGAAGTATTCTTGTCCCCATGTGATGGTTGGGCATTACTGGAATGAAGATGCTCTATGCTGAGAGGGAGATCCTGTCCCTCAAGAATTCCCTTATTACAGGAAAATAAATTGTTTTCCCCATTGCTTTATCTGTAATCTAGATAATGAGACAAGATGTTTTAAGTAGCCTTTTTTTACCCATGACCCACTGCCCCCAACTTCCTGTAGCCCTGGGAAAGCCCTAGTCATCTTATTTGCAAAATCTTTGTGGGCAATTATTTGTTCCCCAGCTTTATTGCATTACATGGCTGGAATCAATCCAGAAGCAAAACCTCTACACCAGAAGAAATTTCAGCACCTTTGTCCTACCTTTTGTCCTTGCCCAACATCAAAACTCAAAAGGCTGGCATTTGCTACAAAATGAAGTTCTTCATGTATTTAGTTTTGGAAATGCTGAGAATGCCTTTAAATGAAATATTCTATTTAGTAACAACCCCTATACTTCATTTTGATTAGGTTAAGATGTCTTCGTTTGACTTCTTTATTGTTTAACTTTTGGGTAAAGACATAACACAACATAGATCATACAGGCCTATCATATAAAAGGCATCACTGGTTTTCCACTGAAAGCTATAACCAGTGACTAAGTAATTTCTGTGTTGCCTTTTTTTCATTTAATCAGATCAGTGTTTTCTGAAGGGAAAAAAAATCACCTGGAAAATTTCCAGCCAGTGTTACTGGAAACAATGTTCGTGCTGCCGTGTCCATCTCCTTTGAGGTCAGCAGGCTGGTTATTTGTCGGCAGGGATGTATGACAATGAATATGCCCTTATGTAAGTCAGC
Organism: Charadrius vociferus; assembly: GCF_000708025.1. NCBI lineage: Eukaryota > Metazoa > Chordata > Aves > Charadriiformes > Charadriidae > Charadrius > Charadrius vociferus. Next base: position 1,309,247 of record NW_009648250.1, on the reverse strand, counting down.
AATTTCAGCTCTTTCAAAATCAGCAAAGTTTATTTAGCACAGGCATGAAATCCAAAGCTAACAGAAGCCAAGCAGAATATAACCCTGTGCAGGCTATGATGACTACGATAAACATTGCTAGCCTGGCTTGTCTACAGAACTGGCTACAGAGGCTTTGCTAAACAGAAGGAGCCTTAAATAGCAGAGAGACCTGGCGCAGTGGGGCACGGCTGTCCCAGGGAGCCCATCGCAGGCTGTCCCTGCAGCCCCGTCTGTCAGAGTGGGCAGCAAACCTCTGCCCGCCCTGGGGCAGATTTTCAGGGCTCCTTCTCTGCTGCAATGGGAGATTGGTGTGTACGCTCTCCCCCGCTTTCTGCTGATGTGTCAGCCCTCTTCATTAGCTCCAAGTCTTAATGTGCAGAGTGGTAGATGATAACCAAATTGTGCCCTACCAGTGAAGTGCCTGGTTCAGCTGCCCTCGTGCCAGGGAGTACGTGTGTGGACCAAGAGCCCATTACTGTTGACGGTTTGGTTTATACTGAAGAGTAATTTAGACCTGTAAAATATTCTGCGAAAATGATGTTTTAATCAATGTAGATTGAAGTGTATAAATAACAGGGAAACAGTACATCTGCATCAGTTTCAACACAGGAGTAAGAAATTAAAAGGCCCTTCCCAGCAGAAATGCTCACTTTGAGGAAGATGTCATGTCTGCTGCTGCATCCCACACTACACCCTTCATTAATCACTTCCATATAGTGGTAGTGTAAATGCTGTATAGTGACACCAGTCCCCACTGGTGCAGTGCCAGTGCTGGCAGCAGCTTGAGCCCACCAGCCAGGGGATGGGCAGCTCTCAGGACGCTGGCTTATGGTCACACTGAAAGTACCGCAGAGGATAGATCTGAAGGGAAGTCAGGGGAGCCCACCGTTACAAATGCCAGGTCTATGCCCCACCAACTCATCCTGCAATACAAATCTCACACAGATGGGGTGTGAGGACAAAAAGCACATTTCTACCCGGTGTCAGAGGCACAGAGCACAGAGGTAATACTGCCCTCAGGTCCTGCACCAGCCTCATGCATGCTGTGGAGCAGACCAGTCCTGAGCTGGTATCAAGTTTGCAAGGACAGGTTACTCTTTCACAGATATTTTTTTTTTCAACAAATGTGGGTGGCTGAAACAAGTCTATACCAGTTCAGTGCTCCACAGCCCTGTGAAGGTGATTGATCTGAAGTAAGGGGCCAGCAAAACCGGTTTAGCACCTCACACTCACCAGCCGGTGACTGCTGGTTATTCCTAGACAGACACAACCACAAATGCCTTTATAGATCTCAGCACTTACAATTATTTGGTTGCATATTTCCCATCTGGCCAGAAGGCATGAAGGCCAGGTATGTGTTTTTATATATATATATATATACACACAAGAAATCCCTTTATGTAGGAGGAATCAGCCTTTTGCTTGCTAATGTAGCAGCGTATGAGTTCCCTCAGCTGAGAGAAACAGAGTTTTTCTTTTGAAGAGATCTGGACCATGCTGCGTCCTGAGAGCTGTGACGGAAAGATGATGAGAAGACCAGACATGCTGTTGTATGCTAATGCCTCAGTCTTTTGCTGATAGCTTTATACCCAGGCCTGATGTCCTATTTGTGTGCCCAGGACTGTCTGGTCTTTCCCCTGCTCTTTGCAAAGCTGCTTCATGCCTGTAGGATGGAAACTTTCCTCCTAAATCAGACTGTTGTGGTGTGGCAGTGAGTGATCCCACCACATCAGTCCCTCAGATACATCTGGAGGGGTGTGTACATGTGTGCAGAGCACCCACACTGCTTTATTTGGATTCATTACCCCACTTTGGTAACTTTATTCCTCCTCCCTCTGCCTTGCTTCCATACCCCAGGACAGGCTTCAGGGGCAAAATAAACAAGATTCTTATTAATCAAGGCTGAATGTCAGGCTTTTCATTGCAAGACTAGAAATAAATTACAGGAAAGGACAATGTAAATAACAGCACTCCACATGGAAACTGGGTGGTTTTCTAGTGCCCAGGCTCTGCTATGCAAGAGCACCCAAATGTGAAGTCCAGGGACAGGGATACAGCAGCAGCTGAGTGTTTGCTCACCAGCTGGGTGAGCTCTCTGTGCCACGTTTCTTCCAGCAATGGCACTTATCAGCTTGAGGGGCTGTGAACCATGTTTTGATCTCATGAGGTCCCGTATACTCCTCCTTATCTTTAAATAACCACTTCCTCCTCTTCTCCTGAACTACTGCTTCACTAAAAAATTTCACTTAATTGGCCTCCCTGCACTCAGTGGGACAAGGGATTTTAGGTAAAAATGCAAATGTCATAGACGGCTCCATTAGGACATGGGCTGCTTGGGTGATTAAGGACTCCTGTCTGGTTCATCTCTATCAGCTTGCTGTTTAGTTACTGCTGCCCAATATGGGCCATTTAATGCCTGTGCCTGTTGGACCTCCATGCACTGCATACTAAATACCAATAGTATAAAAAGCCTTAACTATACATGTGTCCTGCGAAGGTTGTGATCTATGGTGTGTTACCAGCATCCTAGAGAGACCACACAAGGTGCATCAGCAATACTGATGGTAGACTTGTGAGAAAATTATTTGCCTAGTCCATCTCTTACCTGCCAGCAATTATTAGTATTAAAAGCTTTGGTTTCACAGCTGGTCAAAAAAGTCCCATGTAAACATTCTTCCATTGAAAAATTACATTCCAGTACATTTAGATGAAATACTGGATGCAATTAGGTGAAATATGTCTATTTCAATAAGCTTGCATTTAGAAAAATGAAAATTAACTGCTCGGATTTGGTTTTGACCTTATCAGAACAGAAAATTTTCATATTTAATTTTATATTACTTAGCTTTGAATTAACATGTTAAAAATTACGAAAGTTTATGTTACTTATATTTTCATGGAATTCAGGTCTTGTCAAAGAAAGGCGACAATCTTGTTTGACATGATTATGGGTCTGGTTGATATAGGTAACTGTATTGATACAATAGTTGACATCTTCAAGGCATTCTGCATGACAATTTGATTAAAACACTTGAATTATGCAATTTGTGGGGATCATGCTAGATAGATTAAAAATCAACTCACTGATGTGTCTCAAAATGCAATTGTCACTGATGAAGTACCAAAAAGCACACGTAGGGTTGATTCTGGTGAGGTTCCTCATACATCTGTTCATCATCATAAAGTGTATTGTAATCCTTATACAGATATAATCTTGTCACGGATTCAACATATAATTATGAAGATCAACAAATGGTGTAGGTATTGGCATTATGAACAACACATTGAGAGGCTGAACTGCACACTTAGATCATTATTCTTGAAGGATGAATTAATCTTCTGGATTGAGGCTGGTATGACTTCATGTTTGCAGGAGGGTTTTTTTAATAAATAGTTGTCTGAGACTGCATCCAAAGCAACAGCGTGACTGTGGGCACATGTAAGTCATATGAGAGGGCAAGGCACCTGTCAAGGAAGTTTAAACTTCAGTGTGATCAAACCACTTCCTATAGGAACTGTTGTCAGCACCTCAAACAGGTACAGCTGCAGGGTCATCTCTAGATTGTATCAGTCGCAGTATGGCCTGTAAATCTAGTTTAATTTGTACATTTTTTTTTTCTTTTACCAAAAACAGAAAGAAAATGAGCAGAAGATACCTCACTGTTTCATGGTATGTTTTTTGCTAAATACAGCGTCAATCACAGTGCATGTTGCCCCTGACTTTTGCATGATTACAGGTGCACATTGTCGAGGGGCACGGAATGAAGAACCAGTCCCTGGTTCTATGAGGGCAGTAATCCAGGTCCCCCATCAGGTTCAGTCCTGTGATAAGAGTAATTGCAACGACCTACTTCCAACTGGGATAGAGTCATCACTTCGATTGTCAGTGGCATTTTAGTTTAATGAACTCATTTGCACTTGTTGCTTCTACATCTCAAATTGCTCCTCTGAATATTTATGTATGGAAAACATGTCATCCAAAAGAAGTGCTCCCTACTCGCCAAAGAACTGTTCTTCTATAATTCCCAAAAGAATGATTAAGGAGTAGCAAACAGACAATCTGTCACTTTTTGCTTCTCTCATTAAAACCAGGATAATCAGGGGAAGAACAAATTCCCACTGTAACTGAGCCACACACAGGACCTACACATAGAAGCTCCATGTAACAGCACACACATGCACATAAAAACCTTCCAGCTGCAGTCTCAGCTTTTTTCTGCCTTTCATTTGTGCAAGACCACATATCTGCCGTTGGATATCTAACTATGCTTTCTACATTCTTTATTAAGAGGCATGGATATGAGTCTCTCTGTTAACCTTCATTACCAAGTCGTTAGCTTCTAGGTAATGCTTTGAAAATCTGCCTTCATCATGACAGCAACAGTACCTCACTACTGGTACCTTGGTCTTCTCTGATCTAGCCCCTGCCATCATAGAATGTGACTGGATTCATAGTCACAGATATTTTCTTGGGAGATTTGTGAACCAAAGCATTATGTTTTAGGTGATACAGTCACCAGCTAGAACAAAGCTGTTTCATTTCCATTCCAGGTTTGGGCATGGCTGATGAAGATAGGGTTTGACCAGAATGATCTCTGCTGTGCACATGCCACTGACAATGACAGAGAACAAGACAGGTCTCAAGCTATTCTTTTTTGTAGTGAGCCAATGAAGAACTGTCTGCAGAAACTATACCATCTTGTTACTTTTCCATGAAAACCTACTATCCAAGGATCAATAGGAGGCAGTTAGAAGGAATTAATAGGATTTACATTGACAGGTCTTGAAACATTCACCCCACAGGTGTGAACTCTTTATTTTCGTCATCAGTTTGCTGATGACACAAAACTGGGAGGAGTGGTTGACACACTGGAAGGCTGTGCCGCCATACAGTGTGACCTGGACAGGCTGGAGAGTTGGGCAGGGAGAAACTTTATGAAATTCAACAAGGGCAAGTGTAGGGTGCTGCATCTGGGGAGGAATAACCCCATGCATCAATACAGGTTGGGGGCTGACTTCTTGGAGAGCAGCTCTGTGGAAAGGGACCTTGGAGTCCTGGTGGACAACTGGATGACCAGGAGCCAGCAATGTGCCCTGGTGGCCAAGAAGGCCAATGGCATCCTGGGGTGCATCAAGAAGAGTGTGGCCAGCAGGTCGAGGGGAGGTCATCCTCCCCCTCTGCTCTGCCCTGGTGAGGCCGCATCTGGAGTACTGTGTCCAGTTCTGGGCTCTCGGTTCAAGAAGGACAGGAAACTGCTGGAGAGGGTCCAGCAAAAGGTACGAAGATGATTAGGGGATTGAAACATCTGTCTTATGAGGAAAGGCTGGGGGACTTGGGTCTTTTCACTCTAGAGAAAAGACGACTGAGGGGCGATCTTATTAATGCTTACAAATACTTAAAGGGAGTGTGCCGGGGGATGGGAACAGTCTTTTTTCAGTGGTGCCCAGTGATAGGACAAGAGGTAACGGACACAAACTTGAACATGGGAAGTGTGGAGTCTCCCACTCTGGAGACATTCAAAACCGTCCTGGAGACCATCCTGTGCAACCTGCTGTAGGTGACCCTGCTCTGGGAGGGGGGTTGGACTAGATGATCTCCAGAGGTCCCTTCCAACCCTGACCATTCTGTGCTTCTGTGATTTTGGAGATCACACCTCTTTCCTGGCTTACCAAAACCTGTCTCCTTACAAAATAAAATGGCAGATCTTCCTAATTGCTTTTTCTTTCAACACAACGTGTTAACCAGCAGCAGAAAGTTTTATAGTCAGTACAATCATGTATATCATACAGACATGTAGAGCGTACATGTATTTACAGAGGTATCATGAAAGCCACATGAACTCCATTGCCAGTTGAAATTCAAGACAGAAGTTTTGTGCATTTCTTAAAAAAAAAAAAGTTTAGCCAGGAGACTACAGTTTTGGGTAGTCTTGAAACACCTATAAGAATCCAAGGGGGTCCTCAGAAGAATAGAGATGGGGAGCTAGGAATTAGACTGACACTAGGACTCCTGCATAGACCTAAGATCAAGAGTACCTCAAGAAAAGGTCAAGTAGGAATCAATACAGTACAGGAGTTTCAAAAATAGCACAGTTTGTGGCTTACCCTTCAAGCCTTTCTCTGAGGTTTTCTCAGAGTAAATAATGAGACAACTCCCGTATGGAACTTCCTACAGAAGACTTTAGAGATGTAAACATACACTGACAAGCACAAAAGAACCCTTCCCTTTATGACAGAAATGCATCTGGTGTTAGGTGACATCAACTATTTCTATTTTAGTCAGTCTTATCATCTGGATTTCTCTTCATTAGGTACATGTATTATCAGTGTCAGAGTTTCTTGGAGTTTCTTTTTTAAGTTTCTAGGACTTTATTGTCTTTTAAGGATTACCTCTCATATTTGAAGTAAAAGAGCTGAACCCAGCAGCAAACTTGCAGGGTTTTGTCTGTGTAGAAGAAGGAAGGCAGGGTATCACCAGGTAAAAGGGCTTATCTGGCTATATTGGAGGAGATGCGACATCTTGCAAAAAGGGAACTGGCAGTGGATCAAAAAGCGTATACGTCCTGGATGTTTTCTGCTGGGGCCAGATGATTTGGGCTGAACTAGTGTAGGCAAAAGTGAGATTTTTCACAGGCAACTTTTATGCTAATGGGCCATGTCTGTGTCTTGTGCTTGTGGTCTGTGGCCTACTGGAAACCTCAAGAGCTTCAGCTTCCAAAGAGCTACTTCCGCATGCTTGAGCACCTGGGAGGCTTCCAGTGGCTGTCTTGAAGAGACCTCCAGAAGGAGCAAGCCCAGATCCAGAAGAAGCTCATGAAGAAGTCTGCTGTGTGTAGCAATGGACATGCTGCATCTGAAGGGTTCATGGAGAAAAACCTGGAGAGTCACCACCACTGTCAGGCATTCTGAGGGGGAGGTTGGGCGCCTGGCAGTTTGAGTCTAGGACAAGAAAGGCTGAGGAAAGCGCAAGAGCAGCATCAGTGGGTGAACCCATAGCTCTGTCCTGCAAGATGTTTTAAAGAAAAATTTGCTGCTGCCCCACAGAGCTAGCATGTGTTATGTGTCCAGGGTAAACAGAAGAACAACAGTTGCCAGGGAGAAGGAGGCAACAGTACCTTCAGCCAGAGTTCTCATGCAGCCCATTGCACTGAATGCTGTCACTTCCTTCTAGTTGTACAGCTGCTGCATAAGAGGAAACCAATAAAGCATCATCTCTACCAGTTAGACACTTTGAGGTTGTGGTTTGCCCACTCAGGCACAGATCTCAGTCCTTGGGAGGAACAAGTTCATGTGCGTCAGCTGAGCCACAACAACGAGCTATGTTTTCTCTCAGCATAAAAGGCAGTGGTGTAAGCGTCAGTGAAAAGCATATGATCCCATGCATTTGATGGTAGAAGTGTGCATGATCACACTGTACTTTAGCTGGTGCAGAAGAACTTCTCCAGCACAGCAGCTCAGCTGTACCTGAGGTCTCTCACATGTAGTGGGTAACCCCATGACAGCAGCAGCCATCAAAAAGATCATAAATGAAAGACTGAGTGATAAAACTGTGATTCTGTCACTGCTGCTTCTCCATGTGGAGAGTTACATTGTACAGCAGGGAAAGCAGAGAAGTTGGCTTTTGGGGGCACTGAGAGGCTTCCTATGTGGGGCATGCCACAGAAATGGCGTCATAGAATCATAGAATGGTTTAGGTTGGAAAGGACCTTGAAGATCGTCGGGTTCCAGCGCCCCTGCCATAGACAGGGACACCTCCCACTAGACCAGGTTGCCCAAGGCCATGTCCAGCCTGGCCTCCAGGGATGGGGCCTCAACAACCTCTCTGGGCAACCTGTTCCAGTGCCTTACAACCCTCAAAGTAAAAAACTTCTTCCTAATGTTTAATCTAAACCTGCCCTCTTCCAGTTTATAGCCACTCCCCCTCATCCTGTCACTACATGCCCTAGTAAAAAGTCCTTCCCCAGCTCTCCTGTGGGCCCCCTTTAGGTACTGGAAGGCCGCAATAAGATCTCCCCGGAGCCTTCTCTTCTCCAGGCTGAACAGCCCCAGCTCTCTCAGCCTCTCCTCATAGGAGAGGTGCTCCAGTCCTTGGATCATCCTCGTGGCTCATCCTTGTGGGTCCTCAGCTGCGGCTGGGAAGCAAACAACTGCTGGAGACATCTGTTTCCTGGTGCAACAGGGACTTCAGTACAACTCTGCAGCAATTCACTTTTAACCCAAGCAAGTTCTTTCCTCATATCTACCTGCCACAGAGAGGACAACCTGCATCCCCAGACACCTACCAGCAGTCTGCTGAGCTCTGAAATGCCCACCTCCCCTGCTTCCTCCCCCAGGCTCTCTCTCCTTTGGGGTAAAGGCAAAGTCAGAAGGGCTTGATGATTCTGGCTCTTGTGAAACTCCTTTTGCCTGTTGCATGCCGGACACCTACCCCAGGCAGTGCACTCGTAAAGGTGTTTTTGTGTCTAAGAGCTTACAGCTTGTCATAACTGTTGCTTCACTTGATAAAAACATTTGTAACTGTGACTGTACCGGAGGACAGTCAAAAATTGTGAACTGCAGAGAGCACGTCTTGTTCTCTCAGATGTGCTGCTACATACAAAGTATAGATAGTAGCCTTAACTAGGTGTGTTCTTTTTTTAAAAATGTTTTTGCAAGAACATCAGTCCCAGAATACTATCATCAACTTTATCCCTTTCACACAATATTTAGACAAGGGCTCTGCAATGTGTATGATATGTGACCTTTGAAACCCACAGAAAAGAAACCAACACGATCACATTTGGGCTGGGGGTCCAGCCCACCCGTTGCAGGCATTGTTTAGATCCTCTAGGTTTATGCTTGAAAACAGAGCAGCCTTCTCAAAGTAACTTGACTATGCTGCTCATATAGAAGTAGAAATGAGTAAGTGCCTCAAAGGTTGTCCAGGGATGCCTTAGGCAGACCCACTCATCTTCTGAAGGTCCATTAGACACTAGATATGTTTGTTCTGTCCTAATATTATGTTCCTCTCTGGATTGTCCCTAAAGAATGGTGGTGACTTAAGAATAGAGCTTTAGGGAGGACCATTGTCATTGGAACAGTATTGTTGTTTGTCCCCTCCTACTGTGCTGCATCGTCTGGCCCCTAATGCTGTTGAGGTACCTTGGCAACATTGGAGGTGTTAAGCCCTGTGCAGGGTGAACAGGATGTGGTCCCTCCTTCAAAAACATCAAAGTCTAGTAGAGTGGAAAATGACTACAAAATAAAAATAGTTTTTCCACCAACTGTGATTTTGCGTGTGTGTGTGTGTGTGTGTGTGTGTGTGTGTGAACTTGCACAAGCAAGAGCCATTCTGATCTGCAGAGGTCTCTTAACTGCAAAATCACCACCCCTTGTAGAGGTTATTAGCAGGTTATTGCTATTTTTTATTAAAAGAGAGTTAATGAGTAATGGCTACTATAACCTTCTTCACTGGGGCATTTGCTCGACTCTTTGTAGTTTCACTAATTTCTTGTTTCATTAATTCTTTGGATCAAGGCTTGTGCTGGGCACCTTTTTTTTTTTTTCCCCCTGCACTGTTCTTGTTGCCAACTTAGCAGTTATTTGTTAACCATTTTTCATCAAGATAATTAAATTCATCATACTACCTAGTTCCTGCTAAAGCTCATGCTACCTAGCTGCTGTTCTCATCCAGCAACTGGAATTCCTTTTAGTAAGTTGTGTTACTCTAGTTCTTCAACAAATATGATACTGGTCCTTCAAAAAAAATATCTTCCTGAATGTAATTTCACTGTAATTTCTTCCCACATGATACACTGAAGAGCAAAATTAACTCTTAACAGGTTTTAATCTCCAATTCTACATATGGGGTAAAGTGCAGTTACAGCAAAGTACATTTATAAAGAGATGCCACAGCTATTAGAAGTCATATAACTTGTCATGAAGATTAAGGCTTAGTCTGCAGTGGCAGATGAAACAAGTTTCTAACAATAGATTTGAGGTTTTTTCAGCGTCTTCTCTCCTTTCCTTATTGGGTTGTTACAAAGCCGAACTAGTCTACGGACACACAAACTGCACCTGACCTTCCTTGCTTTTCTTCTGAGTTCAATTCTAACCCTACTCTTGAATTTTGCTTGGGTAAAGAAAATTTGAACATTCCTATGACTTTTTTTCTGTCTGTAATCTATAGTGCTCTCAATATCTGATGAAGTTTGACTTTGGATTTTTAGCTGAGGAGTTGCACAAGTTGCAATAAAACACCAAGAATGGGTCAAGTTGACACCTATATATCATTATATATGAGGTTTGTGGTTTGAAGACCTGTTGTGAACCCATTGCTAAATGGGGGCAGCTAGACAGGCTGATCAGCGGCTTATTCGCTTGCAATGCTCTCATGTCCAGTAGTTTCAGTGTTGAGAACAAAATTCCCCATTCATTTATTACTTACTTGTAATTACTTACCTTTTAAACTTGGTAACTGGCATATATCTTGTTTTAGAGGTAAAATTCAGCTTTCTTCCCTGGGTGCAATGTATTATTATTTTGTACATGTTAAGTGCAGTAAGGAACTGAGTACACTGAATCAGAAGGAACGTATATTTTAAAAAAAAACTAGAATAACAAGGCTTGCAGTCAGGAGTCAATCACTGACTACCAGACACTGTCAAGAAACAGTGGGCACTAAAATGTCAGCTTTACACTCAGCTTTCTAACCTCAGAAAGCATTTCAAACGGGGTGTACATTTCATTTAGCCTCTTCTCATTATGCCATATAGGGCCTTCCTGAATATTTAAAATACCTTTTCTCAGGTGAAAAGCAAAAAGATGAACGGGATTGCTCATGGGATTTCTGTATATTGTCTTGTTATTGACTGATGGTTTCTGCCTTTGGGGATGGGAGCATGTGCAAGGCAAAGCAGATAGGCATTTTGTATTTGTACTGCCTGAAATTGTTATGAGGGATAAAACCACTGAAATGGGTAGTTCTGTGACCATTTGTAACTCTTGTGGGAGCATTTTCCATAGCGTGTTACATTGATTTCCACATCAGTTTGGGTAAGTTTTACTTGTCCAATATGCCTGCTTGCAATGTGGAAAAGTATTCTGTAAAAATATAGTTTGACTGATGGCTGTATCTTCCTCCCATGTCATACTTGCCAGGATAGCTGACTGTTTCACACTAGCTTTTAATACGTCCTGCCTGCGGAGCCATCGTAGCTGCTGGAGACCCCGTTTTGTTGGAAGACGTATTCTGTCTTCCCAGAACACCAGCTAAATTTTCTTTCTTAATCACAAGCTGCTGACAAAGGTACAAGAAATCCCAAGAGTGCTGCTTGATAAGAAAATAAAGATGGAGGTTCTGGCATGCAAAAGGAATGACTGTTTTGGAAGACACAGAGAGTAGTGTAAGGGATGTTATTTTCACGCCAGGCTTCTTACACGAAGCAAATGTTACAGTGCTATTACATGATGTTACAGTGCTATTACATGATAGTACAGGTGGGAAATAAATGGTAGGGAAGAAACGGTGATAAAAGGGTGCTACAGCTTCTGCAGCAGGCTCCTGCTCTCTTGCATCTAGGTCGACTCGTTGCAATCAGCAGTTGGCACTCTCCAGGCAAGCAAGGTTACTTGGCTGTGGTGGTACTGGGTCTCATGAGAGTGGAGTTAGCTTTATTCATAGCAGCCCCCATCACATTTGTAGCTAAAACCCTGTTGATAACACACCAATGTGTTGAGTGCTGCTGAACAGTGCTTGCATACCACCAAGGCTTTCTCTCTTCTCCCTCCCCCCACCAGCGAGTAGGCTGGGGGTGGGCAAGGGGCTGGGAGGGGACACAGCCAGGCGAGCTGGCCCCAAGTGACCAAAGAGATATTCCATACCATATGACAACATGCTGAGCAATAAGTACTCAGGGAGAGGAGTAAAGGGGGATGTTTGTGGTTATGGTGTCTGTCTCCCCCAGCAACCCTTACGCCTGCTGAGGCTCTGCTTTCCAGGAAGTGGCAGGACATCCACCTGCCAGTGGGAAGTAGTGAATGAATTGCTCTTTTTGCTTTGTTTGTGCGTGGGGCTTTTGCTTTCCCTAATAAAAGGTCATCTCACTCAATCTATGAGTCTCCACACCTTCTGTTTTCTCCCCATCTTGGGGGAGAGGGGAATGAGAGCCTCTGGGTGGGAGTTTGGCTTTTGGCCAGAGTCAACCCACTGCAGCAGTGGTAGCCTTTTCTGCTTGCACGTGGCTATTAACACATCAAGATCTCAGAATCCACATTGCTTAATGCAATGATGTATAATGAAGCAGACAGCAAGTACTGAAATACATGGAAAATTACTTTCAGCTGTTTTGTCCAGGCAGTAATTGGCAGGCTTATTTAGTGTTGCAAAACTGTTCACACTTACACATCAAAAATAGTTTATACATGATGGTCCAATTTTTAAACCAGTAATTTTAGAGAAAAGAATCTAAACTTCAAATATACAACAAGAGCGAATTGTTCAAATTGTGAACATTATATTTAAATTAAAATATTTCTTCTCCCTGTGGTAGTTATAAGGTACTAAGACTTCAGCTGAAGAGGAGAGAGAAAAAGACTTTTCAGATTTTTTCTGCCCATACATACCTTACAGATTAAGTAGTTTGGTGATTTTTAATTTCTTTTTTTTTTTAACATTAACTACAGTAGACCTGCCAGGTACACAAATGCCAAACTTACCTACAAAGATTTATTGCCTGTACCCACACCCACTCAGTTCACATTAGCCACTACTTTGTCACTACCCAACAAACCCACGGGCCCCACATGAAGACCCGACAGCACACAAGACACTGCCAATTGCATAAAGCCATCAGATCCACAGAAGATCCTTCTGAGTCCTAAGAAAAACAGCTTTTCACATGATTTTCCTGTTTACAAGTACTTTAGTTGTAATTGACAATTCTAACATTTACAGAGAGGTGAGTGATGTGTGACCATCTGGTTCCCTCAGTATTCATGACACTAACACTCAAAATGTGTGAGTGCCTGCAGAAAGTGAGTATGAAAGTCAAAGGTGACTAAATATACATGAGTTTTCAAACATGAACAAGTTTTCAGACGTTGCTCTTTTCCTCTGTGTGGGTTTGCGGTGCCGAGAAAGAGAGAGCTCCGTAAACGTGCTGACCTCTGGGAACTGCGGGAACAGCTTAACCAAGAGTGATGGAAATTCAGTGTCTACTCATTAGGAACTTCTACATCCAAAATTTATTTTGGTTCCTGTTCAGAAATACAAATATGTTCAAATTTCCTCTGAAAGGTGAATCCTAAATAAATTATTTTTGTTACAATGTTTATTTTTTCTAAGTTGTGTGTATTTTCATTTATTTGCATATGTATTTTGTTGTATAACATTATGTACAACTACTGACTTGTGAAGAAATACAGAAGTAAAGCAATAAGAAAGATTTAAAAATCTTCAGTTAACAAGATAATTGCACTGCAAACAAATGCTGTCTTGAAAATGTTATTTGGAAGATTATCAAACTTTGTTTCCATGTGTTTTCTGTCTGCACAATTTTTCTACACTTTAAGCATTTTGTGGCAAAAAAGACATTTTCAAATGGAAAAATCTTTTAAATGAAGAGCACCTGATCAGTTGTTACCTGATAAGTTCACTAAATGGTATCAAAATGGTCTTTCCTAATTTTTGTGATCATCCTGTCATCAAGGGGTAATTCAGGTTGGTTTCTGCTCACATAATTTTTAATGAAATATTTGCTTTCCTTGTCACTTGGAAAACCACTGGCGTTTGGTATGGGATTTCTATATTATCATTATTATTTTTATTAAAACAGTTACTTACATTTTATGAGCAGTCAACAAAGTACACAGACTTGCAGTCGGAGTGCTTTTGACTTTGAGGTGGAGTGACTTGCATTTTGATTTCTCACCCAGTTAGGCTGAACTGCCTCCCACACGCCAAACTCCTGAATCCGTAAACAAGAAGTGGTTTTTAGATGACAGTGCAAATTGTTTTCAAAACATGCATTTTAAGCATGGTGCAGCAGTGGATTCCAGTGAAAGAAAACTTTTCTTAAAATTATTTTTTGGATTATGTTCCATGTCTATTACCAGTGGTTGAATACGTGTTGCAGTTCAAACAATGCTAGAAGTATTTTGCATACACCGTACCTTCTGCCCATGGCTCCTCATTCCTCAGAGATGATCACACACCAAGGTAAGCAGCACATTCCTGAAGGATTTTCCCTACCCTACCATGTCATTCTACCTGGACAGAACTTCTGTGGGACCCCAGCTTTCATCTGGATGTTAATTAGTTTTTTCCTTGCTACAGAAGTCCTGGTTACCTTCACATTCTCAGTGCCAAGGAATTCTGTAAGAGTGAAACGCAAAGTTTAAAAAGAATGAGAATGAGCAAACCAGATAGAAGTCTGCCAAACCAACACTGTTCCTATGGTTATCTTTTGTAAAAATTAAGAAGCAATCACCTCCCAACCCACAACATGACACTCGCTTCTCTGTGCAGAGCAGGGGCAGTCAGCTAAAGTGCAACTTGTGCACGTTTCTGAAAGCACTTTGTAAATATAGTCCTGTTTTGAGCTGAAGGAACAAAACTGGACTCACATTCTCAGAAGCGAAGTCCCTCGCATCAGCTGCAAGAGGTCTCCCCCACATTGAAATGGAACTGAGTTTTTGCAAGTAAAAATTCTGAAGATGTGAGATAAATATATGACCTTAGGAAAGAATTCAGTGACAAATAGTTAATTCATAGGATTGTAAAGCTATAGATGGACCAACACTTCTCTGATACCCCAGTTACTTAATTACAAAATGCACAAGTGCCATAAAGAGCACAATTTGTATGTTAGCCCACATGGCACAAAGTGCTTAAGATGATGCTATATTTGCAAACAGGACATTGAGTAGATTAGCACAATACAAAGCAATTCAATTAGAGACAGCGTGACCTTTTGCTGCTTATGCTCAAAAGCAGCAGAAGGAACCATGCTTATAATGAACATTTAGCTATCTCTACTTTGTTGCTGTTTTCCACCATTATCTAAATGAACGTGTCTTTTCTATATTGCAGATGAATTTGGATGTCTGTAGCCTTTCAACAGGGAGATTTTTCTTTCTCAGCTCAATGTTCCGAGTATTGTCAATGAGGTCATACATATGTTCTCAGTAATATAACGGTAGCTTCATTTTAACCATCAAGATATTGATTTCACCCTTGGGAAACTACCAAGCTGGGCATCATTAAAATAACATTTGCCACTTCGCAGTGATTGCAGTAATGCAGTATCTCCTCTGGTGCACCAGAGAGAACAGCGCTCCCCCCTTACTGTTCTTCCCGAGGTGAAAGTTGTGCGTTAAGCGGTGCCTGCTGCAGGTAACAACAGTGTTGCGTGTACTACATCACCTTAGTACATTTGAAATCAAAATTACAACCTAGGCTAAGATGTGGTTTCTCCCAGAAAAAAAGAAAGTCATTAAAAAAAACTACTTCACCTAAGAAAAATACCTATCATTTATACATCAAAACTAATGAGTACCATGTGATCAAGATCTCAGGTTTATCTCTCTTCTATATGATAAAGAGCTGTGACCCCTTCATATCATGCTGGTAAATTGGCTCAATAATGACTCAGAAAATGCCACGTTCACTTCCTACCCAACAGCTGAGTTTTACTACAAGTCCCTTAATTGGAAATACAATTTTCCAGCTGGGCTTTCTTTTTTGAAAAAAAGTTATTGTTCTTGCATTTGAATACCTTGTACTTGCTTTGTTTTAAAATGTAATGCTTGGCACATACAGTATGTGGTTCTGAATAATATCCTCCAATGTAACAAGTACAGCCAAGACAGAAAATGGTGTCAGAAAATGGTTTGTTGAGGGCAGGAGACTCTTTTAGTTAGAACAGAAGAAAGGCACCTCACTGTGAAGCCTTGGATAGTCTTCAGATACAGCTACTTGACTCTACAGCAGCTCTCAGTGATGTGAGAGAAAAAAATGAGAAGAAATTAGATAGGGGATTTAACTATAGGAAAGTAAGGAGCAGGGGATGGGAGGTGGCCCCGGGGAGGGTGTGTGATTAGTGGCATGTTCAGTCAGGTGATGCTGGCCACCTAGATTTCTGGGAACTTAATCAAGTGCCAGAAAGCCTGGGCAGTTAGTTAATTAGTTAGTTAAGGAGTACCTCTGTCGAGCCACCTCAGCTGCACCCAGAGGAGCAGAGGGGGTTAATGAGTGCCCCTGGTCCCAGTCGGATGGGTGGCAGG
>NW_009648250.1:1277847-1292901 GCF_000708025.1 Charadrius vociferus | reverse complement strand
TCTCCAGGATAGGGAGACCATATATGTACAATGTCTTGGGGTCATAGTTAAAAGGAGTATTTCCATCCCGCTCCTCACACAAGTATGTTCAAAGCAGAAATAGCTAAACTTTTTTTCCAATTAAGGCATTGCTAGCTTGAAAGGGATTGGAGACTGTAGATTTTCAAGGGGGGGTGTAGGTACTCAAGAAGGCACTTCTCCATGGGTTCCTCTGGATCTTGGTCCCTCCAGCCCTACTGTGATGACTGCCCAGCCAGCATATATGCTAATTTGCTCCTGAGCTTCTTTGTGCCATGGACCAACTAATTCCTCCCAAGGGGAAACCCAGGATTGGTGGATGAGGACTTCACTCCAGGATCTGCTCCATGCAGCCAAGGAGGATGTGGGCTATGCAAGGGTTCGCCGTTCAGCCTGCCAGTCTTTCAACATTATCTACATAAGTCTTGGGCTCCCACACATCCCGTGCATGCACAACACACTGCTGCTTTCCTGAGATAAAAACACCATGCTCATGGGTAGTCAAGGCTCTTTCTCTAAATATATCTGTCTTACCTTGAATGGGTACACTAAGAACAAGTAGCACATTGCAGGGGCACAGAGGGTCAAGCTGGGGCTGAAGAGATCAAAGGCATCCCAGATGCCCTTTAGACTTGATCGGCCAGGTAGCTCCCACCAGATGGCATGTGACCATGGCAGAAAAAGAGACAACCATTGTGCTGAGTTGTGCCAGCTTGCATTTCAGAAGTGGAATCCAGCCTTTTCCAAGGCCAGAGATGCCACCAAAAGATCTGGTGCGGCTTCATGTAAATGTGCAAGCAGCACTGAGTCTTTGGTGAGGAGGTCTTCACTGGCCACCTCTCCTGTACCATGTTCAATGTCTCTCTGGTCTGAAACTGGGGCTCTGTCTCAAGCCCAATAGACCAGCGAACCCACCTGCCATCTCCATGTCCTCAACTCTCAGCTCGAAGGAGAAGGAACAAGAGGAATGGCCACCTCACCATTGGATCTTCATCCTTCATAACCCTGAGGAGATGGTGCTCCAGAGGGAGACCAAACCTCTGGGATCAGGTAAGAACTGATACTGGGTGAGTCAGGCTTACAGGTTATTTGTTGCTGAGGTAGTTACAGATACACAGATGGCAATAGGCACTTGCCTCACATCCAAAAGGCAGGCCCATGAATGGCCCTTGTGACTGAGCTTGCATAAACCAGATAGCACTCTCCTGCTATGGCCCACCAGCCGGAGCATGGACTTGGAGCTTATCAGCAGCTCCTGCCCAAAAATGGGTAACCCTGACTGTGCAATGTGGACCATGTGGGTGCACAGACTCTGCAGAGTGGCATTGCAAACATCTATCACCTGTGTGACCACAATGGATTTTTTCAATCGTTAAATCAATGACTCCATTAAATCTGAGACCTTTTCTATGGGAGTGGCTTTGAAGTGTGGTGATGTAGCTCCAAGGGGGCTCCCAGTTTTCAGCCAGGCACCTTAGAGGTGACCTTCCATCTTTCTAAATTTTGCATCCTGGGTTGGCAATCTCACATGGTTAGTCACAACAGTGACAGACACTGATGTCCATAAGCCCAAACTGTCCCCATAGAAGGGAAGGACTGCTATAGGTCGCAGTCAAAAACAAGGTTGTTGAGCAAGTGGGGCTGTGTTGAGGAAAGCTAAAAGCAAGCGTGGTCTGCAGATCTAGGAGCCAGAGTTGTGCCATTTCAGGTGGTACACCTCAGCCAAGCCTGCCCCATCTTGGCTGGGCTCCCCCAGGCTGAGGCTGTCCCATTGAAGGGCTTCTGCCATCATGCACAGGGGAGCTGTGGGTGCAAGCAAGGTGGTAACAGGCTGAACACGATGAGGGTGTGCTGCCTTTTTTTGGTGTGCTCTGTTGTGGCCCCATGCAGAGTGCAGCACAGACAATGAGGAGTGAAGCTACAGGGGCACGTTGGTGAATGAATGTGAAGGGTTCTGAGACTGGGACAGCAACAAGGTTTGTTCTGAGTTTTCCTGCAGTTGGTCTGCTCCAGGGGGGCTGATCATGAAGAGCATGAGCATGAGTCATCCCTCACCATCTGATCTGAGGCCCCAGGCTCCCTTCCTGGATCATAAAGGCTGCATAGATGTAGCCTAAATGTTTCTGTAAGAATTAGAACTCAACTGTCAGGCACCACTATTACTCACAACTTGTCATTTGACAGAGTAAGTTCTTCTGAATCTGATTTTCCAATAAAAGCTTCTAAATCTGTGCATTTTACTTTTTTTCTTTTTTTTTTTTTTTTCTTGTGGGTAGACATCTAAATGATAGTGCTGTCCAGGGAGAAACTCATGACTAAGTCTTCTTGGAATTCACAAAATTTACATCCTCCTACTTATTCCACTCTGCAGTTCATTGTCACACATATACCCTGAGCCTACTGAACACAAAGGGTGTGTGGAAAGGAGGAAGAAAAACTGGTCACCATATCACCTGCCTTCACCTGCTGCTGAGCAGCTCCCCAAAAAGGCCCAAGAACAGGGGAACAGGGTATGCTCACAGCTGGAGTGCTCCCAGTGTCCAGGCTGGAGCACTCATCACAGTCAGGAGCCTGTAGCTGGCCAGACCAGCTGCTGCCTGGACAAATATCCTTATCCCTGGAAGCTCTGAAAGAAAGGGTCTGCCATCAAGATCTTGGCTTGTCCCCTTGCAAGGCAGGAATGACACGTTTTCTCCACAGTAGTTATTTGAAAGAAGAGTTTAGATTGCTAAGCTCGGGACAGTGTTCATGAGTCAATAAATCATCAATTTTCCCCAAAAAATCTTTAATCAAAAAAATCCTCCCTGCCAACTATCTACTATAGATCAACATCCGATCGATACTGTAAAATAATCCCTCCAAATTAATGTTTCTCAGTTAAATATGGGTCTGACCAGTTCCTATTTTGTAACAAAACCGCACACCAAGACTGCTGTAGATAGCATCTATTTGATTTATATCAGCCTGCGCTGGCCTATAAATTTTGGGGTAAAGGCCATGTTTTGCAGCATTGTTACAGGCAAGTAGAGAGGGAGAAGAGGCAGGAGGTAGCTAACAAAGGGTCTGCAGATTTACCATGCTAAAAATACTGGATGTGGCATTCTGGTCTTCTGAGTTTGCTGGAACAGAAGGGGAAGTCTCAGGAGCGTTTAGCAGTTTGAGTGAAAAAGAATGAAGACTGGATTTTTTAACAAAAGCTTCCTTATTTCATCTGTTAATTAATAATTGATGTTACCTAGGTGTTAATAAAAGCAAACAAAAGACAAAGAGCTTTGAAAAGACTGTCTTGAAATCCTATCACTCCCACCTGTTCATACTGAGCTTTTTTTGCCTACATAATTTCACCTTTTCTTTAGCTCTTCACTCATCCTGGTCTCCCTAGTCTGCAGGGTTTTCTAGCCTGTGTTGCTGATGAAAAAGAAATAGAAATTCCTAGGGGAAGGGACAGTCTTTTGCTATTCGTTAGGGCAGAGCCTCGCTCAGTCACTGAGCCTCTGATCTAGAAGCAGGACCTGTAGCTACCATGCCAGTGGCAATGGTGTGAAGGGCAAGAAGAGCCGCCCTTCTCTCTGGGCTGAGGACCCCACGGTGCTGAGTCTCCACATGGTGCTGTGCACCACTGTCATGTCTGTAGCGCTGCAAGCGCTGATGGCCTGACAGGGCAACCAGCCTCCCCTCGCTGAGGTCTCTGTAACTCCATCGGTGCTGAAGAGTCACCTCTTAACAGAAGACCAAATAGTGTCTTTCACTCTTATTTTTTCAGCCACAGGTCTGAGCAGCTGCATCTCAGCCCTCACAGGGAGGGCTCACATGTAGGAGCTTCATAAAAATGCCACCGCAATCTAAAGCAAAAGAAATGTTGTTATTCTCACTCCCACTGCTCCTCACTGTGAAAAGTCAGGCCTGTTGACATGCAAAGGCAAACATAAATGACATACGCTTGTTAATTATTCCTTTGTTCACTTTTACTTTTGTTGGAAATACTCTTATAGTACTACATTTTTACTCTCAATAATGTTTGATGCTAAATCTGATATAGACCTATGGTATGACTTGTATAATTCATATCTCATCTTTCTTCAGAGAATGACATTAATATTTCTCCTCTTCATTGTTATACAATATGTATATATATTCACATGTTATACTTACAGTTTCAAACACTTAATTTACCTTTCACCTTTTTCTTGAAAATTTTTTTTAAGTGAGGCTAGAGCTTTTGGTGGGACATTAAATTTCAATCTAAACCTGCATCTAAGACCAACTGTATCCTTTTCATGCTGAATGTCATTCAGCTCCTCCCTTTCCAGATAAACTCCACCTGAAAACTTTTTGGTCTCCAGCAATGACAAAATGCTGAGTGAATAAAACTGTAAGTGTCTGAGATGGGTCTCATACACAGCCCTTCAATGGTTAAGTAAAGGTGGTTCTTCAGTCGTGCTGACTTCATCTCTTCGGTGTTTTTCCATCCCCTCAGACACGTGGTACATTCTGTCTTTCCTTTTTCTGATGCAATGCAGCCTACATTATTGAAACACTCCATTGCTGATTTACTAATTAGCCTTTATTACCAGAATTGGTCTGACCTTATCTACCTTGAGTACTGTTCTTCCTGGCTCTGTTCCTCCAGAGCATTCTCATATATTCCCATGTACAATGCACATTCAGGAGCTTGTTTGGGCTATGAGTCAGAAGATAAGCCCATCTCCCAGTCTGCAGCTGTAGCTGGAAGGCTCCTGAGGCTTAGTTGTAATCTCCAATATTCTTTACAGTAATTGTTATTTTCTTTACAGGGTAGATTGAAGGATCAATATCTAAAAGCAGTAGAGATATTATTATAATTTGCCTGGCATTTGTAATCCAGACTATAGACTATAGAGAAAAGTTTACAGGCATAGAAGTGCATGCCCTGAATATCACAATGTTTTTTTCCTGCTGTTAAGCAGAGGGGAAGTGTCACGAGTCTCCAGCATGAGATGAACACTCTCCAGAGGACAGGTAGAGTTTGTCCCACCATGTACTTCTTGCTCTGACAAGGATGACGGAGGTTGATGGGAAGCTGTTTTCCCACCTTCTCCTTCCTGAGCAGTTATATCAACAGAGCCATGACATAAATAATCAAAGTAACATTAACTTAAACCAAACACTAACTAACCCAGAAAACCTCTCTGTTGGAGTAGGCAGTTGTACACTGCGGTATCCCACAAATGTGCTTATGTGCTCATCAGGCTTGGGTGGTGAGTAGGAAGTCTGCCCAAAGGGGCTGATTCACTAGCAACCAGCAAGATTACATCAGATTACAGTTGAGTTTAGCTGAAAGTCTAGGGCTGCCATCAGAAGCTGAGGAGTTCAGCACAGCAAAAAAAAATGGGTGCTATCCCAGTTATGTGCAGAGCACATGGGAGATTGCTGGTACTTGGGATTTCATACAGGCAAAAGAGCTGGAGTGTTTCTCTGAGAGGCTCTGTTGAGTTGTTGATTCCGTAGAACTTGTCTGATTTCTTCAGACCGCTGAGCCTGTTGACTTCAGTGGAGCAACAGCATCCTACAGCAGTTCAGGGCCTAAGCAAGAGGAATTATATGTCGTTAAATAGCTGTTCATCCCCTGCACTTTAGGAATGTCACACCACAGGCATGGCAGCCTTAAGGTTTTGCTACCCAGATGAAATGTAGGAGGAATTCCCTGCATTACATGAATGTGACTACTTCACTCTAATCACAACATGATTTATCATAGAGATTTGGGAAAGAACTTCTGTAAAACACATTTTTGCCCTGGAAATGGAACAATGTCCCACAAAGTGGGAAGCATTTCCTACGGAGGGCTCTCTGCCTTTTGCCTCATGTCAGAGAGATGTGCTTTATACTGTTTTTTTATTACACTTAGTGTATTTTTAAGCACAAAGCATAGCACTTCTAGAAGAACTCTGTAGATAAAATTGTTGTGTAATATCGTCTTCCACATTTATAATATAGACTGTACATGGACAGTAGGCAAAGAGGCAAAACTGTTTTCTTGTGAGGCGTTGTTAAAATATGGACAGCATAGAACTGTCCAGTTATGAGCAGGCTGGAGCATATTGTAGCATTTGGAATAACATCTGCAATTTTCCCTGTAGATGTTGTCCTATGAGAAGATGGTGCAGTCATTATTCATTCTCTTTATAAAGCTATAGCAGTTTGGCACTCAGTCCCTCTGTTGAGGGAGAAGAAGGGGACTGTGGTCTTTATTCAGGCATAGCCATTTTTCAAGAAAATACAGCTGACAATGACAGAAGACTTCCCAATAGAGTACACAAATCAGGGACAGAAAAAATAAAATAAAAAAAACAACCTCCAAAGTGCTCCAACAGTGCAAGCAACCTTCTTCAAACAAAGAAAATGGCTCTTGTGGAAGTGACCAATTTCCTGTTCCTAAGCAGATGCTACTGAAAAGGGATGAATTTACCAACTATGTTGGCAAAACCATTTTCTTTTGATTGTGCTGGAACAACTAGAAGATTGCAAGAGGCTGGCAAAAAAGAAAGCAAAATTAAGAACTAGCTATAATAATAGCATGGTGGGAAAGGCCAACACCTGCATCAGCAGCATCCAGCAGCGGCAGACTAGGAGGCTCCATCCAAAATCCTACAAATGCTCAAAAAGTATACGCAACTCCTCAAAGACATAAAACAATAATCTGTCTTCAGTGGGAGTGCTCACAGAGAACAAGAGACTGATGAAATTACAATGCATGCAAAAAGGACTGACTTGAGCAAGGAGAAGCTCATAAAAGGTGAAGCAGGTTGGGCTCGATTCATAATCAGGATGAAAAGAAACATTTGAAGGAGAATGACCCAAGCCATGTAATTTCACCAAGACTGACAGTCTTGGGCAAGGCTAGTGGGCACTCTTCCGTTTGAAGTCAGAGCAGAGATGGGATAGGCAAAGGGGCTTCTGCCAGAAAATATGGTGGCATAAACAGGGAACAAACAAAGCATGCCCAAGTACAGAAGAGACAAACTACAGAGAAAACACGCTGAATGCTCTGATGAGAAAAGTGTACAAACAAGGGAAACAAAGGAACAAAAACAGAGCACCAAGCAGGCATCCAAGGGGTGAGTACTTGCACATACATGAACTCAGCACAGCACAAAACAGCAAAGGAAACCACCAACCACAAAACACACATATAAACAGAAGATATCTGTAAAACTCTGTGGAGTATCAGATACAAAAGAAGGGCTGAAGCCATGAATAAACTAGAAGCCAAAAGCCAAACAGACACTGGGACATAGCTCAATGTTTTGTGTCACAAAGGCACTCTAAGGCTTTTGCAAGGAAAGAAAGTGAAATTGCAGCAAAACAAAGCAAATTAAAATCATATGATGGCATGCTCTCAAAACCAGAAACATAGAGTAACTTAAAAGCAGGGTACAGGGACAGAGGAAGGCTGAGTTTTGAAAGAGGAAGGCTGAGGTTTCAGGTAGAGAACAAAGACGACCATACTTTTATTAAAATATATGACCCTAAATCCTGAAGCCAAAAGAAATATTCCTCTCATAGACAAATGGCAAACTAAAGGTGTACTAGGAGCAACTAAATCTTCAGTTCCATCAAGGCAGCCAGATGCCTAGTAAATTACCATTGTGTTATTTTTTTTGATGGACCGGGATGTCTTCCAGACTTGTTACATGTGATAATAGATAAAACAGTTAGGCTATTATAGGAGCTGACTCCCAGAAAATCAGTTCCATTACAAGAGCAAAACAACTAACAATGGGAGCCACAAAGAGAAGGGAAAAGGAGATCTTGTTGTCACAGAAGCCAGGAGTTGGATGAGTAGCATGGTACTTGCTTTGAAACCAGGCAAGCTATTTGCCAGAGACCCTTACTGCTTCAAACAAAGCACTAAAAAGAGCTCAACATCAAAGGCCTGCAAAAGGAGAAATATAAACTGACTTGACATCAGCAAAACATGTTGGTAGCCAGTGCCAACAATGGATATTAATAAATTACATTGGAGCTACTTCACCATATTCGGGGTGTCATCAGGTTGATAGAAATGGCAAAGAATGATATTTGGGGTAAAAACTAAGGGCAAGACTTCCAATGTTACCAGAAAGATATACAAACAAGATTCTTAGGAAGTTGCATCATAGTGGATGGTGGTCTGGCGGCATGGATACAACGATGGCTTGGGGAAGGCTGCTGCAAATCATGGCAGAAATCCCCACTGTCTTCTGGGACCAGCCAGGGATGCAGGACTACAGCTGGAAGTGAAGTCACACGCAGGAGTCCACTGACTGCACAAGGTCCATGACCTGGCCTTGGCAAGGCAGAAGTAATAAAACACATATCCACACTGAAGGGATTACGTCAGTTTACAGACTATTAGCATTTGTAAACTAGCTACAATTTTTTTTTTCCCCCAGAACCTTTAGGTATAAGTAAACTTTCATGATTACTGTTACATAAACATGGTATATAGTCACCTCAACATGGCATGGCTATTCCACACCTTGGAGACTGCCTTTCCATACCAAAATATTGGGATGTGTACAGAAAGATGTGACAGAGGCTGCAGAAGTGGCAGTAAGTGGCTTCTGTGTTGAAGGCCACACTGAAACAGGGGCTTGCAGGATCACGTACATGTGAAAACTACATGGGAAATACATCTAATGTGTCCAAGTATGGAAAACCTTCAAAGAATAGGTGACCATGGATGACTAGAGGGCTTTTCAAAAGCCATTACAATCAGCTTCTGGAAGCTTTCATCACCTGCTACTGATATTGAAGAGCTGGCATTTAAGCATACGCTTCAGGAGACTGAGATGTACCTAGCTGGCTTCTTTTCCAAAGGGACATTGTAACATGAAGCATGGCAGTTCACCAAAAATATGACATCATCAACTTGAAAGAAATACAGACAGCTGAATGACACAGAAAACATCAATCAAAGTAGTTATGAGGCAATTTCAAGACAGAGGTTAGAAAGAGTCTGAGAACAAGCTATATAAAACAACAAATTGCAAATGTTCATGCCAGTCATTCTGTTGTGAGAGTGAAAAGTCAGAGCGAAGCATGATCTGCCTCCAAAGACTGGTGAGATGGGATGAGTGGACCATGACAACATCATATGTAAAAGCAGTCATATCACAGCAAAAAGTTTTCTCCAGGACACATTTAAGCCAATTTGGAATGAAAGCTGGGAAAGCGGAGATGCCATAGGCAGCTGACTATAAGACCCTGTGGTCACTTCTGATATGTGTGGGAAAATCCTAAGGCAATTAAAATAAACCACTTTCCTAAGAGACCTGGCAGCATTGCAGGGAGGAATTTTTCATTGCAGTCATCTAGTATGCTTCCAATAAAAACTGTTGGTCAGACTCCTAGGGACCAGAGACATCGACAGCATAATCACAGCAACTGTCCTGTATGATGCAAGGAAGATGCGGCGGGCCTGCAAATTCATGGTGTGGCTTCACAGGGGAAATCCAGGTTACGCAAAGCTTCATTCAGGTTACCTGTGTCTGGGAGGTCAGTTGTATCAGAACACCACTAGTGGAAGACGGTTAGAAATGTTTTTTCATGTCCAGCAGAAAGTTTTGTGATTACCACAGTTTGCCACTTCTGCAGTAAAATTTACTGAAGACATTTGATGTTCATGGTGAAAACCATATGAGAAAAACACACATGTAAAAGAGGGAATTTGTATTCCAAAGATGGGTTTTCCATTCTTGACTGTGGCGGATTCAGGGTTCAACTTCTTTACCCAACAGCAAGGAAGAATTTTTAGCTGGCTGCAGAAGAACATCTTTAACCAGAAACATATTCTGTGCTGAGACCACTTGGGTTTACTTCCAAGTTTCTTTCCCTTAATTGTCCCTGTTTCTGTTCTTTCTGAGGGGAAATGAGGGGAGAAAAAAATTATTTTTGCTAGGGATAGGCTGCAGAAAATTAATGGGAGCAATGTCCATAGGCAAGTGGCAGGCCATATGATATTCCCCCCAAAATTCCCCCATCCTTGGCTACTTCAGCTCCGGGGATATCCTGACTTAGATGTGCCTGTGCCTATTCGTTTTTGTTTTTTTTTTTTTTCTGGGTACTTGTCCAGTGTCCCCTTGAGTCCCCATTAATCTTCAGTAGGTACTGCTTTGTCACTCTCTTGTTTTATGCTCGTACACTGAGCACAGCTATCTGCCTTAAGCTTTTGCTTGATTCCTCTATGTGGAGAGTTATAAAACAGCCTTTTCAGTAAAGAAAATCCTTGGAGTGGCACAAAGATCACGGTCTGTAGCTACATTAATTTATAGAGAAGTCCTTGTTGAAGACAAGAAAAATAAAACACTCTAGATTTTTCATTTTATCAGATTATTATCTCAGCAACATTACTTCCGATTTAGATCCTATCCCCACTAAAGATAGTTTTAAAACTTTATATACTGAACGGAAAGTTGCTTTCAACAAGATTTATAATTAAATTATATTAATAGCTTCCTCATGAATTTCTTCAGTGCTCCTGGACATGACCCTCAAACTACATTTTTCTGAGAAGTCCTGAACACTAGCTGATGTGGAAACATCTGTTTTCTGTTCATCATCTGTAGGCATATGAAGCTCCTTCCTATATCTGCCTATAGGAAGCTCTAACACCTCCTTTAGTGATAGCCAGAGTGGGTCTGGGCTGAACAGAGCCAGCTGGGAGGGCATGCTCTTCCCCACGCCACCCCATCTGCCACCCCTTATGTGTCTTCTCCCAGGAAAGGCTTGGGGATAAGGTTTGGACCAGAAGGAAGATAAGCCTGACATAGGAGTTAAAAAGCCAGAACCAGCTGCTGTTGGAGACAAGTGGTACTGATCTGAGTTGATGACATAGAGATGTTAATAACTAGAGAGGGGCAGATTTTTTTTTTCTCAACCTGTGGAATTTTTAAGCTTTCACAATTTTTCTATATCTCACGTCAAAGCAGAAAGTTGAAATACTGAAAGCCAAACCAAATCCTTTCCCTCCCTTCTTTCCCTTCCTTCCTTCTGGATTGTGTTGTTCAGAGTGTCTTTCAATTTCAAATGTATTGTACCTCTTTCTTTTATTTTTGTCTTTGGGAAGAAGTCACATGTTGTCTTTGATCTGTTCTCTCCTCCCCACTGCCCTCCAGAAGGTAACCCCTTAGCAGTAAATGCCCACACCTCTGCCTGTGCCCTCTCACCATCTCCCTATGAACAGTGGGGCCAAGCTGGTGTAGGGGACCTTTAGCACTCTCCCTCTAATTGCTACCATAGTACCTGCCCAGCACGACATAGCAAATGGTTAATATTTTGAATTTAAAAATAATTTAAATGAGATGTTTCAAATGTAAAAAGGCTTTTCCAAACATTTCAAGGCACAAAGTCCTTCCACTGATCTGTTTTCATAGACATTAAGTTTGGGTAAAGCTCTGTTTTGATGGCTGGCTGCTCCCAGGTAAAATGCAGTGAAGTGCCAGGACCTATATTTATAACAGAGAAGCAGGAGCTGAGCTTTTGCATCCTACAGCACAACTGGCTCTAGAGGGAACTGGCCTCATTTTCCAATGCTGGTTACACTGGTAGGTCCAAATGAGGCTCAGCACTTTTGACAGTACAGCCTTCTTATTCAGGGAGTCAAGCATAGATCCTGGATCCAGCTTCAAACACAGAACTTTTTGCCCAATGTTTCCTTAGGACACAGTAAATCGCATCGCTTATGGACACCTACGTGTACAGCCTTCACCAAGATGGCAGTGCAAATGACTAGACTACTATTGATTTTCCTTGGATTATGGCTATGTTATATTGGGATCTGTACTGCTGTAAACTGCTTTTTAAAGTGCCTTTTAGATTTTTTTCTGGGATCTGGTATGCCTCTCCTCAGTATTTATCTCCTTTGTTGAATTTATTTGATTATTTTTTAAGTTGATGTACTTAAATTTGTATGAACTTCAGTTAATTTCTTAATGCTCAGTGTCTACATAAGAAAAAGGGGTAAAACCATTTCTTCTTGTGTTATTTCCATCACCAAAGTAGTCACTATAGTGATGTCTGTGGTGGGCTTATGTCTAACCTAGTAAAGCAAGATAGTATGTCCCATACAAAGAGAGAGAGCAACTTTATTTAAAAAAAAAATGTGGTAAGCTTAACAGCTTCTGATATATCCTCTCTTTGCTCATACCTTTAATGCCATAGAGTATATACGCCTGCAATGAATACAAATACCTAACATCAATAAGGAATCTCACACCATCCAGGTGCAGCTGCGCACATTTATCTGTGACCAAATTGCTTTCCCTTAATGCGTTTCCTCCCTTCTTATTGCTCTTAAAGTCATTTGCATCTGAAGCAGGTTCTAAGGGACCCATTTTTCCACAGAGACAGGGGACAAGTAGTCTTCCTCTGGAAAGGTGCCTTTCTGCACCATTACAACTACTGTGTCTTTGTGTTGCTGTAGTATCTACAAACCTTGGTCAAAGCTCACAACATTCTTGCTCTAGGGCTAGATAAGCATATTGACTCCACACTGCCATACCTTGTTTCTTTGCTCTCAGTATGTCTCTTTTATTGACAGGACAAAGCAGGCTGGGCCATTCGGTCCGGTTATGACCCATAGGTTTTGCCTTCTCTTGCCCCAGCAATAGCAGCAGTAGTACTCGTTAATATTATTGTTGCAGGAGCTGACAGTCTTTGTTGCGCACCCGGAGCCACAGCGCCAAGCAGAGAGCAATCACAGACCAAAGGCAGTTCCACCTTTGGGAAACTGCAGCATAGGAGAAAGAGGAGGGCTTGGGCAGATGGAAGAGCACAGGGAAGCAGTAGGAGGGCACTGGCTAAAATGACAGCCTTCACACTTAGAACAACACATGGCCCGTCTAACGCTGTCAGATTGCCCATGGACAACTGCAAAACCAGCCATACCTCCACAAGCTGCCTTGTGGTTCTTCCAGCCATTCACCCAAGTGCACAAAAATCAACCAGCATGGAGAGCAGAAACAGAAGTCTGCTTAAATCCATCCTTATAGATGCAGAGATGGGAGCAACTGAGCAGGGCTGGTACCCAGGGGTGTGCTGAGCTCCCTGAACCATGCTCAAAACATATCCCAGAGAAAATAGCCATGGTCCTAAAAAGTCTTCTGGCCTCCTGACTGTGCAGCTACCAGGGATGGGCACTGCCCTAGAAAATTTTGTCAGTGATACTAGGAATAGTAGTTCGAAAAGGGACCTGATTCATTGACATTTGTTCATCTCACACTGATGTAATTTTGGGTAAATGCACGTAGATGGAGTCAATCCACTTCTACCTTAGGTAAATAGCATTTATTTATTTCCCATGCCCACAAATCAGGAGAATGAGCCTGCTTTCTTGTTTAGCCCTGTATGATAGGCCCAATCAGCTGATCCAGATGCAAGACGTGATTTTTGCAAATCAACATGGATAAATTTTTAAGCCAGCTGCATTTCTGCAAGGATCCTAGAAGACTGAAACTGCAATGTGAGATAGGTAAAAAAGATGACAACTAAATAAAAAAAGACAGTAAATGGAGACTCAGGAGAAGCCTAATAGGCACAAAATGGCCTTGTGCAGTGTTTCGGATGCCTTGGCTTAGTTCGGTGGCTTAGTGGGCAGCATGGGAAAGCGCTTAGCCTTGCACCCCTGGCTCTGGCCCAGATCAGCGCTTGATATGAAGAAATCCCTGGAAGAAGCTGTGAAGAGGAGTGGCGGCAGGGACATGGCAATGGGGTCCCCTTGAGAGACCTGCTGCTGCGGTGGTCCCAGCAGGGACACACAATGTGTGTACCAAAGGTAGACAACATCCTGAGTCACTCGGGCCACAGGGTGGGGGGAAGACAGCATTGCACTCCTTCAGCATTGCTGCAGCCTCTTCCAGCTCCTCTCCTGCCTTCAATATGGATGGAGAAGTGCCAGAATTCAACATTGGTGTGCTGTGCATCCCCTGGCAGCGATGTACTGTTATCACTTCAAACACAAAAGGGAGCTGTGGTGTTTGCACACGAGATTGCTGGGCTAACTGCAGCAGCACACGTTCTCATCTCCCAACTCAGTCTTCAGCAGAGTTTTAATTTTTTTACTCAGAACTATTTATCTACCATTTTTAAACCTCACACAGACCAGATTTCAGCAATTTAAAATGGTTTAAACCATTTCCACCTCCCTGTTTAATTCTGATGTTGAAAGAATATATACCTCATATGCATTATTGAACACCAAAGATGGGGACAGGATTGGAAAACAGACAAGCTAAAGCTAAACAAAATATACTTGCCAGTGTATTTGTTATGCTCTTGCTCAGCTCAAAAAGACCCAGCTGAAATTGCCCTGTGATACCCAACTCATGCTATGTACCATTTAGAAATCAGAACCTAAGGAAGATCTTTGGCAATGTTTTGTCAGCAGATAAGCTGGCTAAACATTAACCTCTTTTTGCAATCCCTAATCAGAGGTTTCCATTCATACGGCTGCTCTGTACTCTGAACCTTGAGTTAATGTGTCTCCATTTTACAGGAAAGCTTTGCTCATGTCGGTTTTGGGCTCTGCAGACTTCACAATGTGACCTCCGGCTGCCGGCTCAGGAGGGAACATGATGCTGCCTCTGCTTAGGTCATGTTAGTTAACGAGTTCGCATCAGGTCCAATGTTTAGCTTGTTAGGCACGACTTGTGGTTTCCGAATAAAGCGCACCATCCTGAAAGTACAATTTTACAGACTGAGAGGAAGAACTATGATTTGGAAATTCACATTAGATGGACAAACATATTTCCAAATCCCTGTACAGGAGTGCAGCAAGCCTGAAACAGATTGCTCACCTGGGAAAGCAGACACTGCCAGTAGAGCACCTACAAGCCCTCAAGAGTTGTCTTCCATGAAAAAAATCAAATAGAAAATGAGACATTTTGGTGTTTCTGGATAGCATATCAATGTAGTCTATTTTTAAAATACAAATAAGATAGAGACATTAGCTCAATGTTGTAATTTATAGGTACAAAGAATCATAGAATCACAGAATGGTTTAGGTTGGAAAGGACC
>NW_009648250.1:1262017-1277718 GCF_000708025.1 Charadrius vociferus | reverse complement strand
TCACTACATGCCCTAGTAAAAAGTCCTTCCCCAGCTCTCCTGTAGGCCCCCTTTAGGTACTGGAAGGCCGCAATAAGATCTCCCCGGAGCCTTCTCTTCTCCAGGCTGAACAGCCCCAACTCTTTCAGCCTCAGGTCCCAGTACCGACCACTGAGGAATGCTACTCGTCACTGCTCTCCACTTGGACATTGAGCCATTGACTGCAACTCTTTGAGTGCAACCATCCAACCAGTTCTTTATTCACCAGGTGGTCCATTTGTTGAATCCATGTCTCTTCAATTTAGAGACCAGGATATCGTGTGGGACAGGGTCAAATGCTTTGCACAGGTCCAGGTAGATTACATCAGTTGATCTTCCCTTGTCTACTGCCACTGTAACCCCTTTGTAGAAGGCCACCAAATTTGTCAGGCATGACTTGCCTTTGGTGAAGCCACACTGGCTGTCACCAATCACCTCCTTGTTTTCTATGTGCCTTAGCAAAGTTTCCAGGAGGATCTTGCCAGACACACAGGTAAGACTGACTGTCCTGTAGTTCCCTGAGTCTTCCTTATTTCCTTTTTTGAAAATAGGGGTTATGTTTCCCCTTTTCCAGTAAGCAGGAACCTCGCAAGACCACCACGACTTCTCAAATATGATGGCTAGTGGCTTAGCGACTTGATCTGCCAGCTCCCTCAGGACCCGTGGATGTATCTCATCAGATCCCATGGACTTGTGCACCTTCAGGTTCCTCAGGTGGTCTCGCACTTGATCTTCACCTACAGTAGGCGGTTCTTCATTTTCCCAATCCTCAAAAAAATACAAAAAAATATTAAAAAGGAATTAGAGATAAGGGTCAGAATAGCAGCAGAAGTGTTAGATTTGCACAGGGAAGGCTGAATTTTCATTTTGGTAATTTAGGATTTTTTTGTGATTTCTCGGTAGTGTGGAGCTGATGCAGTTAAACTGGCTGCAGTGCAGCTGCAGAGTCCTGGGGTAAAATGTTCTTGCAGAACTCAGTGGCTCCCTGGTCCATCACAAAGTCCAGCCAGTAGCATGGGATGAGTTGTCCATCCTGGCCTGTCTGGATTTGGGGAATGTTTTGTGGGCAGTTCTGGGCCAGCATCCCCCACACAATGGAGCCATGTCCCCTCTTCCACTCCCAAATTCTGCAGCTCCAGGACTTGCTGAGCTGCAGCGAGAACGTGAGGCAAGTATCTCGGTATCTTGGATATCAGGGCTCTGTGTTTTAAGTGTGCCATTGCAGACTTAGCCTGTCTCTTCTGTGTCCCGAGAACCTAGTTTTGAAATGCTGTTCTTCAGCTCCTGCTTGGACACTTTGTTTTCCAGACAAGAAATACAGCTGGGTCACAATTCAGTAAACTATCCCTATCCCACTTCATCACATACTTAACTGTAACTATAGCACTGACCTGAAGGGGATGTGAGCACATACTCAACTTGCTGTCCATGCTAAATTCTTTTCCTGAGCAAGGATAGGCAGAAGGATCAATCCTGAGCTGAACTGGGGCCTTGCCAGATTCTGTTTCTTAGAGCTCAGCTGGTTTTTGCTGTTGTTTAGCTTAAAAAAAAGAGCCAACAGTATTGCAAGAATTTATTTTACAACACAAGAAAAGATATACTTTTTATACTCTGCCATAACTCAGTAAA
The DNA here is from genome assembly GCF_000708025.1 of Charadrius vociferus. Classification (NCBI taxonomy): domain Eukaryota; kingdom Metazoa; phylum Chordata; class Aves; order Charadriiformes; family Charadriidae; genus Charadrius; species Charadrius vociferus. The sequence continues at coordinate 1,276,071 of NW_009648250.1, read as the reverse complement.
CAATTGAAGGGATAAAGCTCACTAAAATAATTTATTTCTGCCTAGAAAGCAGAGATGAACATTTTCAGCTCAAAAGGGAATGTTTTTCAGACTTACAAAAGCTGAGAACTCAGGGTGATAACTGAGACTGCCTTGTGGTCTTATTGCAGCCTTCATGCAAAAGCTCCTGGGTAAATTAGTTCTTCTTACATGCAGTCTAAGGCAGTAAAATTTTTTGCAGAGGTCCCTACAGTACTGCAAAGCAATCCTGTGAACATAAGAGCATCAGTACAGGGATTATATTTATTTTTCCAGTTGTACAGCTCTAAGCATGCTCTGACATTAAACAAGCAATGGACAGTAGCAGAGGACAGGGTCACATACAACCCCATGTTAAAAGTGCAACACTGGTGATTACGTTAGCTTTGGATTTGGGTGCAGGTAAAGATACCGTTTTCTGATTGCTGTGACCAGGATGAGCTCTCCACCAGTTCTCAGCAACCACAGTTATTTCTGGAGGATCTAAATTCTAGACTCATGCAACGATGAGCAGTAACACAGAAGTGTTCCTTCTCTTTCCACATCCTTTATGTGTGCACCATGCCATGGAGGCACAGTGTTTGCTGCAGTATTGGTAATGAGCTGTTTATAAGTATGTGGACTCCCGCTCCTATTCCGGGTGTGAATCCTGATGGAACAGGCTCAGTCCCGTGCGGTGCATGGGGGAGCAGAGCCTCAGAGCAGAGCCCACCACTTCCCTGCCGCTCTGCTCAGCTGCCTTTCCGGCCCTAAAATCCTACCTCTGCTAAGGCTTCTCCCAAAGGTACTGAGGTCCTCCAGTGTCCCTGCTGTCATGGCCCTATTGAAACTAGCTCTCTCCCAAGCGTCCTTCCCTTCTGGACCTCTAGGAAGCCTTCCTACAGCCTGTATCGTCTCACCTAGGTGGATCTGCTTCTCTCTGGGATCTTTCTGTGCTCATTTAAGAGTGGGAAAATAATTTTCTCCTAAGAAATCGTGTACAGCTTTACTTGTAAATCCCCTGTGACTCAATATGCTCATGAGCAGATTTCTTCTACCATTTCTGATGTCAGATACAACCTAAATTATATTTACATGTGTCCTAGGCTTCTGCTATGCAAAGGATTTCCAACATATTGAAGCAAAGCCTGATAACTGCTTAGGACTAAGCAGTATTATCTGATTTTTTTTTAGTGTCTCAAGAATAGTAATCATACATTACTCTACAGTAAAACCATTATATAATGACCCATCTGTGGAAGAAAAATTCCCATGAACCTAGTGGAAAAGAGACGACCCATTTTAGCTGCCTATCACTTCCACGTGAAGCAGAAAAGCACAGCTGCATTGCCCAAAACTGCCTCTCCTGGAAGGCTGGTGACAAGGGGAAGCCCATGGATGGAGACTAGTTCGCTTGAATAACATTTAGTATGGATATGCTGCATTGTTATAAATAACTGTATCTGTTTAGATTTACCTCTGTGGTCACTGAGGGATAGCAGAAGCATATAGTGTCATGTGCAATTACAGACTCCATCCCTCTCTGTGTGGGAGGAGGCAGCACAGGTTTCATTAAACATCTTTTTATCCCAAGCTAAGAACTGTACACAACTGATCAATAAACTGGAAGGTAAAATAGATTTTTTATTCAAATTAATAAAAACTCAAACTGAAGTATGAGCACAAAGGGTCAGACTGTGACGTCCTTATGGGCAGAGAACAGCACTAAATGCGGTTTGGTGGAAGTGAATAGCGAACGCAAGGGAGCTAAGGGGTTAGCGAGTGTCAGTAAAGCACCACAGTCAGACAAAACCCCAAGAAAAAGAAAGAGAGAAAGAAGGACAAGTGAAGGGGAGAAATCTGATAAAGTACTGCCAGGGTACCAGGGCACCCAGTATAGAACTGGGTGGGTTTCCCACTGCAGAACTGTGTGAGAAACGTTTCCTGATATTTGGTGCCTTGGTACACTGACACTCCTCTCAACAGATTTTCAGGAAGATGTCACATTTCAGGTGAACCCATCTGTGTTTGCTATATGCATGCATGTTATATACAGCTATAAGGTATACACTAGAGAGTGTATAATACATGCTATCCACTTTACAGTGGCCAGAATAACCTTTAGAAAGAACAGCAGTAACCCTTTAGGACTTCCAATCATCCGGGTAAACCAATAAAAGGTAATGAATTTCTTCCTGCCCTTGCAGCACACGGAGGAAGGATGCAACTTCTCAAGATTGAAGTGGCTCCGCAACTCTTGTTTTCTTTGCTATTGTCTGAGTTTCTGTGGGCAGGTTGACTTACCTCTGACTTACGCCTATTGCAAGGCAACCATTGGTGATGCTGTGAAGCGCTGCACTCTGAGGTGTTCTTTCAGTTGGCTGTACTTCCAGGTGATCACAAGATTTTGGTTTGTTTGTTTCAGGGGATATTTTTTGTTTTGCAGTTTCCTTCTTTTGGCTTGTAGGTATGATTTATAGCTTGCTATGTTTTTATGCAAGAGCAATTATTCATTTCCTTTCTAGATGAAAACTTTCATCTGCTCTTTTGTGGCTGCTTTCCTCTTCAGGATTACTGTTTCAGATTCAAGAGGTCCTGGCAATAATAGCTAAAATTGTCAATTGCTGGTCAGCAGTTAGAAGACACAGGACACCAGGGCTAGATGCAAGCTGCAGTGCTGACAGGGGGCAGGGGTAAAACAGCTGAATAAACAATGCCAACGATCCCCTACTTGCTGCTATGCGAGACAGATACACACAGAGATGCAGGGAGGACTGTCTGGTGCGTCTCTCCCTGGATGTGTATCTTCCTGTGGAGGATACCTTAGAGTGATTATTTGCAGGACTTGATAAGACCTCATCTGTTTGAGGAGCTATTCTCTTTAACCAAGAGAAGATGTAAGGTAGGCCCACAGTACATGAGCAGTAAATGATGCTGTTTCCCTCTGTGCTTATTTTACACCAAACTGACTACTTTCATTTTTTATGTCAAAGACAGACATCCTCCTTTCCTACCCAGCTCAGTCTGCACCACCAGCAACTGCCAGTATTGCCCCTGAAGGTGACTGATTCATTCAGAAGTCTTTTGAAACTGAATCCCACTAGCTTTCTCCTTTGCCACAAAGCATAAACTGATTTATCTTCATGACCATGCACAACTGCAAATATAATTGCCTGTGACAAAAATAAACTCCTACCACTCAACCCCAGCTTTTAACTCTTTAGCCATTTCTGAAGTGCGAGCCACACATATTTACAGTCCTGCTGCTGAAAGGTGGGGTTTGGAGGTCAGCATGTCCTTCTTGGTTACAGCCTACACAATGCAAAAGAACTGAACATTTTACCCTTTCCTAATACAAAGTCCCCAAGCAAAAAGAGCCAGCAAGAGACATAAAAAGGTAGATCTGGGACATGCAATTGAAGTTGAGTATGTCTCTAATAGCTCCAGAAGCATGCCCCATGCTTGTAAGCCTATGGAAAGCATTTATGGACACCAAAGTCTTGGGGTAAGAGACTTGAGGACTTGGTAAATGTGGCTGGTTAGTGGTAAGGTACTAGCAGTTGTACAGAATTAATCTTCACATACATGCAATGAATGTTCTCCTGCTTACAATGCACTTCGCAAAACTTGCATCCGCAGTATCTCTCCATGTGAACAGGAATTCTCCTGTTTCCACGGATGAGGAAATTGCATTACAGAGATGTTGAACGATTTTCCCTCAGTCACGCAAAGTGAGAAACAGACCACAGGAACATCTGATTCATCTTCCTGGCTCAAACCATCAGATGGCAATTCCTTGGGATGAAGAACACAGGCAGCTTTTCCAATAGTAGATCGTAATTGCTTCACCACAGGGAAGATTGTAAGGCCATTGTTCATGGTACTTGTAACCATTAAGGACACCTTTTTAAGAGGTTAATAAAATGTGAACCATCATTATGAAATGACTGTGGCAGCCTCTGTTCTTCTTGGTGCTGGCATTATCACTGTGATCCTCTGTGCCTTTCTGAAACCATGCCATTTTTCTCCCTGTTCGTACTCTAAGGACTTCTCCCACAGGCTCTGTAGATAGACGTGCTATTTTAGACAAATGGTTTTGTGAAGGGGTCTTAGAGAATAAATGCAGTGGTCGAATGTTACTCCCTGTATATGTGTTTCCAGAACCTGCCATAAGTCAGCATAATAGTATGCTAACTCCTGACAAAGACCAAGATTTGACTAGCCAAGTTCTTTGATAAACATTAAGAGAGACCGCACAGAATATAGTATCATCTTTCTTGCCCTAAGTGCTCAATTTGAGTCAGATTAAAGACAGAGAAGGTGGGGTGAAGTAAAGAAAAAAATCCCAAAGCCATGACCTAAATAAGGAAATAAAAAGAAATTAGTGGAGCAAGGAGAGTCTTTAATAATACAGGGATCCAGTTCCTCAAGTAGAAAGAAGATAATCGATTTTAAAATATTTAAACTAGAAAATCTGCTGTAGGAAACATTTCAGATAATTCATTCCACTAAAAAACCCACATTACCAGAGTTGTGCATGTGATGGAAAGCTGGAATGATACAAACCCAGGATGGCGAGTGATTCATAGTAGGCTCCTCGTTATTTTCTGGGCCAATGCTTCCTATCATTTCCTGGATCCAACTTTTTTCTAATTCTGTTGCCAGCTGCACTGTAAGCATTAGGAGTGAGCACACTGGGTCAAGGGGGTTGTGGAAGTGACAGAGGCGGTCTGACCTTCAGGGAGGTATCAGCATAGGGAATGGCACCAGGGAACCAGAGCACTTTCTGGAGGAGAGCCTCACCTCCCAGACAGAGAGGAGGCAGGGAATGCTGCAGGGACACTGGAATTTTCTTTGGATGAGCTGGCCAGAACTGTGCTAAGTTCTTCGTATCTGGGTGGTGACAGATACGTAGTGTTCACAGCAAAGAAAGATGGCTTTTCACCTTGTAAGCTGACCACCTGCCTTTTATTTGGTCTTTGGGGTTTCTCTTTCTTTCCCATTCTTGTTCTTCTTCCCCTTCTCTATTATTTCCAAGAGATAGAGAGCAGTGCCATTTTGGTTTCAGAAACTCCAGTCTTTGAAGCTCATAGCAACTCTCCTGGACTCCTAAGAGAACAAAATTAGCATAGTTATCTTGTGCTCAGTGGGAGCAGATCATGGAGTCACATTACAATCTGGGGAGTCGCAATCATCTCTTTCTGGCTCTATTCTTATAACTATGCATGACACTTCCTCAGGTGCTGTGGAAGTTTTAGGAAAGAATTTAGGAAGAAATTTTTCAGTTTGAGGGTGGTAAGGCACTGGAACAGGTTGCCCGGAGAAGTTGTTGAGGCTCTAACCCTGGAGGTGCTTAAGGCCAGGCTGGATGGGGCTTTGAGCAACCTGGTCTAGTGGAAGGTGTCCCTGCCCATGTCAGGGGGGTTGGAACTCAATGATCTTCAAGGTTCCTTCCAATCTAAACCATTCTATGATTCTATAAGTCTCTCTGCCCACTAAGGTATTCAGATCAGAAGTAAGCAAGAAATGAGAGGATGACGAGAGGATCACTGTTTCCCCTCCTTCCACCACAAAGAGTCTGTATAAGTTGCCCAGAGGATAGACTCACCCTGCAGAAGAGGCCGTAAAAAGTGTTATCAAGGCTAGTTTGGCTATGAGAGGTCCTAGTCTGAGGATCCACTGGCATGTGAGTAGCAGAAATTTCTGTTTCTGGAACACACTCTCGTCTTCATGTTTTGCTTTCATTTCTCATGGAGCATGCTAAGAAGGAAAAGATTTGGACATGGCTCGATTGTAAATAATGCCTTTTATTCACATGTGCACATATGAGCCCTGTTGATTTCTGCAGCGCAGGAAAAAGAAACTTGGTCAGGGTTCCAAGCTAGTAAAAGGAGTCCAATGCTATACCTTTATACCATTTGAATATTGGTGGAAAATCATTCCAAGACAGTATAAATTTTCTTGGAGGAAGAGTTTTTCTTCCTCTTACAACTTCCTGTATATTCTTCTGTGGAAAGTCTTGGGATTACAAGGGAAAAGATTTTTAAGGAAGCACAGGAGAAATAATTTATCTGTCAAATGTAATGACATTTGTCTTGTAATCACTGTATTCAGGAGCCTTCTTTGCTTGCTAAAATTTTCTGCTGGGTTCAGTTATTTTGGAGGGTGAAGTCATATACATTAGGCATACGCAAAATGATGAAGTCATCTACATTGCCCTGAATCTTTTGCTTTGCCACCCTGCGGCACATCTGCTGCATGGTGAGACAGTGAAGAACAGTCAGCTCAAGCGGAATAAAAGTCTCTTGTATGCTGCTGTACGACTGTTTCTGTTTGCCTGATTCCAGATGTGGGGTGTTAAATGCATTTTGGGGTTTCCATTAGAAGCTAAGCACTCAGCCCTCACAGCTCTGCCTGAATCTAATGCTCATCTAATGCTCAGTCTTTAGTTCAGGAAAAACAGCCTGGAGGAACCAGCCAGCCTGCTGAATTGTAATTGATTTGATGCTGCAGGAGCAAAATCCTATGATGTAAAGGCATGTTGTGAGATTGTTTGCTCTTCTACAGTGTTTGTTACTCAGGTATTTTTTATTACTTCCATTTGGTCTTTGCTCGGGGTTCCCTCCCTCCCTGTTATTTTGGTGCTAATGAGAACTAATCTCTTTCAAAAGTTTCTTCTTCAACCCTGTGAACAATTTCTGAACTGAGTATCAAATCCCATGGGCAAGCACCGATGCTTTTTCTAGACTATAGGTAGATGCTAACCTGTAAGTGTTACCAAATGTGTTGCAATATCATGAGTTAGTCTCAGGGTCTTGCCTGGTGGTCATAAAATTTAAAAGAAAATATTTCTCTGGTTAATTCATAATACCATTACTCAGAACTGCTTTGGAGCCAAGCATAATTTATAGGATCAGTCAGGTCCAAAAATTGTTCCCAGGAGATGCCAAGCTCTGGTTTAGAAGACTAGTAAGCCACCTTCTTCATGGTGGTGTTGACAAACTCTGTCAGTAATGGTGCTCATAGGTATTTTTCATCAGCTATGGCTGGAATGGGTTTGACTTACATGTGGTGACTCTGATTTCTTTCAGCACTTCTCTGATGCCTGGCTCTGCTAATGTGCTGAAATCTGGAAGAAGGGGAAACATATCCTCTCATGTGCTTTTGGTGTGGTTGCTCCCACATGGAAAGGGCTTCTGCAGTGCCAGGGATGCCTGACGCATGTGTCTGACTGTCCCTGACTTTGTGCAAAGCTGATTTCTGGAGAGACGGGGGAGCACTGAGGGCTGACAAGTGGATGTAGAGGTTGGGAGAATATGGAGTGTGGGAAGGAATTTAACTGCTGCAAAGGCAGAACTGAGACATCTCCCTGCCTTTGACACATCCATTTGGGGGTTTGGGGAACATTTGGAGAATGTCTGAATCTGATAATCTTTTCCATGCCTTCTGTTTTATTTTCCTTCTTCATGTTTTAACCTGATGTTTTCTGCATGCATGATTTCAGGACAGCTTGTAGTCTAGTGACAGCAGTCCTCGTTGTTATTTAGCTGTAATGCCTTATCAGCTTTTAGGTGGTCCAAGAAGGGAGCAACATTCCCATAGGGTACACTTCAGCTGTGAAGCAACAAAGGATTTTGTAGTAGGCTGAAGGTGGAAGAAGATGTTCACAGACAGAAAAGATGTGTTACTCTGTTGAGTTTAAGGTACAAAGGGAATAGTACTATATCATAAAACGAATATTTACATCCCTTCATTCATTCTCCCAGTAATATGAAGTGCCCTGAATTTCTCTGAGCTTTTCTTCTTATTGGGAAGTATATAAAGAAGAACATCAAGCAATTAAAAGAGCCCTGGTGCACTAAATAAATAACAACAACAAAAAGGAAAAATCTAACACACTAGAATTGTTTTGCAATAAATGAAATTAATTCTTCAGCGTGTGTGAAGAATTAATTCTTCATTGATGTGTGAGGTTCTTAGCTTATCAGCTGTTTGGAGATTTTATGCTGCTTGCCCCAACATAATGAATACCAATCCTTCCTGAGCACCCAGAGCAAGGCTGGTTACTTACTTGTTCAAGTAAACACAGAACAACAATATTTGGGGTTTGGCTGGATACTCTAGGGTGCTTCAGTCTTCCCATTCTTAGGCTGAAGAGAGTCATACACAGACACTGAGAGTTCAATGAAAAAATAAAGGGGGGGGAGGGGGATTTGGATCTTACTTAGGTTTGAGAGTATCCGAACAGAAAAGCTGAACAAGCACATTGATTACAGTTAATAAGTCTGTGTTTCTCCTCATAAACACAGGCTTTAATACACCTTTCACTAAAGGGTGGCTTTGACAGTGGTGCCCCTTATCCTACTGTTCCTGTGCTTTTGTAGCAGAGGCTCTAGTCAACTGTGGTAATGCAATAATCCATAGCTCATCTCTCTTGGGCCTGATCAAGCCTTTAGCATATGCACTAAAGCCTCCAAAACACAATTCCTCCCTTCTGCTTGGTCCAAATGTAGTCCTTTCCCACATAATCATAAAGATTATTAGTTCAGTCTTCCTCTAGGAGACTTGTCTTTGGGCTCCTCTGTCCCTGCAACAGCACTTTGCTTCCTGCGGTGCAGGTGAGTTAAAGGTCATGTATCTCAGTGACCCAGTGTAACCAGTGCCAAAACCCTTCCTTAGTAATCAATATCTGCCAGTAAGTTGATGTGCCTGTTGCCTTGTGAACAATAAAAGGCTTGTTCATACAATAACATGTATTCTAGACAGAAGACCTTATTTAAAATTAAGTAATTAAAATGTAATTAATTCCATCATGAATTTCCATTCAGAAATAGTGGTGTCCTTAGGAGACTTGTGGCCCTTAAACAGGGTACTTGATAGCAAAGAAGAAAACCCAGACAACCTCTTTAATAGCAAAGAGGGTGACTGATCACAGAATTCAGTGGAAAGGTGGAGCAGCTTTAGTGTTATCAGGGTGAGCAACCCAGAGGTGAAATATCCATAACTGTGACCTGGAGATTAGAGAATTGCCCTGCTGTTACGATGCCTCAGTACTTTTAAGAGAAGGAACAGTTTGAACAGGAGCTTTCAGGAAAAAAAAAATTCACCAGCAAAACTTCTCTCTAAAGTATGGGTGGCTTGGACAGACAGGTGAGGGTTTAGCATACATTGGGAAGAGGGAAAGATGACTCTTTCACACAGGCTTTAGCAGAACCAATGCTCTGTCTCACCAGTGCTGGGGGGAGGAATGCAGTTAACACAGGTAAAAGAACTAATGAAGAAGTGGTCTGCAGACTGCTGTAGGCATGGGGTTTAGAAGAGCAACTCAAAATTAATATGTAGGCAGGAGATGCGGTTTCTGGAAGGAAATCCCAGGTTCAGGAGGAGCATAGAAAGCATTGGAGAAAGGGGTGGCAAAGGCTCATCTCCCTCAGCGCTGGCACAGCAAGCAGTGAGCAAGTGGAGAGGAGCTGTGCAACAAAATCTGGATAGAGACCATTTTTGGCTCTGTCACCAGCCTATGTGTGTGACGACAGCCAAATTACTTTACCTTTCCTGTGCTTTTTTCCCCTTCCTATGATGGAACTGTTTCTTGCTCCAGGTTTGCATGGTTCTAGCACAGGAGGGCCTCAGGTTTTCTGGGGCCTTCAGGCACCACAGCAACAAAATATTACCTAATTGTAAGAGAAATAACAGAAGGAAGACCGGGTCCAAGTACAAGCCTGGAAATTGAAGGAAATAATGAACAGGCAAACCATAAAATGTCCATAACTTTCACTAGGAAGGAGCGCTCATCCGCTTTGAAATATCTGGGTCTCCTTCCCTTTGTCCATCCTTTTCCCTCTTGTCATTCCTTTTGTATTGTGTCTTCATTTTATAGCTATCAGCTGACATCCAGCAGCTAAAATCTACATGTGTCATTCCCAACTACAGATTGCACATTGCTACAAGCTGCCTCTCTGGTCCTGTTTCCATGGAAATGGAAGCTAGCAGCATGACAATAAAATAGGCGAAAATCATCAAAAGAGAGCAGTCTAATACCTTTATCTTACTTCTGCTTAGTAGTAGCAACAAGGCAAATGCTTTCTATATCTAGAGCCATTTCCAGTGGCGAATCTCAAAGTGCTTTCCAAATGTAACTGTAGTTAGCCTCAAAACTCCCCTGGGGTAAATAGTACTCCCATTTCATAATTGGCAAATAGACTTTTTAGACTCGAAGGTCCCTTCCCAAGTTTGCACAGAGTCCTTGTTTCAGACTGGGCCTTTAGCATGTGACATGACAGGACCATGCTAATATGTTCGGGAATAGACCCCGTGGCTGCCCATCACACCACCTTTGACCAAGACCAACCTTCTTCCCAGGTGTAGATGGAAGTAAAATGGCCTTTCCTGGCTTCCTGGGATTACAGATTCAAATCAAATACCACCACAAATGACAAAAAGTGAGTGTCTGGCTTTCATTCCCACTTCCATTCTCAGAAAAAAATGAAATCAGGCAATGGCAAAGCCTTTCAAGCACCTTTAAAACAATTGCCTATACTGTATGTCTGATCTTCTCATTCCCATTTCCATGGAAACAGAGCAGAAAAAAAAATGCAACAAAATGGGACAGAGGACAGTTACACAAGTGTATGTAATAGTTCTCACTAATAGACTCCAATTTCAGGTTGGGTGCATTTTAAGCATGGAAATCTAAATCTGATAGATATCTGAAGGTGGATGTCTCCCCAGTACAATCTTTACCAGCTAGTCAGATCTATTCTTCCTTGGTGTTCATATCACAATGAACTTTATTGCACTGATTGATAAGTCTCTTCAGCTTGGGTGTTGGTTGCAACAAAATTTGCCTTGTAGTCCTATGGAACAAATGTATTAGAAGAGCTACATGTGAATACCAAAGTCTTAAAACAAGTCTCAGACACATTGAAAATAAGTCTGTCTGTCTGTCTATTTGTCTATCCATCCAACTTTGCATTACCTGTGCACTTCTGTGTTTCCACTGGGTCAAGCATGTTGTGCAGACTTCATATGCCAGCTGCCTTACAGTTCTCTGCTTTCCAGGGTGATACAAGCATTGTAATGAATGATATTATTCATTCTGTACAGTACCACAGCTTAATGGGAACACAACAACATTTTTCCTGTGGGCATTTGTTTTACTTGCCTTCACTGAAAATTTGTGTGTGCATAAAAGTGTTCATGGGAGGCCGCAGGCTTGGGATGCAGGTTCCTGGAGCAGAAGGCTCCCAACTTCCTCCTTTCTCTGGCACAGAGATGAGACAAACTGGCGACGATGGGTTCACACGCACTTGTTTATTTTGTGTCACTGACAGAAGTGATGACAGAAAATTCCAGAGCAATCTCTAATATACAGCTGGAATACTTTAAATTTATTAAACTGACAATTGGAAAAAAAGGAACGAAAAGGTTTCCAGAGCTTTCTGTTGTCAGCTCAGCATGGAGGTGGTCTACATGTGCATGAGGGGACACTTCTGTATGGGTTGACCGTTGCAGAGGTCTGTCTGGGCTCAGAAGTTTGCCTGTGGGCATCATTTTGCAGGATAAATCAGTCAGGAAACTTCCTATGACACCCTCCTAAAGGAGGTGTATCCTCCAAGAAAGCATCCAGTCTTACAGAGAAGGAAGAGGGGGATGCTGATTGTCAGATCTTTACCCAGTTAAACAGAGCTTGCTCTGAGGAAAGACTCTTTGAGCAAGAAGTCCGTGTGGCCTTAAACAAAAGTTTTATAAGATGCTGTAATTCTTCATTACAGCTGCTTCAGAGCTACTTCAGACTCTCCTCTACCCTCACTACGGATCATGCAGTCAGAAAATAGGGGAAAAAATGCCCTGAGGCCAGTAGCAGCCAGCTACTGAAGGCTCTTGCTGAAATACCAGAAGGAGCTTAGAAAAGGAGACTGAGGGATTTCAATGTGCAAAGGGGAGCCGCTGAGGACAAGAGAGAGGGAGAGGCTCTCAGGGAAAGAAGAGCCATTTAAAGACCTGCTGGCAGGAGGAGGAGGCAGCAGGTCGTAGAGTATAATCAGTCTTGCAACAATTTGGAAAATGCAAATAAAGAGTAAATGAGGGGGAATTGTGATCTACTTATGGGTATTCTGGAAGCAGACAAATAGGCTGACTTAATTGGATAAGTTATTAACCGTGAATTACTCATTCCACCTGGATGATTAGCAAGTCCGTTTATTCTTGTAGCCCATTTTGTATTTCTTCACAGATCTCACAGGTAAATGCAGAACTGGTTACTTGGGTAAGGCATTTTGATAAAGGAACAAGGTAAACTAGTCAACTTGCTTACAATGGCTTCCTGCCCAAGGGCACTTGACACAGATTACATTACACAAAGAAATAATTCAGATGTGACTCTGAAACAACCACATGACTCACACTAAACCTTTATTAGAAACCTTGTTAATTGTTTACATGTGCAATTAAAAGGTCTGTACCTCATTTTGTCATGAACAGAGCCAGTTCAATTCTCCTTGAACTTAACTGAGAAAAGTCTTGAGTTTAGACCAAGTCAAGCAGATACACCTTTACCCATAGAGCTAAGATGTTTTGGTAAGGTTGATCTGAACTGTAGAGGGCTGTTAAGTGATGGTGTCTTTCCACTCCAGCAAAGGAAAGCAGGAACTGGCTAACTCACTGGCTAATTTATTTATCTTCAGATATTGCATGGAAAGAGAATTGCTGTCCTGGGAGAACCCTACCTTTCTGGTGCTAGAAAACAGTCAGGGCGAGCTTGGGCAGAAAAAAAAAGAATAGCATTAAAATTCAGCTCCTCTTTGAACTGTTTGGGAAAGCATCTAACTTTTCAGTGAAGTGAGATGAGAGCAAGTCTGACAGACTTTTTGCCTGTAAGCCAGGGCACCCAGAGCAGTTTGCTTCATCTGAAAGAGGGAGGACAAAGCTCTGCTCTCAGTCTGATCATCACGGTCATCTGCCCTGGGTCTGCTAGACCTGCCTATATCTCTGTGAGGACACAACTTGCTGAGAAACACCTCTTAAGATCCAGATTGTGCTGAGGCGCTCCACATGGCTTTGCAACCTCCATAGCCCATCTTAGTCCTCCCTCCATTATCATGGCTCTGCTCCAGATGTGCCTCCTTTGTTCCTGTAGCCCATATAGAATAGCTCCGTCACTATGTAGGTCCCATCATCAACAGTGACAGGATTTTTAATTTGCTTAGCAGAATATTTGGGTCTGGTACTAAAGATTCTTCACATATGAGAGATGAGGGTGGGTGACTGATGATAGCTCCTCTGCTTCCCAACCTCTGCATTCCTGGCTCTATGCCCATCTTCATTTTAAACAATTCTTTGTTTCATAAACCAGAGATTCTTTCCAGGTCACTTGTCCCTCCTCTGCCTTAGGAGGAAGGTGCAGGGGTCCAGGCAATGGAGAGAGGAAGGCTGATGTCCACCCTTAGGAGCTTGCTTCCCCCTTAGTCTTGCTTAATGTACAGACACAATGCTTACTTTCCGATGTGGACAGTGATGCCTCTGCTTTGTTTTAGGGGAACATGGAGTTCTTTGCCATGAACAGCTCAGACCCAGCCCTGGAGGAAAGGGGTGTGCTGCAGTGGGTCCTGTGCCCCACAGTGCGGCTGCTTTTGACCCACTCGGTCACCCCACATTCATGCCTTGTGCATGGTTTTGGGAGCCAGGACAGGTGACAGGTCCCTTTCTTAGAAGACTCTCAAGCCTAAGCTCTGGCTTTCTTCCATGACCTAAATTACTACACCAAAATGGTAAAGAAGTCATAGAATAGAGTGAGGTATGGTAAATCTGAAGACATTTTTGGTTGACTCTCTTTTGGAAGCTGTGTGGCATATTTACTGGAAATCCTTTGAGTCTTTTGAGGATGGAGTCATCCACTTACAGAGACAGTCCTGCTCATCCCTGGATTTCAGGAGCTGTTTTAGAACTGTCTGTCTGTCACCCAGAGGAGCTCAGTTCTAACTCCTCCATACTGCAGTCCCTCCAGATTGCTGGGGTGAGATGTAGGGTGGTAATGCTGGGACATGGTACCAGGAATG
>NW_009648250.1:1177452-1261998 GCF_000708025.1 Charadrius vociferus | reverse complement strand
GAGATCATAGCTATCAGACACTAGGAAGAATATGGTGTGGGCCATCCATCTCCTTAAAGAGATATAACTGCAGCCTTCCTGCTTTACCTTTCCTGCTCATGAGGTTGGGAATGTAACCTTGGAAATGCACTTCAATTTTGCAAATAGTACCTTTTGCTTCCAAGCATTCTTCAGGAATCTTATCAGCAATGCTGAACGGTTTTTGCATTGAGCTAAATTGCCAAAATAGCTATTTAGTTGGGTTGTGACTCAAAAGATCTGGCATCTGTTCAATGTTCTGCTACCAAGTTCATCTGTGGCCATAAGCAGATCCCTTCTTCTGGCTGTAATGCAGAGGGTTGAATGAACTGCGAAGTGGTGGGATTTAATTAGCTAATGTTTTGCTTGTTCAGATGCAGAAATTATCATGGCCCCACAACTGTTAAGAAGGAAGGCAGTGAGTGAAAATCACCGATAAGGTCTGCACAACCTCAGCATAGGACCTGAGAGCAAAGAAAAGGAAGAAACAAGCTTCTAGAAAGTTCCAGCCAGCCCTGCAGCCATCTGGAGCCTCTGGAAATGTTTTAGCATTTATCAGGTCAGAGCGTTTATCAGGCTAATATTTGAGTTTATAAAAAAAAAAAAAAAAAAAGGCAAGCATGTGTTTGAATGTGTTTAGACATGTAGTTGTATAGTCATACAGTTGCAATTATAAATGTAGGTTACAGTTGCACTGATAGTTTAAAGTTATATAGTTTTTATATCTACCTCTACACATACATAGCTAGAAAATCGCACACACTTACATGTATATATTTTTTTTTCTGGTTTAAAGAAATAGTGAAGACCACTCCCAGTATAACACGGGTTTCTCCTGAAAAAAACCCAAACTCAAAGTCAACTCAAGTCTGTCTCTGCCCTTCGAAATGTGGTAGAAATCAACCAATCTATTCAAAAGCCATTGGAAAGGCCATGGATCAAACACATACTCTTCAATGCCTTAGGAAACTAGGCCAAAAATGAAGCTTATCACTCGGTAAGATTTCTAGTCCTCACACTCTACCACTTGAATAAGAAGAAATAATTGTTTTCAAATGTCCTCACAGAAAAACTGTTTTATCCATTTTTTTGACCTTTTTACACTCTAATTTCACTGTACTATTTACTGTGTTTTTCAGACTTGCCTCCCATTTTCTGCCCCTTTCCTGTTTCCTGTGGAAAACAACTTATAAAAGAGCCAGGCAAAAGTCTGCATAGCCTCAGACTCAGGCTAGCAATACCTTGGATCAGCTCCTCCCTACTTGGCAGCTTTATCTTTTAAATGAGGGTTAAATTTTTAAATGAGGATTGCCCACCTAGCTGGCTGGTGACTGTACACATCCTGTGAGCTGACTATGTCCAGGTCCCAGCTGAGTTCAGGTATTTCCTGGTGTGTTGATGCATGCCTGTGTCCTGAGTCCCTCAGCTGTTGTTGCGTCCATCCGTGTGTCTTCAGTCCCTGTGCCACTGTTGTGTCTAGCTGACTGGCCATAGCATGGCCCCAAAATTGACATCCCAGTTTTGGAAAGGCTGTCTGACACAGGACTCAGCTTTAAATGAACAACTCCTCAGTTGTCCTTCAGCCAATATGCACAAAGGCCTTTGTTCCTTTCCTCCCATTGCCCCAAAAGTCCACCAAAGAGTACTACAAAGCTTGGGCATACAGAGAAACAACAAGAGATATTTGGAAACCATGAAGAAAGTAAGAAAAGCGCAAAACTATGAACTGCTTATATTATTCACTGTTTAGTTTTGACCCAGAGTGTTTATTCCTTCTCATTAACTCTAATTACAGAAGTATTTTGGATCATCATCTCCATGGGGTATTAAGCTTGCTTGTTCTGAAGAAGAATGTGGACACATTGCTTGTTGTGACTGAGGAAGCTTCTCCAACGTCTTGCTCGGGCTCTCTGTGAAAGGAATCAGAGCTGTTCCCTCAGCTTGCCAACCCCAGACTGATAGCAAATCCTGTCTGTGGTTTCAGCGTGGTTATAGGGCTGACAGCATTTTCTGGGAACATTCTCACTGCAGGGAGTTCTAGTAGTCTTACTTCTCCACTCTGTAGGAGATTTTATGGGCAGGACTGCCAAATGTGGCCAAAGACGCAGGACTGAATTCCCACAGACAGACTGCTTGTGATCTTCAGGTAGTCCTGAGCATTATCTTGCCAGGGGCTCCTGCCTGACTCCAGTGATGTTATAGAAAATTGAAAGAATTCAGCACTGTGTATATAGAGTTTAGCCTAAATAAAGCCTTCATTGCCTTTGGGCGGAGCATTTAATTTTGAGTGCTTTCAGGGCATGAAAGACACCCTCTAAATAGACTCTTACAGAGGATGCATTTCAAATAGCCTCTCAAAAGTTTACATGTTCATCAAATTATTTCTTTCTCAGAATCCATTAGTTTTGTGTAACATTTTTTGGGTGATCAGGGCTTGAGAGTACTTATGGACATTTTTGCCAGGTTGCCATTTCTTGTGACATCTGAACCGAGGGAACCAGTGCAAAAGGTTCCTTTATATCCCACCCAGCCATAAGTTCCCTTCCTTTCCTCTTTCCATTCCACCTCTGTGTTCCCCATTATCAAACACAGTTTAATTTCCCAGGGCTTCTTGCTCAGCAGCCACATTTCCAGGAATAGGAGAAGACTTTGAGGCCTCCTGACAGGACCACTTACTAACCCCTGTGTGCCGGCACTGCTTATGTTCTACGAGGTTGCCTACATGCTGTGGCTTGGTCTGGCTTTTGGTCACACCTATATCCTGTTGTAGCAGCCTTTGTGCTCTTTGCCCTGCCTGTTTGTCTCCTCTCCCACACCTCAACTAGCCTGTCTCAACTCCAGTGAACACTGTCTAATGACATAAAACATAGCAGGTACAAATATTTACATAAAAGCACAATCTACGGTGGAACAGTATGGCCACTGGAAAGCCCAAGCACTTTACTTACTTTTCCTGTAGCAAATTTCTTTAGTTCTTTCTACTTTTTAGATTACTTTTGTGAGTTTATAGGAGCCAAGATGGTTCCTTCTGGTTTTGCCTTCTGGTTTTGCATCTTGTTGATCATGGTAGACTGTGCAATAACAACATAATAAGTCATAGCAAGATGGCAATGGTTTTGGATGTAGTGGGACACTAGGAAGTTAAACTGTGCCAGCCTGCAATAAGCATCATGGGTTTTGAAGCTCACTGGTAGTCACTTATCCAAGTCATTAATTGAACAGAACCACCAGAATAAATGAATTATCAGACTTTGTGCACCTCTCAGTGCTTCAGTAGATGTCCTGTCAACTGCAGAAAATAAACTTTTGCCTGAAGGTATTCAGTTGCATAAATAACCTATTAACCCATCAGCATGCAAGCTGGACTAAGGCAAAACATCCATGTGACACTTCATTTTTGAAACTGTGTCTTTCTCCCATTCTTCTTGGCTGTATTACTAGGCCTGGATCTGACAACTTTTTGTTTTTTTCTCAACCGGTCACAAGGGGAAAAGCAAACAAGGATATGTTTGCATCTCTTCCATGCAATGCTGTGAATTACTTGACCATAATTCTGTTTCTCCTTTGTACAAGAAACCAGGTGCTCTGATGCTGCTTGTAAGCACACATGAAGTTAGGAAAAAAAAAAAACAGTGGCGTTAGAGTATAGTTCAGTCTCCCTCATCTTTACCTAGAAGTCCTGTGGGGGAAAAAATCACCAATAAAAATGTTTTTGAAATTCTGTGTGCTATTACATGGATTTAGGTCCATGATTTTTCAAGAAATCAAGAATATCAGATCAGATTATATTGACAGGGAATGAGGAAGGGGAGGTAAGCATGCTTTAGCTAAGTGAAACACCTTGAAAGATCTCAATCACTGGATGGAATAACACTCAATGGACTTAACATGCTGTTGAAGGTTATTTTTTGCAGTGCAGCTTTAGCCTAAATACACCCTTCCTGCTGCTGTAATCTGTATTGGTTGGCCACAGATTCTTCAAAGAAGATGAAACACTGTTCTCTCCTGAATTTCACATTTATTAAAAGATTTCATCTTCTCCTGTGCAATGTTTGCATCACAACACAAATCATCAGCTTGCTTTGACCCTGACACCATTTTATAGGCTTAATAATAATAAATCTATGTCCTGAAATAGTTTCTGCAGATTACAGCAATCAATCAAAATTCAGGGAGCCTTAAACCATTAATGTCATCGGCAATGATCCAGCACCCTGTGAATCCATCTAAATCAGCCATTATTACTGAAAATGCTTCTTAAGAGCCTTAAGATAAAGGTAGTATTTGGAAGCATAAATTGCAGTTCTATTTTTATCAGCCATTGAGGGGTGATTTTCATAGCGATTTTTTTGTATCTGTTTTGAACAAGACAAAGCCAGAACAATTCTTCCTTTTGCCTCATGCAGCTGTTTTGGTTATCACAATAGAAAAATAGAAGCCGATACATAGCAGATTGCCTTACTAGAGTGAAACAGAAGTATTTGTTATGCAAAGGAGTCTCTGGATTTTTTTGAAGGAAAAGGGAAGAGCTGCCATCACAAGTCCTTAGAGCACTTAAAGTTGAAACATTTCTAGTTCAAGGCAATGTTCCTAAGAGAAGCTGTGCCCACCTTATTGGACTACAGATACCTACAGGTTTGGTAATTTCACATTCTGGACTTTTGTGATGTGGAGAAACAATGCAAGAGTTCAGGACAAAGCAATTCCTTACATCTACAACTGAGAGATACATCTACAACTCTTTGTCTTGGGATTTTCTGTAGCCATCCATTAACAGAGTACCTGAAAGCCTGTCATGTAAAATCAATGGCAGTAGTGAAATGCTGCAGAACTCAAAAACTTTTTTCATTTGTAGGTAAAACTCTATTTACTTTCTGGTTTGTGTGTAGATTTTTTTTTTTTTAATTAGTTTTATTTTACCTTTTTAAATTACATTTGTATGTGATTTTTTAATTTTAATCTTTTCCTTAGCTGGTTGGGTTGAAGGATGCTAGTGAAACAGAAGGGCCACATGCTTTGGGGTAGGACCTTTTGAAAGTGTCTAACCTATGTCCTGCTGGGTATCTTGCCTAATGTGCTCTGACAGCTTGTTCCCACCCAGCTGTTCGCACAAAACACATCTCAAACACATCAACACAGGCTCTGTGATCAGCATTGCCCTGAGAACTGCCATCATGTTAAAAAGATCAGACCTCCATCACTAGTGGGAATGGATTCAAGATGCCATTGAGGACTAGCTCTGACCTCACAGATTTGGTGGAAGCCAGCTGATCCCCCAACAGCCTAAATCTAATGGACAGTGCTGAGGCAGTCCAGCAGTCTCCATTTTCAGCAATCAGTATCTCAGCATAGATCCAGCCAGATAGCTATAAAAAATGCCAGCAAACTCAAAGTCAGAGGAAAAATGTTTAAGTCATGCTGCTACAGAGAGGAATGTAAATCACCTAATCAGACTGTCCCTATCACAAGGCATCTCTGAAAAGGGAACACACTTTTTTTTTTTTTTCCAATGACCTAATTTATCCACAGGTACAGCTTCTGTTCTGTTATTCATGGCTTGATTTTTCCCCAAAATAGAGCAAACATGAACTGCATAGATGATTTTGAATCTTAATACCTGGAAAAGAAAAGAAAAGAACACAGGCAAAATCATGTCTCAGAAAGCATATTGTGTGAGAGGCACTGAAAAGCAGCTTAAATTTTGATCTAATTCAAAGGAAATATATCTACAGACAGATTCTCAGCCTCCCATTTCACACTGAAAAGTGGAATATATAAGAGAATAATTTTCTGGTTCCCTACTTGTGAGAAGCACTCTAGTCTCACTTGGTGGCTCCCTGTTTCTGCAACTGCCATAATTCCCTGATAAGAGATTAGCTGCTGTTCTGCACTTGAAATATGACATTAGCATTGTTGTCTGATAATGGTTCAAACCAAGCTTCAGGTGTCTAGGGAAAAAGATTTCCACAGCTGACTTGACTGCCAGCAAGAAATCTCTAAATTTTGCTCTCCATCACCACAGGGGTCTATAAAGTTCTGGTCCCACCAGAAGCATGCCAAATTCTTTTACTTGAAGCTGGATTATAGCCTGTGGAGTCTATGCAGTAGAGAGACAGGTATAAGGGGAAAACAAACAGGTATTGTTCTTTCTCATCTGTTCTGTGAGTTAATGGAAGAATAATCTGTGAAAAGCATAACTTAAGGAGCATGCAGCTAAATCACCTTCTCTTGTTCTCCCCTTAACCTTGTATTTCTTAAAATGATACACTTGACCTTTTACGTCTTTTAAATTTGATAGCAGTATCTTTCAAAAACAGACAGGCAATTGTGACCTCACCAATGTCAAATAATTTTATCTACCATTAGATGCCAGTCCTTCTCATTTAACTGATTTGCATTCGGGACTGCAGCTCTCCCTGAGTTAGGTGGCTTTTAATGGGGCCTGCTGCTGTGGTTGGTGATGCAATGAGCTATAAAGGCAACCTTTTATTTTAGCTTTTACTATGCAAGTAAAACCAGTTACTGTAAAAGCTGTTTTGGAAAACGAGTGACGAAGCCCATCAATTGAATAATGCAGCACATTCTGAGCCTGAAACTTTGCTACAGGAATTGCAGTTAAAGACTGAGGGTGGGGACCAAAAAAGCCCAGAGGCTAAAACTTTGGAGGTGGATAACTACTACTTTAATGGAGTAGAAGAACAAGCAACAAAGTTTTTATTGGGTTATTTCTGAGGAAAATTTCCCAGATGTACTGAACAAAGCACTTTGCTGAAGAGAAAAAGTACCCATGTAATTTCTTGGTGTTCATTAAATTCCCTAGTGTCATGATTTTGAGGCTGGTTTAAGTTCCATCTCATGGCTGCTACACACATGGTAGATAGGACAAATGCAGATTTCTCTGGCTTCCTCCTCTTTTGCACCTCTGTGTATCACACCTACCAGGCCGCACGGGATTGCTTCAGGCTTTGCTCTACAGCTCTAACAAAT
The DNA here is from genome assembly GCF_000708025.1 of Charadrius vociferus. NCBI lineage: Eukaryota > Metazoa > Chordata > Aves > Charadriiformes > Charadriidae > Charadrius > Charadrius vociferus. Next base: position 1,254,993 of record NW_009648250.1, on the reverse strand, counting down.
AGTCGTGGAGTCAGTGTATGTTACAGTGTGGTGTTATGGTGTAGGAGTGAGCCATAACAGATCCCCAGACAATGTTGAAACCCATGGACTTGGGCAGTAACAGAACTCAGGGATGTGCCAGATAATGACCTAATCCTCAGTCGAGGATAAAACCAACTTCTTTCTGAATTGCATTTTATCTTCAGCAGAACAAGCAAAGGTTAATGAAATACCTCTATTCTCCAAACAGGTTTGGAAAGATTTAAATCCCTGGAAGCTCTTGGGAAGAACATTTGGACTCTGAACTGCTAACTCTTGACACAGTATCCCTGCTCTCAAAGGAGTGTTATCTTATCTGAGAGAAGTGCTAATTTGCACTGAGTTGTATTTCTATGCAATTTAAACAGGAAGAGACTATGTCAGAACTGGGACGTCTGGTGTGTGTGGACTCCCTGTACTTATGAACATTTAGTCTTTTGCTTGACTTTTGGCCTTCCAGTTCTGACTGTCTGGTTCTGGAAATCTGGGGGTTTGATTTGTGAACTTCATCTTTTCTCTGAACTGCAAATTGAGACATTGGTACCGGTGCAGCAAGGGAGAAAAGACCAGCAGGAACACCTGCATGCATAATATGTTAAATGGTATAGACAGTTCTTCTGGCAACTAACTCCATCCCAGAGATTTCTAACTCTCTCTTCGTTCTTTTGAAGAGCAGCCCAGATTCTGTCATGCTGCTCTCTGGTCAAAGTACATAAAGGAGATTTGTTGTATCAGTGATGGTGTGTATACTACAGTACATAAATTAGATCATAATCTTACAAATCTACATCTGATATTTACAAATGCTTATGTGCATTCAACAGATGATAGTTCATTGCATAGTTAACACATATGCATAGTCAAAACATATGCCTAAAGTGTCTTAATTACTGAATGTATTTTGTCCTGTTCTATGTTCTTTCGGGTTTATACTATAAAGAAGAAATCAGTGAAAAGCTCGCAATAGTGTGACCTTCCTGGAGATTAATGAAGCCAAATTAGTATAGAAAGACCTGACTTAAGAGTATATTTGTCTTGCTAAATAAAACAAACATGATCTTTCTGAGTTTGGATTAGTTTAATCTTAGCAGATTTCAGTTTCCTAATTTCCAAATTCCACACCCAGAAGATTCAAAATTGTTCTGCTGGTCCAAGCAGCTGTGGGGGGTCCCAGCTCTGCGGGTCCCAGCACCATTGAGAAACTATGCTGTAGAGCACCCCTTCCCTCCAAGTGCACAGCCCAGCCCTACATGTAATGAAGGTTAAGAAACTCCTCAGGAGCACCAAGTACCCTCTGCAGGAGCTGTTAGAGATGTGAGGTCTTGAGGGACCTAAAATAAAGAATACAGTTCAGAAATGGCACTGGGGTACCCAGCTATCATTCCTGTCTACAGGCACTATGCCCTTCAGATCAGCTGCAAGACAAAGCAATCCAGCCTACAAGTGTATATGGTGTGTTGAAGGGAAAAATTGGAAAGTGGGCAAAAAGATAAGCATAGTCATACAAAAATGTACATAGAAAAATACTTCAAAACTCCTGGAGACTTTTCTGCTCCTAATCTGAAAACCTAAATCTCTCCCTCCATGGGCTGGTTCTCCCAATACCTGGCTCAATCCTTTTGATTATTTTCTCACTGGGTGAGGACTAGAGACAAAAAGCAGTAGGTGAAGGCAGGCTGGTGACTTGGGAGAGAGCAGTGCTTACACTGCTGGTTTTATTGAGGGGATAACTTAAAGACTTAATGCTTACTGCTTATGAGGCTATTCCTGAAGCTAAAGATGGATGGAAGGATTACTATTTTAATTATCATTCTTCTGAGCATTTGAGGGGGGCATTCAGTGATCACTAAACTTTCCATGAGGAAGTGTTGGTTCTCCCTGGATTTTCAGGAGATTAGGCAGGCTATCTGGTGCCTGATGCTCCACAGATCCAAGGGCAATGAAGTACAATAATGAACAGTAGGATTACAGTTCTTTTCCAGAAAAAAACAAACAAACAAACAAACAAAAAAACCAACAAAACAAACCCAAAGATCCTGTGTTAAAAATTATTAAAAGTATCTCTCAGTCTTTCTGTGTAGGTGTGTGCTGTCATTCTCACGGGTTTGAGGTAGAGTCTGGATGGGCGAAGAAAATGCTGAGAGTATAGAACAATGTTGTCTGCACAGTTGTACTGACTATGGTCCATAGTCAGAAAATATTTTAAGCATTTAGACTTGATGTTGTGATGAGGATCAGTATACCCAAGGCCTAATGAGGTCTACAGAACAGATTGGCCATAATAGAGAAGCAATTTTCATTATCTCCTTTTTTATCTACATTATTCTAGACACAATGGGAAGCAACCTCAAGGAGTTACAGCTCTGAAGTGTCTCATAAAATTTCTTAGTCACAGAATTTGAAATATGAAGTTTTTCCTTCTTTAAGATGAAATGTCAAGTGGAACCATTTTCTGTATTGTAGGTGATGAATTCTGAGTGCAGTGAGGGAGCAGAGAGCTGATAACTATCCAATGGGGGGTTTCTGAAAACTAGCTGTGGTTTTGAGTCACTAATTGTACCGCAAACCTGTGCTTGGCCTGACATTATGCGCAGCTGTTAGCAGAGATGTAACAGGGAAATATATCCCATTCAGTGTTTCCTCTTTTAGGGCTTGCCAAATGTTGTGTAATTCCCCGTGGTGATGAATGTTTTTCAATCTGAAGAAGTCAAAAGGATGAGTAGGTGCTCAGCACTTCTCCTCTGTGAGGACTGAGCCAACAGTCTCATTGCAAATCAGGTCCCACAGCAGTGCAGGTAGGGAAACGCATATCTGCTGGCAGGCAGAGGTTGAAAGGGCTATAATCCCCAGATCAACATCAGCCCAGACAGGCTCAGAATCAGTCCTGGGATAATGCAGCAGTTTGGCTTTGTGTAACAGAGAGCTGGACTTGGCTGGACAAGGAGTGCCTGATTGAAGTCCCAGGCATCCATGGTGGTCCTATGCATGTCAGCTACAAAACATCAGTTTTCTATGCTTTCCTGTACTGCAGCACTACAAAGTGTGTTGTGCTTAACTGTCTGTGTAAGGATACGGTTGAGTTTAGGACTAGAAACCCCAGTGGGGACAGCAAAGATCAAGAAGCTTTTGCACCACGCCTATACAACAGCTATGACAACATTCACAACCATTCAGGATTTTGCCTGTTTATTTTGCTGGGCAGAAGAACCAACCCTCAGCATAAACTTATCCTTTCATTTTGAAGTCTGTTCCTGCTTCCTTAGAAGTGTCTCAGTAGGATAAAAAGCATCATTTTCACCCATGCTAGCTCAAGCAATGCAACTCATGCAGCTCAAAGACTATGTTAGGTTGCGGGCTAATATGCTCAAAAACTTGTTAGTTGCCCATATTTGGCATGGGTGGTGGTGGTGGTCTAGGCTACAATGCACTGAGTGGTAAACCTTCAAACTTCCATTTATGCTTAACATAATAAAAATAAAACGAGGAAACCATATGGGTATAATTGAATTCCAAAGAGACACAGCCATTACTGATATGTATGGAGACAGGTATACAGGTAGCTTCACTATCTAACTTCTCTAGCAGGTTTCCAGTGGCATTCACAATAGTGAAATGAGAGCGCACACAAAAGCTTCTGGATATTAGAGAGATACTAAAATGTTTGCAAATTGCAGCTGTGTATTAGAATGGGCTTTTCAATCATCTTAGGTTAACTGAGCTGCACCTTTTCTACTCTTAAAGAAGGATCAAAGACACATGATCAAAGATATCTTTTCTGTATCCCTGAGTTGTGGTGAGTGGGATTTATCTGACTGAACAGTCAAGCTAAATCAGCATAATAGTTCTGTTTTACTTGAATAAGTTTGTACAGGAAATACATTCTCTTATTGTTCCTAATGCACATGGCAGCATGATACAGGTACCTTTGTACAGGGGTTTGCTTCTTGACTGCTGATTTCATATCCAGACTGAGAATCAAGCTTCAGCTGTTCCAAGGAATAGATTCAGTTCAAGAAAGAGGTGAGGGCATTGTAGATCATTACTGATTCAGAGCCAGGGTATCTAAACACACAGGTGAACTGGTGTATCGTTACTGCTGCAATCCCATCCCAAGCATACAGCATGGTACAGATTTTCTGCCTCCCAAAGCCTTCTGGCAGATGATAATGTTTGCTGTTGTGGTTGTTCAGTTTCTGTTTGAGGTAAACAGCAACCATAATACATTATTATAACTGAGCAAAAGATTTGCTAGTCCACACTGGAATAACATCCCACGTGTACAGGGCAGTTCCTAAACTGTGCCCTGCCAAGAACCCTCTCCCGTGAGAGAGACTCTTCTGTACCAGCCCTTTGGGCTCTGTTACCTCTGCCCCGCTCCTTATGCTCATGAACGCATGACTTCCTCCTCCACACAGCCTCCATCACAGGCAAAACTTCTTGAATGCTTTCTTTGAAAATCTAACCAGAAAGTATCCAGAGCATTCTCCCAGTCTTTTCTATTACTCATAGCTTCAAAGTATCTAAGCAGTTTATTTTAAGCCACTCCTTCATCTAATTCCATGTCTCTAATCAAATTATCCTGCTGTTAGCTGTTCTCTCAGTAATCCTTAAAAAATTGTTTCTCATCTAAGCTGATTTGTAACAGTCTCCTCCACAAGCTCAACCCTGGGGCTGGAGCTCTTGGTTCCTGCACCCTGAACCTGAGCTTTTAAAGTCCTGAATGTTTTCTCCTGCGGTTGTTTTGCCTGGAGGCAGTTGAGACAAGGTGATGCCACGCTGCTGAACAGCTCCACAAGCAAAGCCTGTTTCAGGTGATTTCAAACTTTGTTTGCAACAGGCTTTGGCTTTCTTCTGTATTCCAGAAATCCCTGAAAAGGTACCAACTGAGCTGACACAACCCACCAGCTGGGATGCAGGTTTTTTTGCCACATCAGTGGCAGGCAGGAGTTTTCTTCTTTCATGAAAGTAAATGAAATATAAATAATATTACTGTTGTTTGGTGGGAGAAAACCCAAGGGGAAGGAACACCAGTCTTCTGCTCGCTACAGTGGCTAATTGCTAATAAGCTTCTGTCTCTGAGTCAGTTTAAGAATAAAAAAGCATCTTTTTCATGCCATAGTGGAGTACTCTCACCATGATGCTAATAGGTACTTGGAACAAGACCTTTTCAAGTGAGATCTCTTGTGCTATTAAAGCAGATAAATAGTATCTATTAGGGTATATAAATAATTAAATGGATACCAGGGTAGGATCTTGAACCTTGTTCTCCTATATCCCCTGGTGAGAGATCTAGCCACTGGGCCATCACATCCCTCCTAATTGCCTATGCTTACTCTGGGTCTGTGAATGTGTAATTATTTCTATAAAGAGGAATAATGCCCACAAAAGAGATCGGTGTTGATGCAGCCTGGTAGTGATATTGGTTTGTTGAACTTAGTGTGTGGTTATAATGTCACACTGCTCTTTCAGAAGTGCAGTGTCCTTGGTTATTTCTCCCAGACACTAAAAATGGATGCTTGGCGGTCATAAAGCCTGTGGAAACTGCTTCTGTTAACTTTCAGAGGTTTCTTTCTTTTTTTGTGCGTGTGTCTAATTTTTCACTTTTCATTTTGCATGGATTGAGTGTTCTCTCATGCCTTTCCTCCCCACCTCAAAGAAGCTTGTGGCAGAAAGCTAAGAGATAAGGCTTTGCTGAAACAGAGAAAAAGAAGAAATGTGACCAATTGCAATGACAAGCTGGCTCTGGGTAATTTAGTACACACTCAAATGAATTCCTGCTTGCCTAATACACTGCCTTAGTCAATGTAGTACTCAGATGGCCACAAGAAAAGACAAAGCAAAAGGAAAAGTAATCTGAGGAGGGAAGAACACATCCATATTCCCAGGGAGGGATGAATACATTTTTGGTACATAAATATTTTAGGTGAATTATGTCCACTTCTCCCCAGAGCCATCTAGATCGAAGAGGAAAGCTGATGAGAGTCATCAGTGGGGTTCTGTGAACAGCTTGGTCTGACAGACAAAAAGCTTTTGCACAGCCTCCTGCCAATTAACTCCTATTCTCACACAATGCCAAAAATGAAGTAAAATGGATGCAAGGCTACTGACTGAAACTGAGGAATCAAAGAACAGGATAAAGTTTATCAGACTTATGTTACATAGTCTGTCCTATGACAGAGCTTTATCTAGTGCCTGGTATGAATTCCAGATGTTTCTTCATGTACCACTGAATAAGAGGAATTGGCATATTTGACTTGAAAGTTATTCAGAATGATATAGTATGGTACTAGCATGACTCCTTTTCTAAAAATCTGGATAGAAAATTTGGTTTGTCACTGTCTTCATCTGAAAGAGGTTATTTTTTTGTTTCAGTTTGTTTTGCCTTTTTTTTTCTTTCTTTTTTTTTTTTTGTATTTGCAGTGTTTGGAAATAGAAAGAGATTCCATTGTACTAGTACTTGTTCAAGTAATGGAGAATGACAGACAAATGGCAAGAGGGAATACAAATTTAGAAATGCATCAGAGGGAAATGCAATGACTGACCTATGATAATTCAGGGATGAATGGGCTGAATCTGGCATGATCCTAGGGCTTTTGTTTTCCCTCCTTCCACTCCAAGACAGAACTTCCTCTTATGGCTAAACACTGGGTAATAATGAAAAAAATCCTAATTTTTTATCCTTTTTGGGGAGAGTTTTCCAGAATGGAAAGGAGGAGGAAGCCCTATTTGAATGACTGGAAATTAGAAGGGCTAAATGATCAGGAAAATGTTTCTAACAAAGTGGATGTTATTTTCATGCAATGTGAGTTTTGAATAGAGGGGCAGGCAATTACCCAATCTATTATAGGCCACTGCATATTGGATGGCATCTACTGAACTCCTGGCTTCAACATGTTTGGATAGAGCAGTACCTTAATTCTTCTTCCCTTTTCTGTTAATGGGAAGAACAGCAGCTGGGAGGAACATTTGCTGTGGGCAGAGTGTAGATTGCATTAAGGATCAAACATTTAAGCAGAACATTTCAACAGGGATGCAGAACCCATTTAGATTTCAGCTGTGAACATGTTCAATCTTGTTTAAAACTGAGCCCCTTAGAATGCCTCTGCAAAAGCTGAGAAATACTAGAAATTAAGCTTGCATTTACCTTTGAAACAAAAGGTCCAAAGAACACAGTAAGAATATACCCTTATTTGTTTATGTTGACAAATTCTTGGTGTAATTTTAGTATGTGTAGCTATGGTACTATACACCCCAGAGTTTGAAAGTGGGTCTCATATCCTGTGTAGAGATGGAATTCTGACTGATTTTTCCAAAACTTTTATTAGATCAGCCATGAGCTCCTGGAGATTTAAAAAAATAATTAAAAAAAATTATTCATGAGACACAAATTGAATCAAAATTCTGAAAAAAAAAGCCAAAGGAGAACAACTCCCCACATTTTTGAAGGTAGAAGTTTAAATAACTATGTGGAGCTGAACTCTGTAGCTGGAGTTATAATGTGTGTAGCCCCCAAATCCTTAACAAATTTGGAATCCAGGTCTGAATTATCACAATAACTTTTTTTTCAGATACTTGATTAGTCCGGATATAATAGCTTCCTTGGTTTATCACTGCTTCAGTTCTTCCTACAGTCTAAGGATTTTACCGCCTGGCAGTTGTAGCAGCAGTTTTTTGTTCAGTAGTCCAGATGGATTTGACTGCCATGAATTTGTCTAATCACTCTTCAGTTTTCACAGTTTCCCGGGTCAAAGAATTTCACAGTTCACCTACGTATTATTTGTGTTCCTTTGTTTTAAATCAGCCACCTGTTAAGTTCATTTGATGCGCTTGGACCTTATGTTCTGAGGCGCAGTAACTAAATTTTCTCTGTTTGCCTTCTCTCTGTCTTTTAGAAGTGGTTGTACCTATCACACTTCATCAGCCTCGTTTCCAAAGTAAAGCACCCTAGCCTAGCTATCTCCCCTTGCAATGAAGACAGTCCACATCTTCAACCATCTTTGTTGTCCTACTTGGTACTTTTGCTAGTTTTTTAATCTGCTTTTCTAGATGAAGGAGACCACAACCATATGAAGTCTAAGATTTCCACTATCTTTGAAACAGCTGAGTTGCTTACCAGTTTATGAACTGATCTTCCTTGGGTTGGGTACTATATAAGGGCTTTCTCACAGATTCAGGTTTGATAAGGCAACAGACAGAGATATGAATTTCCACTATCAAGCTGAGAAAAAAAGGTGGGTATGGGACTTCTGACTGATTGTGCTTACGGTGCAAGCTGGTGCTGCAGCAGTGACAATTACTTACTGACTTGTCCTATATGCCTGTCTACACACACAAACCCCCCACCCCTTCCCCGAGCTGCTTTCTACATTGCACTTTTAGAAGAGGAAATGTACACCTCCCCTTGCCCCTGCCACTAACGAAAAACCACTTCCTCCCCACCCACCCCCCACCTCCCTCACTCCCAGCTATCTCCACAATAAAACAGAGACAGGAAACATTGAACCTTCCTGATTTAGGTGACCGCCACAAGAATATCTTTTCACCAGCTCCTGTGAATTTGCTCTCATATCAACTGTTTACCCCATCCTGAAAGTGACTGCTGATGACCGGCTAAGCCAAGAATCTGATCAGACTGCCAGTTTGCCCTCTCTCCCTTCTCACCTCCCTTATTTTTTAGGCAGGGAGGTGAACATGCAGAACAACATTAAAAAAAAAAAAAATAGCCCCTGTGGGAACAACATTTAAACAAAGTTTATAGTTCAGAATCAATGGACAAAGAGCTCAAAAGTCTCGGGCATCCATAAGAATAGTCAAGCTCTCTAATTGGGAAATACAATTTCTGTTTTCCGTTGCAAATATCACTCAGGTACACCAGGTGCATGCAGTCAGACACACAAGGAGAACAGGTTTCTATGACACTAAAACAAAAGCATTCCACGGGAGCTTGTGGCAGCAAAATTAAATGAGACTGATAACTTACACTTTCTCACTTACAAATGTAAGATCAGTGCTAGATAAATTATTGAAAAAGTTGTCAAATAAATCACCTAGTTGATAGGATCACCATTTTGCTGGTTGAACAGCATTTTAACAGGTGTTCCTCCAGTACTCTCCAAAAGGGATTATTTGAGGAGAGTTTTAATGTGAATCTTCTTCTACTGACCTTTCTTTAATTAATACCCTTGGTGTAATTCTATCACCCACTTGGGATTTTTGCACTTTGGTACTGCTTGTATGCAAATGTTAGGAGAAAACCTTCTCCTTAACCAGACGATGCTTGTCTTCAAGGCTAGGAGGCCTGACTGGTGATTTCTGCTCAGTCCCATTCATAACTGTTGGTAAAGAAAGCAGAAACTATTTAAAAATATTTTAGCTTAGCAAGTAGGCAGGGCTGATCACTTCTATTTAACAGTGAAAATAGTAACCTAATGGAAACCAAATCTATTTATAGGGAATGAAGATAATTCTGGGGAGATTCCTGTGCTGGGATTAGATGGAGTCAGTGAACCTAAAAAGATTTTTAGAACACGTAGCCTCATCATGTATTTTTGTCCATTTCTAGTTCACAGGAATTTGTGCTGCGATTGCAGTAGTCTGGAGGGAAGGGGTTTGAAACAGAAGACCCAAGGATCTTTTCTGATTTGGAGCTTCCAATCAGTTAGTTACACAGTGGTACATTTTCAGAGCCATAAAAGCTTCTAACACATTCGTTGGCCTTTTTGTTACTGCTGTCTTCAAATGTTCGTGTTTCTGATCCAAAAGACTAGGCAGTATTGAGCTTTTCAGAAAAAATGAGCCAAACCAAAACTGAGGATCTAAAATACCTCTGATTTTTGGGTGGATACAGTACAGCTATGAAAACACCAATCCAGTCTGGTTTTTGTGTCACACTCAGATCTGGCTGGGTTTGGTTTCCTGTCCTGTTTTTAAGTTGTATCTGTTCAAAGTAGAACGTTTGTGATTTCTACAATTGCATGAGAGAGCTTCTCATGGTGGAAAAACCCCTCAGACTTTGCTCCTTTAGAATCCAAAGCCACACTCATATCGCAGACCAATTAAGCCTTGAAATGTGAGTATTGATCTAAAAGTAGTTCTGATCTAGATGTCACTTGCTGAGCTGTAATACTCAGTAAAGAACCAAGAAATCAGACTGCTTAGAGAAAAACACCTCCATCTTTATAGCTATACAATTACCTGTCTCAGCCTAAGCCTGCTTAGTTTTCAAGAGGCTTGAGGCTTCATGCTGTACACATGGAGTCACCATTGAAGCAGGGATGTGAATTCAATCTTTCCTAGTATCTGATGAGTGCCATAATTACTGGGAACTATAATCAGTGCTCTTTATTTCAATGAATACTTTTATTAGCGTGGTGAGCAGGACTAGGGAAGTGATCATCCCCCTGTACTCGGTCGGCACTGGTGAGGCCCCACCTCGAGTACTGTGTTCAGTTTTGGGCCTCTCAGTACAAGAAGGACATTGAGGTGTTGGAGCATGTCTGGAGAAGGGCTACAAAGCTGGTGAGGGGTCTGGAGGACAAGTCTTATGAGGAATGACTGAGGGAACTGGGGTTGTTTAGCTTGGAGAAGAGGAAGCTGAGGGGAGATGTTATCACTCTCTACAACTACCTGAAAGGAGGTTGTAGAGAGGTGGGGGCTGACCTCTTCTCCCTGGTGACAAGTGATAAGATGAAAGGAAATGGATTCAAGTTATGTCAGGGGAGGGTTAGATTGGATATTAGGAAACATTTTTTTCACTGAAAGGATTATTAAACGTTGGAATAGGCTGCCCAGGGAGGTGGTGGTTTCGCCATCCCTGGAGGTGTTTAAAAAAAGGGTAGATGTGGTACTTAGGGACATGGTTTAGATGTGGTTTTGTGAGGGTAGGTTGATGTTGGACTTGATGATCTTAAATGTGCCTTCCAACCTCAGCAATTCTATGATTCTATGGTTCTATGATTCTATGATTTATATGCAGTAAAAAAATCACAGGTGGATTGAAGCCAACTCTTTGGTGGGAAAAGCATTCACCTAAGATGCTTTATCTCTGACTTCAGCCACTGCTCACTGGAGACTTTCCTAGACCTCACATATGCTAAGTGACTACTAGCATGGTCACTGTTGGCTAACAGGCTATATTAGATGGGATTTGAGTCCTGCTTTTCATTTTGAACACTGAAAAAGTTCTGCAGAATCCATAACCCTTGTGAGGTTTTCATATCAAACAAGTGAGAGTTTTTTTACGGAGAATTGTCCTTACAGAACTATTCTTGATCAACTCTACATTGTGCATCCTGAGCCCTACATTTCTAGTCTCTTTCAAGGTCCATGACTAGATTAATTTCTAGGAAAGGATGGACAATCTTGTTGCTGAGTGAGCCATTTATCTGACAAAATGAATTTTCTTGAACCATCTTAATAGAGGTCGTGCTGTTCTGTATGTGACACCAAAAGGAAAAGTCTCGTGCAAAAAAAATCTTGCCAATACTTTAATACCAATCCCTTTCCCTTCCCCGCTGCTCCCTTCCTCTGAAAATGGCTGTTTTGAGGCAGCATTATCCAGGAGCTGTCACACGCAGCTTGTCAGAAGAGTGCATGTGCACCCCGGTGACTTGCACTAAAGGAAGACAACTTGGGTGCAGCCTCTGGCCACACCCTGCTGGAAGCCCATGTGGCCCAGCTAGATAAGAGGCATTTTCTCCACTGGAGAACCATGGATGAGACCTTGCTTATCTGTGCCTGCCAAGATTACAGTGGGACATGGACAAACCATGACAAGATTTCAGTTTTAGTAACACTGCCAATGGTAACAAAGATCAAGACATTTTGAAACATCAACATCATTTAATTGTGTGTATTTGTACAACAGTTGGCACCTCTTTTTTTTATTGGTTTGTCCTCTTGTCTCCTCTGAAATACTCACAGCCCTGCAGGAGAGTGGTTGTGCACAATTATTCGCCTGCTAGGTCGGTCTGTCTTCATCTAGAAGCATTGTTCTTTCGTTCAGAAACCTACAGTACCTACCATAAAGAGGTACAACACCTGTGAAACCATTCTGAGGATCTTATTCACATACCCTGAGGACTCCTGGTTCTCTTGGGTTGTTTGACAGTCCACGGCTTTCTTGTTTACATTGCCTGTTATCAGTAGAGCAACAGCTGTTTGCATAACAGCTTCTCTTTCATCTGAAGTCTTCCTGAAGCTTCTATCCTACATGTTGTTCCTGCCTTAGACTTGTCACTGAACCTTCTCTAGCCACTGATGCTATGCAAGGCCAGATCTTGTATTTCACTGGACAGGGAAATTCCCCATGCAGTCTGCAGACCCTTCTCAGCAGAGCATTCTCCACTGAAAGGTTTGGTTTAACTGGGGTAGGTATGCATATACTTGTATACCCAAAAAATATCCCAGGCCATGCCAATTTCTTGAATTTTGCATGTAGTAGATGCACGAGGAATTTCACACAGGTCTCCTGCCCTGAAGTAGAGCTCACTGTGACTGGGAGGTAATTTGACTGAAGTCCTTCCTATCTTAGTTTTATTGTCACAATATGTCACCCTGTGTTCTGGGCTACAGATCAATTGGAAGGAATGAAAGTCAACTTCCGTAAGTCTTCCCTGGATAAGAAAAGAAATAAAGATGTGGTGACTAACAAACTGATCTCACTTGGAAAAAACAGCAGCATCTCCTTCATCCATGTCTTTTCAGCTGACCACATGGCTGGCAAGAGACGAAATTATTCCCCAAAAGACAGATCTATGGCTTTCACATAGACAGGCAGTTAGAAGCACCAATAAGCCAGGCCTGAGGCAGTGCTAGGTTGTGCCCTGGAGCAGGCAGAGAAGCTGGTAGTATCCTGGCCTTACTGCTTATCTGCATTCTTCTGTGTGGAGTCCAGCATTACAGCTCCGAGGAAGGTACAGCCCAGCATCTTTTTGAACCTGTCTGCCATCTTCACAGTTTCTGTGAAGACCCAGAAATCTATAAATCAACTGAACTTCCTGCCCCAAATTAATTGTCCCTTATCATTATGCCTAGGAGCAGAAGACTTCATCACAGCTGTTACTGGAAAGATTAAAACTGAACTGCCTATCAGCAGGGAAGAGACTGAGTTCGTCTAACCTTAGCCACCTTGAAGTTGCACGTCTAGCATAAGTCATTTGCCTGGGCTCTGCCTCCAGTCAATGGAGTTACTCCAGAGCGTGACTCACTGCATCCTAAGAATAGGGCCTGAGGTAGGTGGTGTGAGTCACCCTGGGGAATTGCCTGGCGTTCTGTGAAGACAGCTTTGCGAGACAGCTTTGGTGACAAGCCTTTCTTTTTTAGGTGCTTAAAATTAGATGAGATGAGTCCCACCTCAAAATGTTCAACCTCACTGTCTTCCTGAAACACAGAAGAGCTGCAAATTGCATGAGCCTGCAAACACCCTCTGTTTTTAAGTGGCAGCCTTTAACCAACAGGATAATGGAAGGTGGAAAGCGCCTGGGGCCCTAGCCCCAGCACAGTGCAGTCTGCATCTCACCGGAGGGTGAGGTGAGAGGTGCAAGGCTGTTCCCTTCACCTCTGCCCCCTGGTATGGCATGGCTGGCTCCAGCTCTGGCAGCTGCTGGATTTGCATGCCTCTCTTATTTCCACTTCATGCTCTCTCAGGTCTCTACTCCCATCCAGCCTCACAACATATAAGTTGCTGTACCAACTGTTCTTGACAGGTAAAGCTTACACTTCATTCCCCTGAGTGCAGTGACAGGCCTGAGGGCACAGGAAAACCTGCATCAGAATGAAGCACTGCTGTGGGTACCGGTACAGGCAGGTGTGATGGACCACCCTGTCACACAAAGCAGCCACCCGATTCCCTGCAGGAGGGGCACCAAATGCTGACTGTTGGTCTGTCTGTTTCACCTAACACCCCGTGGATAAATCTGCTGAAGTACTTTGGGTGGTTGCAACATCACAAAAAAAAAAAAAAAGGAAAAAAAAGGAAAAAAAAAAGGAAAGGACTAATCCAGCAACGTTCACAGGATGTTTGTTTTACACCAAGCACAAGATTTGTGAAAAAATAAAGCCAACCATGTAGGAAATAAACATTTATAGAGGAAGAAATGCTCTCAGGTATTAATTCATTGTCTTTCTTCTCAATGCTACAGTCTTCTAACAACTTAGGAATACTAGACACATGACGGTGAAATCACCATCTGAATTAACTATATTCCTGCCTGGTTTTGTCGATACTGTTTGTTCAAAGACCTGAGGATGGCAGGTCTTAGAAGCTTTTGTGTGCTACCTGTTAAATTTTTCTCCTGTCAATATTTGCACATGTTTAAACCAGTGGCCTAAACTCCTTGTTTTTTAGTATGCAAAGGTAATTTCATTGTAGAAGAAAAAATGGTGCAACAAGAGGTGTCCTTGCAATGCCTTCTGGCAGGAAATATGGCCTGGCACAGACATGGATAAAATCCTGCTTTTTCAAAGAACTGTCAGGATGTTTCTGCTTATCTGATTGCTGTTCAGAGGTTAAAGTGCTGATCCCCGCAAAGATTATCCAAAGTTTGAATAGTGGCTGATCAATTGATACTTGTTTACCCAGAAGGTCCCTACAGAGTTTCTATTTTTGGTAGCCTATGTATTTGAGGACATAGATCCTCAAAGGGATTTTAAAAAAGGAGACAGAAGCACCATGCCCCCAGCGTTGCTCCCACAGTTCATGCTTTTTGTTGTTTCAGCAGCGATAGGAAAGGCCTAGTGCCTTTTGTACAGCCCATGTCTGCCTGTCTGACCCCGCTCCCCCACATGCTGTCCCACAGGGAAGGCAGAACTGCTTATTTTTAACCTTCTTTCCAGCCAGGGATGCTGGCAGGACCTCACTTTTTGCCATTTCCTCAGTTTCCATCCTCTAAATGAGGGACCCCATGGGGCATCAGGCCCCTGGGGTAAACGTTAAGTGTATCCTAAACATAATCATCTCAAAAGGGTCCCTCTGAGAACAGGAGGTGCTCTTCCCCAGGTCATAAGGGAGGGCTGCCTGTGCAGGAGGCCATTACGAGAAGCGAGGGGTAGCCCAGGGCCTTGGCAGGTCTGGACCACAGGCCTCTCCTCACATCCGCCATTTTTTTCCCAGCTGCCCCCCGCCTGCAGCCATGGGAGCTCTTGTGCTTGTCCACGCAGAGCCATCCACAGGCACCCACTTGGGCTCTGCCTGCGCCCCCGGCTTGGCCTGTTTGCTTTATTGAGACCACTGCCTGCCAAAGCTGCCCTTGCTCACTGGGCCAGCTCATCGGCGCTGGCGCATGGTTTACAATGGGGCTGGTCAGTTGCCTGAAGGAAGCTCCCCCCTGGGCGGCAGGGAAGCCTGGGTGCTGGCTGTGGGGTGGGGAGAGATGCTGGAGGCTGAGGGCAGAGGGGAGGAAATGCCACCTGTCCCTCAGCGAAGCCTGGAGAAGGCAACAGTGAGAAATTTTAAAATCTCCTCTTCCCTTTTTGGCTTTGCAGCTCAGACAAAGGGATTTGTGTGAAGCTACTCGCGCACAACGTCACAGGAGTCAAGTGGCTTGGGGGAGAAAAAAAACAACCACGAGGAGCATTCCCCAGCCTTTAAAAATATCACACCCTCTTGTAGCTGCACAAAGACAGATTTTAGGGGTTTTTCATATTCCCCATGAAAAATGACCATCAAGCCTTAGCAAGAAAGAAAAGAGGGAAAGTGGGGGTTGTGTTTGTCTGCAGAGAACAAAAATAGAATGACATTTTTGCAAACTATTTTTCCAGTCTGCCAAAAGTGATTTCTGTACAATGCTTGATACAGGCAAGAAATCTGCCGGTCTGTAGATTTCTGCAGTTTATGATTAGCCAGTCATAATTTCTTTCAATAGCTGATGATGGACAACGTGTGATTCATGACCTAGCTCACCTTATTTTTAGATGTTGAGCTCTATGGCTGCAGAAGAGTTTGTATTGCTCAGCATCGGGTCAGGGGGCAGGAATTTTTTGGATAGATTTGGTGTCTGTTTAAAAGAATCAGCTTACTAACTGAGAAAAACTGCGACAGATACATTTATCGGAGATCTAGCCCCACTTTCTATAAAGTGGGCTAAAAATACAATAGCCTTTAATCTACATTTCTTACAAGAACCTCTAAGGGCCAGTGACAATGTTGTGATAATTATTACTTCAAGCCTGTGCTACCTGAATACCTCAATTAGGGGGTATTACGTGATTGTGAGCAAAACGTGGGCAGATTTTGCAATGAAAACCTTGGACAGAATGGGAATAGGAATATCTTTCTGCTTCCAGAGCGGTTGGCTGACTTCCCCAGAGGATGTCTCCTGGGGCAAGATATGGATGGGCTCGAAAGAGTCAGATACCACATAACAATAATGAGAGGAAGAAAACAATGCTCAAAACCGGTCTTGCCCAATTCCCCTCTGACTTTCTCCTTCTTCTTCATTCTCACATTGGTTTTCACACTTAGATGTGGCCATGAAGTTGGTAAATGAGTTACAGCTACAAAGGCTGACAAGCTGGCTTCATGGAAATCGGTGACAAAAGTCACACTGATTTCAGAAGAACCAGAACATCATCTGCAGGGTAAAAATGCAGATTGCAGATCATGAATATTTCACTGCCTTTGCAAGATTATGAGAGGAGCAGAACTGTCCTTTTGGTGCTGTTTGACATGAGACTATTTTGGAGCTGCTCAAGTACTCCATTGAGTTCAATACATAGGAATCAGTGGAAATTACTTGCTCCCTAGTTCTCTCTAATAATACGAGCGTTTGGGTCGCATTTTCAAAGTAGGCCACCTATAGACAGGAAGAGTTGGCCGAGGATGCTGTTAGATAGATATCTCAGTCCTTACTGAAGCCTCAACAACTGAAATGCAGTTTCAAAACAACCTTTATTCTGCTTGAAGAATTATTACAATTTTTAAAGCAACTTAGAAACAAGACACAGCTCCATCAACTCTATAGCTTGAACAAAATTTCAAGGAGGCATGTTTTCATTGTTGCCTTTTAAAGGCAATTTGCAACCCACTTTACCCTCCACCTCCTCAAACATCATTTTAAACCAAAGTAATCTTAATGTTTTAAAGACATTTAACAGAACAGAGCTTTCTTTTTAAAAACAAGAATAAAAAAATAGCAGCATCTTGGGCAGCTAATGCAGTCTCATTAGGACAAGTGCAATGTAACGTTACCAACTCCCACAGTCCAGTTTAGTCTTCTACTGCAGTAAATACAACATGTTCTACATAAAATGTTGCATTTTAGAACCTTGTCCCATGGGAGGCATTGTGCTTTGAGCTGCCCATTTCTAAAGTGACCCTGACAAAAAATAGTATCAGGATTCACTTTCCCAACTTAATACCATGCATAGCAAAAGCACTGTGTGAAAATCGGCAGAAGTTTTCCCCATTAGAAGCATCTGAATGTTTTCCCAAGCATTATTATTTCATTGCCAATTACAAGACAAAGCCATTTCTTCACTACAGAACAGTTGACACCAAATAGAAAATTTGAAGATTTGGTTTTACAGATTGCTTGACAAGATTTCTCAGATAACTGAACCATACAGACAAACTTTTTTTTTTAAAAGAAAATATCCAACAACACAGAAACTCAGTTTTCTAACTGTATTTGGAAACATGCTGCACCCACAAAGGTCTAGTGTGCATGTGTGTCTGTGTCTTTAAACAAAGTTAATGATATCACTTATTGAATTCAGCAAAATGATCATGTTTAGTAAAATTGCACCTATGCTGGGATCTATTCATACATAAACAAAGCAAGCGTGCACGCGTACGCACAGATACATATCCCCAAACCTGCTAATTCATATTTCAACTTAAGGAAATCAGAAACTCCCAGTTTTGCTTATGGGTTTTGGTTCTCTGTGTTATGTCTTACACCTTTCAAAGGCCTTGTAAAAGTGCTGCTGCAGTGCAGCATAACTCAGTGATTTAAAATAAAACAAAAAAATCCCCAGACCAAAGAAATATAAGAAAACAAAGTCCACCTTTGAATCATATTAGATGGAAAAACTAAATGTCAGTAGAAATACAGAAAAGCACCATGTTTCTTCAGTTATATCCATGTGCCTTTTTTCTGTATATATTAGTCTATTTGAGATCAAATCAAAACTGGAGTGAACAATACTGTACATTAAAGGACAAACAACTCTGCAGTGAATAGGGCCTTTGGCAAGACATAGCTCTACGCATTAAGGAGGGAGGGAAATGCAGAGGCCACACAATACATAAGTACCAAAGAAAACCTACTCATGCCAATTTGAGGGCGTAAGTGATCCTTGCAAATTGCACAGACCCTGTGTAGGCATAACGTCCCCTTAGGACAAGCCCTAAGCACTCATTCCTGCAGCATAGTGCTTATTTCTCATTGTTGCTTGTGCAAGAAAAGCAAGTGCCAAATTTGCACACACATTTTTTTTTCTCTGCTACAACCACAGATGAGAAGTTGTACAGCACGACAGGAACAAATGATATCCCCAATACTAGGCTGAGCATGCTAAGGATATGGCCCACTGACATAGCAGAGGTTTTCTTAATATGAGGAAAATTAGATCCAAATGCCTTAACTACAATAAAATTTCTTGAAAAATGCTACGTGAAATATCAGTTCAGATTACATATATTTTGCTTATAGAGAAAAAATACAATTTTACTCTTAAAATATTTAACATTCAAAAATTAATACATGTCCAAAGAATATCTTGGATTGCTACAAGTATTAAAATGTTGTATATTGAACTAATTTGTAACTTCAAGCCCAGTAGTATAACTGGCATGCTAGAGTAATTGTTGGTGCTTTTCATAGTAAAAACCAGTTATTAGTAAACCAAATTTACATGGTCCTACAGGCCTGAAAAGAGTTTGGAATGAGGAGGGGAAGGGATGAGTACTAAACTTCTATTCAGAAAAAATATTCAGAGAAAATATTCAGAATAATTTTGTAAGTGGTGACTACCCCAAAACATTAATGTTTGTTGAATCCTGTTTCCTGACATAAATTCTAGTAAGAAAATACATCTATAGGAAAGCAAAGACAACCCACCCCCCCAAAAAAGAGCACAAAATCAAAATAAAATCAAAAGCCTTAAAGCCTCAGAAATGAAGGAATAATCTAAAATTTAAATGATAATATAAAAACTACTGGAGACTGACAAATTTCTTCTTATTATTTCCAATAGCTTAATAAGCACTGCATACTTTGAATTAAAACACATGTATCTCTAAAACAGAGCTATTATGACAGAACTCCATGGGTCTTACTCTTTTCATTGTTTATGCAACTCCCTTTAATTATAATGGGTCTTGCCTTTGCATCTTGGGGTAAGAATAAATTCATATGTTCACTTAGTCAAAACTTTTCCAAGATTTCTCTGAACTTCATTACTTCAACAGTTTGCAACGTGTGAATTTCCTCAGTGGTCAGGACAATAAATAACCATTGCAAATCACCCACAGTGAATTGTCCCAGAATTCTTAATAAGTTTGCTCTAGTTGGATTCATGTATTTGTTTCGTTTAACTAAACCATAATTCTGTAAGTCTCTGGTGCCTGAAATTATAGAATTGTTCACTTTGATACTGCCTCAGCCTACAAACTTACAAAAGTAAATCCAAAATATTAACAATGATAGCCTAATCATTTTCAAAACAGACATTTTCCAGTCTTAATTAGCTCTATGTTGTATCCAAATGTTCTCAGTAAAGGTGGGAGTTTGGTTTTCTTTTTTTCCACAATACTAATACAAAAAACAAACCTAGGCAACAGATTAGAGAAACTTCCTTCATATGAAATGAAAATACCTTTACATGCTGACAAAAATTCTGCCATAGTAGGTCAATAAGTCATTTATTTACTATGAAGAGTGGATTCATTCTGAAATCCAAACTACCTACCCCAGTAGCCAAATTCCCTGTGTTTTTTCTGCAATCACTATCAGAGAAGGATACACAATTTTTTGTCTTCCAAATACAAAGACAATTACGATAGAAGTTCAAAATGCTTCAAGAAGCAAACATAGCGTGGTACCGTATTCTAAAGATATTTCTGAAACAATATTGTTGGACTCAGTGATATTTTGTAACGTTCATATATTTTTTATTGAATAAAGCAGCTTTGAAGCTTATCAGGCACTGCCCAACAAAATATTTAGTCCAAAAAAAAATTACCAACTTTTTAAACTTTGAGCTAGTAGCTCAATATTCTATACAAAGAAAATTGTAAAATATTTCATAGTTTTAATTCTGAAACCAACTCTTGCTGGCTTCCTGTACAGTTTTTTTAAAAAAACAAACACACAACAAAATGAATAACAAAAAATAATCATCAGGAAAAATATTCTTAGGCAAAAGAAAGAAAGAAAAATGAAGACAAGGAAACACAAAAAACAAGCTTAACCTGTAGACATGCTTGAGAGAAGACTACAGCCTAAAGAAAAGTCAGTATTGCATAGCACAGTCTAAGAATTCAGCTTTCAGCAAACAGAAAAGGGAAAAGTGAAGCAGTTTGGTATTGATATTTTCCGTCAATGATAGTTATAGTCATCCAATACTATGTACATTATTATATACTGTATACCATTGAAAGTCCTGTTTTCTTCAGTCTTAAATATATTCTTAAAACAGGATTTTTAAATGTCTAAACAAAACACTTCCTGGCACTTTGCTATTACAATTACTCTGAACAACATACTGTAACTGAAGTCCTTTTAAAGTGTCCCTTAGAAATGAAAGTGCCATTCTGCTACATATCATTCACCAGAAACCAAAAAATCCACAATGCTGTGTGTCTGGATCCACTGAGTGCAGCAACACCAAATCCAAGCCAGGTTGTGACCACAAAATTCCAATAACCGAATGACAAAGACCTCTTAACACCTTGTGTCTGGAGAATCCAATATTCTAGCTGGTAAAGCTTCAGAAGTGGTCGTAAACAAGCACCATGGTTAAAGGCCTCTATGTCCCTGCAGGGAGATCAGGTTAGGATTTCTCTCTTGTGTTTTTCTTTTCTTAATTAAAAAAAAAAGCACTTCAGATTAGAAACATACGTTCACAGCTTAATACTGTGATCTCTCCCACTGCAGCTGTGAAGGAAAGCTCTAGTCCCATCTGAAGACAGATAGCTTTGACGCTGCAGCTCAAATTCTTGAGTCAGGCTGAAAGGAGCCTTCTCTCTCCAGAGGCCTCAATGTTGTCAAATCTTTTCTTTAGAAAAAAACCAAACAACCCGGAGTATTAAGCTCTTCATCGCCTCTGCTGTGCGTATACTGGGTAGGCTAGTGTGACATTGAGAGAGTCATTGTGCTGCACGAGTGATGTGTGTTGATAATGTAGCACCAGTTCTTTGAGCGAGTTGTACAAGTTATATGGCTCTGCAAATCCATACCCAGTAGGTGTTTTGTTTATCACACAGTGCTTTACTTCTCCATCCACCCTAAAGCGGAAAAAAACAACCAGTTTTTAGTTTGTCAGTACAGTAAAGTTAAGCTAGAAAATACAGTATTGGCAATAAATCTTAAGATGCTAGTCACTACATACAATTCTTATCTCCTGTGGTGGGATACTAGTAAAAACCTAGGTTTAACCCAAATTCCCAGATGTTGTGTTAGCTTAAGGAGGCAGGAGATAGGCAGGTCTTAGCATCTGCATATAAAGGAGTGCATCCATGCTTTGGTCTCCTTTCTTCTGCATGAGGCTCATCTGTGGGAGTGGCACAGGCCTGAGCTGTGTAGGAAATGGAGCAGCAATAAGGATGGCCTCAGGACTTGTTGGTCTGCTTCTAAGCCTGAAGGTCCAATTGGATCCATCCATGTGCAAGTGCCTATCTGCCCCTGGCTCAAGATAGGTGCCTCAAATGTTGGTTACATCATTCACAAATTAGGGTACGTACACAACAGAGCAGGCATAGCAGCCTTGTTTGCTGCTCTCTCGAACAAGGAATGTTCCATCTCGCTTTCCCCGCAGCAGATTTTCAGCTTGGCTTCTATTGATATTTCCCACATTCCACGTTCTCTCATCATGATGGGGCAAGTCCTCATCGTATTCTACCATAGAGTATTGGCTGTTGAAATAGGACCAAATGTGTTTGTTAAAACCCATAGCAAAGCAAAATCCATGAATTAATGAGTCCCCATTTCATGTTACTTGAAAAAAAAAAAAAAGTCAGTCATTAGTAGGATGCCTACCTGGTAAAACTAGGCATTGTAAACCATGTAATACTGCACCTTTTAAGCCACTGAATAAAAATAAAAGTTCTGGTTCTTGTTTCTTTTAAACACACTCATGTAAATCTGAAGAAGGATATAAAAGGATGTTGTGTTATCTTTCAGAATCTGCTGTGAAGCACTCCGAACTTCTACCGTTGCTCAGTGTTTTGGTAAATAGCAAGCCCAATGAAATCAATACCTTCTGAGTCAGCTTCATTTCCAAAGATCAGAACACTTGGTCAGCAGTGAAAAATCATGCAATGTATCAACTACAACTGCTGTTTGGGAAAGCTATGAGCAGTTGTACAGATAGACAGATTAATCATTTATAGGGGAGGTGGCTTTGGGGAAAGGCTGGAACAGTAGAGTGCTTGCTCTCTCCTTATAACCAGATTATGAGAAGAGCATATAATATAGGGCCTTCTCCACCAAAACAGCCACCAACTATGAAGCTGATTCACAGTTATAGAGAACCCTCTGAGCTAAAGCCCATGATGAAAGACGTCTCTGGTTCAACTGTGTGGACACTGCTTTGATATTCTGCAGTTTCAGAGCTCCCCACTCCCCCAGCAGCTGTACTGGTGGGTCCCGCCTCTCCTGCTCCTCTTGCAATCAGTCTGTGTTTTGCTAATGTATTTGTTCTCTTTGTAATAGGGTTTTAATCAGTTTTTCTTGGTCTAAGAAAACATGACTTTTCACTCATCCACAGTTCTGTCTTTCTGAAGATTCTCAAAGTAGCCTACAGGAATCAGCAATGTCACACAGAATTCAGTTTTTCAGAAAGAAGGTTTTTTTTGTTTCAGATGACACTCTCTAGAGGTCCCTTATCCCATTGTACTCCTATGTCCTGCATGATATTCAAATGCATTTAGCAGTGGCTCTATTTTCAACCAGCACCTAGTAAAAGCAACTCCTGTTTTTCCTGCTGTTCATTATATTGATTTTTTCTGCGTTACAATTTTTTTTCTAAAGTCATCTTCTGAAAGTTTATTTTATCAGCAGAAACCTGAGCACTTACCAGACTCACTGGCAAGGAGAGTCACAGAGTGAGAGAAAAGGTAGATTTTCTTTAAACAGTTTTACTAACTATTTTGATGCTACATTAAAACTATGGCCTGGCATTGTTCTTTGTCTACCGTTTAAGTGATGGCAGTATTACTGGAAACAGATGCCCACATATTTGCCATCATATTATTTTTGAGCTGTGCTAAGACTGAGTGAACAACATGGCTTTAAAACATGTATGCCATTTTTATCTCCTGCTTCTACCAATGCAGCCACAGCAGAGATGCACAATTTCCAGGATAACAGTAGGAGACTCAATAAACCAAGCCAAATTAAAACAGACTGTGCGCAAAGCTAGATTGTAAATGCACAGAACAGTCATTGTCAGTCTGCTGCTTTTGCTATATGTTCAGCCAGGCAGGGTAAAAAGCATGCACAGGAAACTACATAGGCTGAAATTGTTGATATGAATATTACTCAGACAACTTTGGTTTTCTATTTGTTCATCCTTCACTGTTACCACACTTTTGATATTATTTTGTGGCTTGCTTTTGTTTAAATTTGGTCTACATTCACACCACCCAGGTGCTTTTTGCTTTTTTCCCAGGGATGAAGTGAAATGTACACATTAGCCAAACCCCATCAGAACCTACAGTAAACTGAATTGCTGAAATGACAGAATATTATCCTGCCATTTCCCAGAAAAATTAACTAGAGCACAAAACCAGAGAATGAACACTCTTCAGCACAGACAATGTTTATCACCTCCAATAGCAATGTAACATACTGATGTGGGTACCACTATACTAGAGAGCACCATAGTACCAATGCTTGAAATTTGGAAAAAGCCTGCCCATGCCTAAGAGACCTTCTGAACAATTTATCCATTCACATGGCGTCTCTAAGATACTACCACATAATGATTTTCATTTTGCTGGGAAGAATAAAGACACAGGTTAAAGTCTAGTGCTTTGCAACAGTAACCTGATTATGCACTTCCCTGAATAACGGTGAGTAAGGCATGAGACAAAGTCCCTCCTAATACTTGCATGATGTAGGCTGCCATGTGTTAACAGTGTGCGTTGCTACTGGAGACACAGGCCTGAGATTTCCTCTGTGTGGTCCAGGAATTTAATATGCTTTATCTCACTTTTGCATAAGATGATCTGAAATACCAGAAATATTTAAATCTTTCAGTACTTACTCTTCTGTATTTTCATTTCCAAGCCATTCATTTAGCTTCTTTTGCCGAACACCTTTTTGAGTCAGCCACCTGGACAATAATTGCAAATAAAATTCATTGTTAGTTACAGAAGTTGGATACCAATAAAAAAATAATTTGTTAATTCATAATGATACTCACATCAAGTACTGATCTCTTGTCTTCCTCAGCTGTATGAGGTCTGGCTTAATGCTGTTCATACGCTTGTCTATCTCTCTATATTCAGCTGCTTGCTTCTTTAAATCCTCTTCTAGTCTACGCCTGCTGTCCACAATTTCACTTATTCGAGACTTCAGTTTTTCATAGTTGTGCATAATTCTGAATGGAATAATGTGGTAGGTTACAATCTGATGATGTCTTACTCATAACTTTATAATCTGGTATTTAGTGGTGTAGATGCTTAAGAGAATAGATTATTTCTCTAGATGTAGCTATACATTTTGCAAGTTCACATCTATCCCCTTTGAGGCTTGCTTTGCTTATAACTGAACAACTTTAAACTTGCCATCTTGCTTTAGTTTTAGGCAGAACTATACTTGGCATTGTTTCTTCCTTCAAAATCATACAATTTGAAATGCAAATACAAATACTGACCTTTGTATTTCTTTTTCATTTCCTTCCCGTTTAAATTTTTCAATGTATTCCTTACTGTATCTTTCTTGCGTCTGGCACTGCTCTTCAAATATTTTTATTGTTTCATTAAATGCTTCAATAGCTGTTCTTTTCATTTGAATTTCCTGAAAAATAAAATAATTTTTATTACAGTTGTTATCAGACAGAAAGTATGATTTATTGGCTTGCATCACAGAAACACTTTAGTATATTGTAACACAAGACTTCAATATCCCTTTACCAGAATGCATTCTGTCTGCAGAGCCTTACAACACAGAGAAAAACAGGCCTGTGCAAAAGGCTATCATGATGAGGCTTTCCATGATGAGGCTTTCCAAGAAAGAAAAACTGCTAGACAAAGAGCTGGCTACAATCTTTCATGTGTGATGATTAGAGCCTTATGGCAATGTACTTTGCCCTTTGTAGCAACTAACGTCCTTAGAGGCTCATCAGGCTTTCTGAAATAAAAATGTAAGGTATTGGCCTGGACAGGTCTCAAGAGGTCATCTAGTCCATCCTCCTGCCCCTACATAGCCAGTTGATAGCGAAGTCGTTTAAGTCATTAGTTCAAGTTGCCTGCACTTCTCCCTGTGTCTTCAATTATTTTTAGGCGTATGTCCTGCACATTTTAATAAGCAGTCTTGATTCTGGGTCTGTAAAACAGCACAATTCACTAACACGCCAAGACTTGGCTAATAATTAATCAAGTTGAAAGATGGATAGAGGCGGCTTTTCATTCGTGCACTGTATCTACACACGTGTCATCTCTCTACCCTGCATAGACAAAACCAGAACCTTCAAAAATTAGTAATAAAATACAGTGCTTCCCTGAAAATGTGTCCTGAAAGCTGTAACTCAGCTTGATGAGGTCACTATGCAGAAGTGTTGGTAAATCAAGATAGTTCTGTGCTTGCTCTGGATGACGGTGTCTGACTTGGGCACAGGGTGGGTTAGGTTACAGGTGGTGGCAGTTCAAACATGAGTAAGCAATTCTGCTACACTGAGCAAGCACATCAGATATGCTTCCTCTTTTGGGCAATGGTAGTAGTGGCAGAAGGGAGGGGGGAGAGAGTGGAGGAAGACAGCAGTATGAATTTACGATAATATTCTTCTGAATCTACAGAAGTCTTCCAGTCTCCCTTGAGTTTCAAATCCAGCTCACCTGAGACGTTCTCGTGTAGTCTTCATACAGCCTGTCATATTCTCGGCTTTTTTCTTGGAACTGGGTATTATATTCATGTAATTTCTTTCCCACTGCTTCAATGCTATCCTCTTTTACAACTTGATCCTGGAATGACGAGCAAAAGGAAAGATACTCCATGAAGAAATAATTATATTGCACAGATTTTCAGGATAAAACTACTCAAAAATGCCTAGATAGTTACACGGCAAATGTGACTTCTCTTTCATCAATATGGAGATATAATATACTATATGCATAATATGCAAATCAGGAATTAATGACAAAAAGCAATTTTGCATTGCAAGTGTTCAGCTTTGTACTGAAAATTACATATTTCATCACTAATGAGTGATATTTATTAACATAAGTTTATTTCTTAACAATATATCTGCAATATTTAAAGTTTTAATTCTTTATATGCAAACTGAGGATTTGGTTTTAAACAAAAATATAAATTTTTATACCCACTTTATTTTTTCAAATATTAACAGAGCTGAAGTTTTTAATGACAAATGACAACCCAGTCTGCAGTAATTTATCTGTATTTAAGTGAAACACAAAGAGAATAGACCAAATTACCTGCTGGTACTTAGATACTGGATACAGTAATTTTACATCCAGTTTAGGATTATACTGGGCTAGGGATTCATTCCGGTAGTGGTTTATTAGCTCAACCACAGAGTTGAAAGTTAATGGGTCAGAAAAGCCGTATTTTCCATCTCGATGAAATATTTTGATTAATTTGTTATTTCCTCCTTTCCTGCAAATAAAGTTCGTTGAAAAGTTAGTCATACTTCAAGTACTATTTCCTAAAGAACACTGTATTTTAAATGCAGTATTGCATTTTACTCCCAAGTATTACAGACCTGGTGTAACTAATCTTACCTTAGCGTAAGTGTGTAGTCCCCATGCATTTTGGTTGAAGCATCTCGTACCAAAAAGGTACCATCAGCAGTGTCTCGAAGCTTCTCATTTACTTCTTCTCTAAAATGAAAGCAAAAGTAACCGATCATTTCAGCTACTTCTCCCTCATTTATCCTCTCACTGTGCTCTAAATTCTTCTGTTTTAAAATAAGTAGTTTTTAGAAGCCTTCTTGATCTTCATATTAATATATACAGTTATTTAATAACTTATTTAACATTGCTGGAGAACAACTGGAATATAAAAATGGTATATCCTATGTCCTCTCAGTGCTAGACAAAATTATATTAATGCAAAGGTCTTTCCACTTGTTCATACAAGCCTGCACATTTGGAGCAGCCAGTGCTGGTCTAATGTACCTATATATAGTACAGTTAAAAATGTTGCTAATATATGGCACTTGTTAGTCTGGCTTGTTAACTGTTGTGCCTATAGTCAAGGTTCTGGATGAAAGACAAGACGAAAATACTCATTTCTTGGTGTTGTCCTTTCATGCTAGCATTTCATATAGCTGTCTTAAAGTAACAGAGCAATCATCTCACATACTACATTTTACCTGACTGCCAGTAACTTTTTAGTCATGCTTGGAATAAAACCAACCCTAATATGTTTGTCTTGGAAAATATCCTATAAATGTCTCTTAGAACTTTAATTGTTCTATACTTAAGCATAATACATACACATAGAATAGCCATAGCAAGAACATAAAGGCAAATCTAAGAAATACATGTCTTGAGCTGATTTACCTTGAGATATCCCCCCAGTACCATTCAGCATCTTGTAATGACATGTTGTTATTCATGCCGTTGTTAGTTGCAGTGTTAGGTTTCGGTGGCTTAGGAGGCAGTGCTGCAGATGAAAGGGGGAAAAAAAGTTGATTATAACTCACTGAAAACCTGACTATATATTCCTTGAAATTACACATTATTACATGAATCAGAAAAAAAAAAAAAGAGGGTAGTTACAAAATAGAGTTTTCCATCATTAATAGTCTTCGGAAGACATTAGAGCAATCAAGATATTTTACTGAAAGCAATATAATTCAAGAAGAAAGATGTACTGTTTCAAAAAAGTATGTTACTTTTGCAATAATATATTTTAAGCAAATTATAACACCATACTCATCTCCCCCCGCCCCTGTGAAGAAAGGATTTCAGAAAAAAAAATTCAGAAGTTTGCTTTTACCTTCTTCCACTCAGGTGAATATAAATAATAAAACATGTAAAATTTCTTTTTTATTTTTCTCCTATGTAATGATCTTAGAGGAAAGTTGCTGCTCCCTCATCTAGAAACTGAGTAATAAAAGAAGCAAAGCCACAGTAATACTGTATATTTTAAGAAGAATTGGGTTTTTGTGATCCTCAGCATTCTGTGCGATGATTTGCCAAAAAACCACTTTAAGACACCCATCTGTGACCCAAATATCCCTTGTGTTAATCTTAGTACCCTACAGAATAAATTGTGCTCCAAATGCCAGGACTGATTAAAACCCACATCCCCCTTTTCTCAATGTCAAAGCTGCATATGTATACCAGTGGGTGCCAGAGAAGATACTGCAGCACTCCTGACTTAGTAGCAAGGGGGACTACATTGGAGTCACGATTAAAAATCAATCCAGCTTTTTTAGTTCTCCAGTAAGTACATCATTCCTTATGAACATCCCTGTCCTGTATATCCCGGCTACACAAGATGATGTTTTTAAAGTTGCAATGAATATCAAGATAGCATGATATTTTTACATTTTATGAAAAAATGATGCAATATCAGGTATTCAATTAATATTGCTAGATCTTAGGATTTGTTTTTCCTCAAACAAGCCAAAACAATGACTTGTAATCACTGTTTCAGGAAATAAAAGTGTTATTACAGCATCTCCTTTTAGTCACAGTGTGAAGCAGCGATAGCAAAAATAATAATAAAAGAAATACAAAACTGATATGATATAATGGCAGAACTAGAACCACATCTGACAGAATAAAATCAAAACAGAAGCAGGTCAATTCAGTAAAAATTCAATTAAGTAAGCAGACAGGTATTTCTACAGGTTATGATTCTAATTCCTGTAACCATGCACTAAACCACAATTTAATTTTAATTTATAAAAAATAAGGAAAAAGAAAAACTATTTGTATCAATGACAAAGTAAAGAAATCCTACATATCCACAAAGAATTCTTCAGCAGCTATGTTAAACACCAAAATGAATTAAGTCTTCAATAATAAGACTGCAGTTTTACCTGGCGGATCCATTTCTATGTAAAACATCAAGTCTGTGCCACAATTTATATCTGTCTTAGGATATTCTATATCCAGTTCTTCCATATTCCAAACAGTATTGTACATTTGTATGAGTTTCACTGAGTAAGCTCAGATACAAGAAAAGAGTCAGGCTCTCTTTGTAATGGTGTCTTGGAATTCATTTTAAAACCTATAAGGGGCTGCACTGTAACCTATTACATCATAATCCTCAGCCAATCATGTCAAAATAATGTCACCAGACCACTCCTGTTTCATCATTTTGCTCTACATTAATCTTAAAACAATTTCAGTTTCAGAAGGAATCTACATTTAGCAGAACCGCAATATAAGCCCGGTATTACAAACAAAAGGAGCAAGCAGGCTCTCCTCGCCCACGTTCCCGGATCATTTTCCTGACTTTGCAGCATGGTACAGTCCAACCCTGGCAGGATGACAAAAGGCTGATATGCTGCAGCACGTAGCTCTTACACACAGGCGCACACAACACAGGCACACTCACACACAGCGCAGCTCCCTTTAGAAGTAGGTCGGTCACATCTCAGCTGCATTCTCCTGCTCGGATGCCCGAGGTTTACCATTCGGAAAGCTTTAAAAGGCTTCTGGACCTACTGTACATATTAAAGATGCAGAAGGGAAAAGAGCACGACTCTGTGTGTGTGTGTATCCACTACACATCCATTTTACACGTACATACACACACAGACATCTATATCTCCACATAATGAAAGACGGATTATGTTTTTAAACTGTACAGATTTCTATTATTTTAATGGACACACAGGTCTCATATACTTGATATTATTATATAAAATGTGCTTACTGCAGGGATGTCTTCCCCCCTTATTGTTTTGTAATTAAATACAATTCCAATCGATATAGATTAAATCATTTTGAAATCTAAAACCCAAATATTGTAACCTTACATTCAGCAGACTTGCCTAAACCATGGAAGAAAGTAAAAACTGAGCAAGATCTTGAAGTGATTTTGCTGAACATAAAAAGCCAGTCTCTCAGGACACGAAAAGATTTAGTCTGCCTTTTCACGCTGTTTCTCTACCCTGTTCTCATTCAGATATTTACCAAGTCAGTTGTTTTTAAAAGCAAGAGTCCCTTGTCAGAGACTCCTTCCTCACTTGACTTTATGTCATCAGTATCCTCCTACCATTTGGAAATACTCCTTCTTAACGTCCCCTCATTGCTGACTGTAACTGTCTCAGACTTCTTGGAAGAAACATGCACAGAACAGACTACTAATTCCAGAGCAGAATGCTATGCAAAGCAATGTGAATGCTTTATACTCGCTACAATCTATGGGGGCAGAAAAGCAGATACCAAAAATAACCACAACAAAGAGTAGCTGTAGCAACTATCTGCGCCTACATCATAAGGATTCCTGATGCGGCTGAAATGTGCTCTATCTCACAAATACTCATTAAAAAAATTAACACAATTTATATCCTTCCCGAATATTTCACACGTCTACCCCCGCTCTATGCCCCTCAGCAGCTTACCCCTTTTAGACAAGCATTAACACACAAGAACATGTCTGGAGTACCAACGGTTACAAAAAAATGCACGCTAGTTTGCTTTGTACATTAACAAGCTTAAATTCATTCTAAAGTAGACTCTCCCCTCCCTGTTTAGGTAAACATGCTCCAAAGATTCCTTCCTTTTCCAAAATGAAATAGGATACCTAAAATCATCCCAGACGCAAGTCCAAACACTGAACTTGGAGGTTTAGCCCACCTGCTATCCAAACAGTTGAGTTGCCGAGGTAATTATTTAAATTAGATTATAAAGATTTCCTACAAAGACTACATTGCTGCATTAGGTCTCACGTGGGATCAGTAAGATTTTTTTATTCCGTTGAATAAGGGCTTTCGGAAAAAATTAGTTCTCCAGGGTTTCACTGGTGGCCAAATTCTGGACTGTCCACGCTTGTATAATCAGGTTAGTGCTCAGCTCAGACAAGCCTAGCTTGCAGGCAAGAAAAGACAGGAGGCAGACAGGCAATTCCCCATTCCCAGTATAACATGGAGAGGTACTGAGGTACTTGGCTTTCATTCATGAATCTTAAGACCATGAAAGCTCTACCTGGTAATCAGTTATAGTAAAATACTTCCACGAGGTGATGAAGAAAACGCATACAGAAATTCAAAATCACTTACTTTGTAAATTATGCATCGCAAATGCTCGCCCTTGTAATACAGCCTGAAAATACAATCCAATAACCTGAAAAATTAATTGGTTTCCTCTCACAAAAATCTTGCTTTTTTAAAAAAAAACCCAAACTCCTTTTCCTAGGAAGCTTCTGTGAAGCAATGAAGAAAAAAAAAATTCTGAAAAAGAGATTGCTCTGCTTTCCAACCAATGTTCCATAAAAATCCCTAAAAAAGCCGTAATATGCAGTGAGAAAATCCAAGCCTTCTCTCTCTTCTTAACTGCTTAAAGCTCTGTGCTGTGCAGAAGGTATCCACTTACTCTGGTTCATCATTAAAAAGTGAACCTGACTTTAGTACTGTTAAAAAAAAAAAAGCAACCACCACCCTCGGTAGCTTGCACGTCTCTCTCAGATAAAGATCTCAGTTTCATGATTAACTTGGGCAGGTTCAAATATTTGCTGAGCCAGGGATTTCAGGTGGGGGAGGGGGAGCCAGATTCAAAGTAAAAGTTGTCATCAGCTAACAAGTGGCCAATGCAGGGCTAACTTTCTCATTTTAGCTAAGTAAACGAGAAGACCATTGTAAGAGGCCTTAAAATAGTCTCACTGGCTGCTGAGTGCAGTATTAAAGTCAAGAAAACACCACCAACAGCCAAACACAGGAAGCAGCTAACTAACTTACTGCAGAAAAAAACCAAACCCAAACAACAAACCAGAATCAAAATCTCCCTTGAGAAGAGCTGTACCTCTCAGAGCAGTCCTATGCAAGCAAAATAGCCTGCTTGCAAGCACAGCATTACCTCCTACACACTCACGCTGGACCACAAATACAGGTGCTGCTTGAGGACCCACAGCATGACACTGTGGCATTTTATCCGTTTCCTATAAACTGAAAATAGTAAAAAAACCCACCTGCCCGTATCCATGGTGTTTTCCAGTACATCAGGATTGTTCATTTCTTGGGCAGGAAGGTGAGAAAAGGGACTGTACAGAGAGGGAGCAGTTTAGGTCAAATATATGATTCTATGGTATGTTCCTTGCCTTAGTGTTTGGTGGAGATCAGACTTGCTAAAGGAACAGAGCAGCAACTGAAGAGCCTGCTCCCCTTTGCCTACAGGGGTTAACTGCTTTGCCAGCTATACTTTTACAAAGAAATAAATTCAAAGTGAAAGGAGAAGCAGACCACAAGATTTAATTCAGAGAAAGAAGAAAACAGGATGAATATTTTCCTCCCACTTGTTGGAAACAGTGAGAACCTCTAGTAGCTGTGTTCCTTGAGATCAGCTTGTGCTCCTTATGGTAGTCAAGTGGCATTGAAAAGTTTTCACCTCCCAAACAGTCCACCTACCAAAATCCTCCTATGCTACAAAATACCAAACCCACTTGTACTTATAATGAAATCCCAAATATCTGCAATACATTTTTGATGTTTTACAGTTGATTGATTAGCTTAATCTATAACAATCCCTTGCTTTCTAGTTTTAGCCTTTGCCTACTTGAACAATTGCCAGTTCTATACATAATTTAAAGCAGCACAGTCATAAAGGTACAGCCTACTTCAAATGGAGATGGTAACTTGTGTTTCTGAACTAATGCAACTCCTGACAGTAACTGATATGCCTTCTATTTACTGTTGAAATTATAGGAGGGGTTGACAACACTTCTTGGTTTATAAGGCCACAATAGAGAAGCATGTTCTCAAAGGAGAAAAGACAACCCAAACATGGTTGTTTATAATTTTAAAAAGCACAGGTAGCCCCACAGAGGTAAAAGACAAGGCTTTGTTCCTAAGTCCTTTTTTTTTTTTTTATTCCAGTGCTTTGTGCAAAAATGAGTTCCTAATCATCCTGCGGAATGGAATAAAGTGTCTTGTCAAAAAGCAGAACTGGCATGCACACACCTGCATTTTCATAAAATTGCCCTATCTTAACTTTTATTTAAATTTCAAAACCTTGACTGATGCCCACTGAATCTATAGATTTGTATTTGCAGAAAGTCAGCAGCCTACTACTTTTTTGCAGTCATACTCACAGTGTTCTTCTATCTATAAAGCTATTTTTTCCCTAAAAAAATATGTATGAAGCAGGAAGAGAATGGATTAGGTTTGAGAGGCTTTAATGTGTGTGTTACACTTACTTACATACAAATACAAACACACTTATATATCAATCTCTAAAAATTTCTAATAACTTCGTACAGGTTGTTTCAGTTTTACCAAATACTTTCAATTAGGTATTGAGAAACATAAAGCATAGACTACTGTCAAATCCTGAACCAAGAATTCTTCATTCCTAGGTATGGTGACTAACAAAGCATTTTGCTCTCCATTAAATCAGCTATAAAGCCTGATTTTTATTAGCTTAGAAGGGGAGCCCTCTGCTGGGTGAGGCATGGACGCACAATATCCCTCTCGTGCGGCACCCGCTCTCCCCAGGACAGAATGACTTCTGCACGCTCCAAACCACGCTCGGGGCTGCTGACAGCCCAGCGAAGCCTATGACATGATGCAGAAAAGTCCTGACAAGGGACAGCATGCCTACATATTTGTTTGTGTCCCCAAGACACTACCAACAGGACTGCGGGCTGGGCCTGCCCACGGCAGCAGTCCAGGGAAGCATTGTGTTTGATTCCCAGAGGAGCAGGATCAGCCTTTACACTCCCCTGCTCTGGCTGGGCTGTTATGGTACCATGCTTGTTAAAATTTTGTGCAGTTGATAGCAAAGTGTCTGCATCTCAGCTGCCAGGATTCTCACCCTATCCCCAGCAAGCGAGCAGGTACGTGTAATGCAGTCTCATTACCTCACTCATTCTTAGCTATGACCCCGTGCGTAGTAAAACCTACCTCTTCAGGCTCAAAACTGCAGTATTTCACAGCTTGAGCCATTATTTACAATGCTATTTACAAGCCTGGGAAACAGAAATAAACTGGGATAGACAGTCTAGACAAAGCAGCTCAGCTTGAGTTAGTGTACAGGCCAAGAGAGGCTTCAATTCATCTCTACAGGACGGCAGCTCCTTCCCACTGCTGCAGTAGCTCTTCCTCTGCCCTCAATGCCACCAACCCTGTCTGCCACCACCTCCCCACATCCCCTCCCTCTCTGCCACATCCTCCTGCCTCTTTGCCTTTCTGCGATACGACACACCTTAATCTCACACACCCGAAGCCACTCCACGCCCCTGAACACCCCCCGACCCTAAGAGGATCCCCATCTCCCTGCGTTCCCCCCCAAAAATCACCTCCCAATTCTCCCATCACCCCACTTTCCTCTGCACGACCTGTCTTCATGGCTACCAGCTGCAAACCGACAACACTGCCCCAAGCATCCACCGGGCCCCATGGATGGCTCTGGGACCCGCATCCAGGGCTGGCATCCTCCAGGTGGGAAAGCCAGGAGCTTTTAGGGTCCTTGAAAATGAACTGGAAAAAACACCCAGTCTTCTATGCCTACAAATATAGCCCATTTTTCAATATTTACCTCTAAAAGCACACATGCCTTCACACCTCTGTAGGATGCGTGAGACTCTGAGACATAAGCAGCACTGTCACAATTAAGATATTTTTCTCTAATACTACTGTTTTGAATGGCATATTAAGAGACATGCACTTCATTTCTGACTGTAAATCAGCTTTACTCTTTAAATTAAAGCCTGTGTGGCTGTCCATCAAGTTGGGGTGTTAAAACAGGATGCTAAATCACCTGCTTGCCCACTAACACCATCTTTTGGCTCTCCTATTTATAAACTAAAAGAATGAGACAGGAATCAGAAAATGGATCCGGTTACCAATTATTCAAAACGCCAACCATTTGTAAATGAAATCACAGAATTGTCCAAGTTGGATTTCTCTAATCTTACTTCTCCTGCAACATTACTTTGTCTTCACCTGCTACACGCATAGGTACAACAGGTATTTTAACTTTAGTACTTCAACTTTTGTGGAGGGCTAAGCATTATTCTAATTCACAAACTAAACTGCATAGTTTGCTGTTGAACACTCTGTCAGAGAAAAAAAAAAAAAAAAATCAGTCCAAAGTTGTTCTGTGACAGAAAAATCAAGTAATGGCCTTGGAGTAACCTGTTTTTATATTACGGTGTGCAAAGCATCACTTCAGCTTTAAGATGTCCAATTAAAGATACCAAATTTAAGATACTAATTTTAAGATATATTAAGATATAAGGTCCAATTGCATACTTTCTGTTGCTCTAGGGCATGAAGGATAAATAGTGGGTTATGCGATAAGAAAAAGCCCCACAGTTGTGCAAAGATGTCCTCCCTATTCAGATCATTTATCTCCAACACTATATTTAATGTATCTACGTACTGCGTAAGATACCACTAAAACCTCAAGCACAGCTCATTTTAGACCGAATGTTTTCATCCAGGCCTGAGAATAACAGAAAGAACAAAGAAAGGAAGAAGCTATCGCTCCAGCTTGTGAAAAACAGAAGAAACCTGGCAGCATTGGCTTTTCCATTATCGCTTAGTTGTCATTACATTATTTTCAACAAGTAAGATTCTTTCTACTTAAAACCTCTTAACTTCTGCACTTTTAAAATTCTATTCTAGATTGTAATTCTCAGAACACTTATATGACAAATAAGTTATCTTTTATAGGAATCTTCCTTTTATTACAATGTCTCTAAACAATTTTTATGGAAACTCAAGCTACTACAAGCAATAATCTTGAAGATGATAATTCTGAAAAAAACCCACATCTTGGAGTCTTTTATGAGAACTATAAAAACAAAGCACTTCAGATGATCAGGTCACTGAATGATTTTGGTGTGGAAAACAGTCTTGTGTCCTAATCCTGTAAACTTACATAACATTCTATTAAGACTCAACTTTTGAAAATTATTCAAGCACTTCACAGGCTGAAGAGCAGAAGCTAGCTAACCATAGACTCCAAAACTTGAAAACTGGTATCTGAGGTTTTTTCCAGCATATTAATAGATGTGCAAATGTTTTACTAAAAAACATTCCACTGCCCAGGATGGGCCTTGCAACGCACAGGGAAGGAGTTTTATTTTTGTAACAGATCATATGAAAAAATCCCAGGAGGACCCTCAAAATAAAACTGTTGCATTATGAAATATTAATTAATGCAGAAGCAATATTAAAAACAAGCAGATGTTTGATTATAATTATTAATGTCGTGTCAAGCCCTACAAATCTGATGGATACAGCCACATTTCTTCAAGCGCCCTAATGATACTCTCAAGATGACTAGACTCCTTGTCTTCATTAGTAGTTCTAACATCAACACCTTTCACTTTTATACTTTTCTCACATGAAGCAACTCAGGACGGTACGCAAGCAAGTGATCTCTTAAGCGCAACGTAAGAAACTCTCACTGCTGGCCCTACCTTTGTAACCTCCAAATCAGTGCCTGCAACCATATAAATTTACATACTTTAAAGCATTTGCAAACATGTAATTTCAAAAAATGCTATTAGCAAACACTTTAGAGTATTAGAGGGTTCAATAATGTATTTTGCTTTTTAAGGCTTATAATAGATGGTAAAGAAAATAATTCTTTAACAATTAGCAGTTATTTGCTGATTCTTAGTAAAATAGGACAAATAGTCATTAAAATTTTGGACTCTCGTGGCTGTTATAAAGTATTAGAAAGAAAAATACACAGTAGTTCTGGAAATACTTGCTTAACTATTTTGACAAAATTGAACAAAACCAAGTAGGTATAAACTAGCTGAAAAAAGATGTACACTAAATGTTAGGGAAAGGTTCCTAACTAATTGAGCTGGCAAGGTTGGAAAAGCCTTCTAATCAAAGCAGTAGGGACACAAATGTTAGCCATTTTAAATTAATCTTCATTAGTTGATGAAGGGGATTATACAATGCGCCTACCTGAAATACGAGAAATAAGGCATTTTTCTGCTCCCGTTTTTCTGCTGCTGTGTTCTAGCTCTTCAAATCTTAAGCAGCGCTACAAATCCTACTGCCATGAACTTTACCTTGTACTTTGAATACAGAGGCAGGAATGAGGTGTAAAAGGAATTACTTTAAGTTAACATCTGAAGTCCCTCTGCATTAATAATTTCTTTTGCGCATAGTTAGCAACTCTACCTTGTTCCTACCAAATATCTGATTTTAAACTGGGGATTTTTGCATAAATTAGAGGTGGGTTTTACTCTTTGTTGACTAAATTAGATGCTAACTCACAGAATCAATACAAATGTAATCGGACTTTCCTGAATGGGGTTTTAATATTTTCTGCGTTTTTTATTGATATTGATAAATAATCTTTTGAGTCTCTGGATTAAAAAATACATATATGTAAATAGAGGGGGAAATCTTACTTTCTTCCAATGACCTCTATGAGGTATTGTATTGTACTTCTAACAAAATTTGGCTGGGAGTAAAGTGAAAGTTAAATAAAATCTCCAGAATTAACCCCACCACCATCATCACTATATGATATGCATTCTATTGGTTTACAGGTCTTAGAAATTCAGAAATTCCTATTCACTGTTTACTGAAAAATAAATGAAAGTTCTAAGGCTGTATAAACAATGGATGCAAAAGGGACTTTAATGAAAAAGACAATTCCGTATAAAGCAAACCTTGCATACCACTATAGAACATACAAAAACCTTCTACTTAGTTCTGCAAGTATGCATTTTTGCATTAAGCTTGATTAAAAAAAAAAAAAGAGCATTTACTGTACTTTAGTTGAACTTTAATATTTAAGAAAACAATGGTATATAATTTTTAAAATTAAAAATATTTTTTTACCTGGTACAGGCTGTCTCTCGTTCCATTCACTTGTGATTAAAACCTCCAGGATTTTTATGTGGTGTTCGGTATTATCAGAGCTGCAAGAGATGGATTAGGCTGTAAGAACTAGGAAAAATGCAAAAGAATTACTCAAAAAACACTGAAAAAAATTTACAACAATGCCCTCCACATTAGAAGTAAAGTCAGGAAGTTAATTCATTAAACTTACTTTTATATATAACTAACCCATATCTACAGTACAAAATATAATAAAGATGACCCACGTACCTTGCTATCTGGAATTTGAAAAGCAGAGGGCTGAAAATTTCAGCCAGAGACCTTGCATTCAGGAGATTTTTGCTGGAGGCTTGACAAACTCTGAGGAAATGTTTGAGCAAATACTGGAGAGTGAGGCAATACTGGGGAGGTATATTTGGGGATCTGATGAGTTTCTTCAGCAACTGAGCATATTCCTCTGAGCTCTGCACTTCTGCAAGCAAACATCAGCACATGAACAAGTGAAATGAAGCTATATATTACTCCATTGGAAGCATCTTTTGCAGAAAAAAAATTAAAATTCTGTACTTCATTAGTGCCTTAAGACTTCTTTCTTCTTTTGAAAAAAGTGAAATGCTCAGCGAAGAGCAAAGAACAAGTATTTAAAAGTTGAACGGAAACAGGTATGCATTTTGGTAAAAACCACAACGTGTTCAGAGTGTACTGGTAGAAGTCTGTCTTGTGTTTGGTGTCACACGATTGGGTAATTCTGAGATGCACTAGATAAGTCTCACAGATGCTGTTCTAACTTTGAAGGTTACCAGTAACAATATCCTGTCCTGAGATATATAACAGTATACTCAGCCCACGCGCTGAAAGCCTGTAAGCTGTACTTGTTTGAAATGACCACTGTAGATGATGAATCTTACATGCGTGTATTTCTCACTTCATAATCTGCACCTCCCAACGTACTGCAGAACACCATGACCTCTAATACATCTACTTTGTCAGCACTGATAAAAAGTTAAAGATTAGCTTTCTGCATACAGATAAGTCCTTGATTTTTCCTCCCAGTTTTTCTATAGTCATTCTACATACTAAAATGTGTTATCCTTTATATTTTGCATTATGTCTACCTGAATTGGTAACTAAATAATGCATATCTAGAGCTGAATTGAAACAGCTTTCATCAAAAGTAGTGAAGGTATATATGTTTTCTGAGAAGCTGCCAGGTTTTGCAGAATCTTCCCTGTTCCATGGGTGACAGCTGGACCAGCAGATATTCAGAATCCTAATAACAGCTTTTTTGTCTGACATTTGAAACAATGTGATCTTCATACCTTGAGCTACAGAAATCATGTCACTGTAAACAGCTGCTGGAATGATGGGATTTGGCAGGTCCAGGAGGTACCTCTTGAGAGCATCTGACAAAGTATGCACATCAAATGTCTCTAAATCCAACGAAGAGGCATCTAAAGTTTTTTCAATGTACTTTTTTTATATTAGAAACTGGAAGAAATATACAGGCTCATGATATTAGGGATTTATATATTACTGCTAATTTATATCTGGTTTATGGGGAACAACTCATAAGAAAGAATGTAAGACATCAAGAGAGAAGATGAAGAGAGAGATGAAGAACATACAGTGCTCAACACCATGCCCAGGCCTTTGGCATCTGATGAACCAAATGGCTTTCACAGCTGTGTGTGGCCTTCTGTCATATACAGTGGAGGGCTGAACTCTGCATAACAGTAGTGACTTGCTGCACATCGGCAATGTTATGGAACATCACAATATTTTTAACAGGTCTCTGTTTTAACTGTAAATATTTTGTGTAAGAAGTAATTTCAGTGTTTGGGCAAATGCAGCTTCTCTACTGGTAGCTACTTCTGTTATGACTGGAAGTTTGATTAACAAGTTGGGGCTCCAGGTCTGTAAATATTTATGTGAGTAAGTCGAAACAAATATGCACGTGCAGATCTGGGTGGCTGGTGTTTTATGCAGCTGTTAGGATTTGTCTTGTAAAACCTGATATCCTTCCAGGGTAGTTATGACTTGGGCTAAGGTTTGGGAGTGTTTGGGAGTGACTACTTGTCAGCATTGAAGCAAGGAATATCAGTAGCAAAAATAAAAATAGGAAAATACAGAAATGCTTACTTAGTGCTAGCAAGATTAGGCTTCATCTTAAAACATAAAAATCTGTGCACTAAAGTCCTAAGTGTTTACAGAAAGATACATATTTGGTACAAGAATTTAGAGGTATTAATACTGACCAACTTTCTAGGCTAGCCAAGTCCGCAGTAAAATAACTCTTGAACTTATTTGGCCAGTTTAAATCAAATTCAACAAGGAGGTAGTGCAATCAGATACACTGTGTGTCTACAGGTACCGTAAAAAAAGGCAGCCAAGAGGGAGTAGTGAGAAGCTTAGTGCTCCTCCACCTCCCTTCTGTTTTCCCTAAAGGAAAGCTTGCAGTATGAGCTCAATTCTCATCAGACACCAAAGAATTTGCATGAGAAAAAAGACATCATGAATGGCTCAGATGATAAAAACTTGCAGTGTGGGTATGAATTCTACAAGAGCAATTATGTGCAGAGAATCCAACCCAAAATTCATAAGAAATAGTTTTCATTAGTTTTGTTGCTCACAGGATGTTTTTTATTTCATCAGCCAAGTTAAATCCTGGTTCTTTCAGTGTTGACCTATTCACTGAAGTATACCCCAAAGTATGATAATGAATATATGAGTAAGAATAAACTTGTGGTACTCTGCAACTCATTGGGTATAATGTCATAAACAGACCTGAACTATTCTATCTGCTGAGCTCGCCAGATGCAAGTCAGCTTTGATTTTGGAACTAGATAGCACTGTGTTGAAGCTAACAGGCAGTTATCCAATTAATACGGAGAGCATTTTAACCATATGCAGAAGAGCACACTAATGCAGTTCACAACTTTGAGACCAAAGTTGACTTTGCTCTCTGAATTAGCACTGCGTTAATTCAAATGGTGTAGGCAGAGATGAGATCTGTCTGTATCTGTGTATCTGGATACCCACTGCACCAGCTCTGTCCTGGAAGATTTTGATCCTATCTTAAAGAGAACTCAGACAGAGATACTGCTACTAAAGGGTAAAGTCCTGTTTTCTTTTCTCAAACCTAATGACATTTTAAATAAGAATACATGTAAACCACAAATTCTTGATCTCAGGAGATAGAGGAACCTTTCATAAAAGTACACCTCAGTTTAGAACTTAAAAAGGGATTCAGATAAATTAAGAGATACATTCATATTGGTGCCATAGAAAATCTGTATTTATCTGGCCTGAAAAATGTAATTACAATACTAAAAATACAGCTTACACTGCTTGCACCACGTGCATATCTCCTCTCCCTGTTTGCATTCACATACTTCTTCACTCCCACCACAATCAGCAGAGGACAGGACGCTCTTTTGATTTGAAGGAACAGACAACACATAGTATCATCTCTTGGTCATATTTGCAATTACTAAAAATGAAGAGAGTTAATTTGCAGTTTGCTTCCTTTGTCCCTTTGGCCTCATGGCATGTAACCAGTTTCATTTTCTAGCCCTTCTATTTTTGTCCTTTTTTATGTAAGTGGCAGCTCACACCCTACATTGCACCCCAGCTGGCAAAGCATCGTCAAGCACTCCTCCTACAATAGCCCCTGACCTCTCATACTGCAACTGAGTGTTGCCATGCCAGTATATTCTGGCCTGAAGGAGAAATAAAGATCACCAAAAAGGGAAGGAAATACATTTCAGGAAATTTGAATGGGTATGTGGTGTTAGTGGTGTAGCTGCATTTTACTGTCCAAAACCTGAGAACCCAGCCTACTGCAGCAGCATTAATTCAACACTTTCTCCCTTCCAGCATCATCTCTGTAGTAGGCAGGGAAAGTGCAACTATCAGCTCCCCACGCACTGGACCAAAAAAATGCACACAGAGAACTGTATGTAAACAAATGGCCATTTGTTTACAAAACAATAACCTGCAGCCTTACTGGAATAGTGTATCTTTATCTTGCTTCTGAACAAAACACCTTGTTATTCTCTGTACAGCTAGACTCTCAGTCCTTAAACAAGCAAGTGACCAAGATATGCTTAAAATAATTATTCTTGGGAAAAAAACACACAGTGGAGCCATGAAAAAAAGACAACCTGTAAAAGTGACAAATACCTTTTATATTAAGTGTAAAAGTTAGAAAACTTTTAAACTTATATTTGTCTTTTTAGTATTATATTATTCAGACCAGCACATATATATAAGCTGAGTAGGGGAGCAAAGAAAAGAGGAGCAGCTTGTCCACAAAATCTGTCTAGTGCTTTAAGGAAGACCTGTACTTACCACATTCAAGAATTTGTCTTAATTCTGCTGAGCTGCTTGAGCCTTGTGTTCCATACAAAGTTGAGCACTCCAGACCTTCAAAACAAAATCGATGGGATACATTAATATTCTAGTGACTGTTGCCATGACACAACATACTTCTGTTTTCTTCAAACAAGTACTTGCAGTATAAATTAGCAACATTCTCCCACCACCATCCACCTACCACACTATGGAATGCGATTGCTTTTTAAGGCTGTAAGACACCTCTTTGTACATGCAAACTGCTATCTGCAGAAAGAGCTGGCCAAGGAAGATCAGAGATGCCAGCAGTCTCTCATATTCTGTACAACTCTCCACGGGCTGACTGTAGAAAGCCAGGACTAGGAAACAGATTCACATACCCCAGAGAAGAAAACACGTTGCAGGATCAACATGGGAGCTGGATCTTGCTTTACATTCTACATGACAGCTGGAAACACCATGTCTTTCAGGTTGATAAGAAGTGAGCAATCTGACACAGGCCACCCCACAGGAATGGGACATGGACATGACAAAAGTTCTGACACATCCTAATTAGCTTTAAAGATTTAATTGAGACTTCTAAGTTACAAGTGTGTCTAACTTTTGGCACCCTATGCAGTCAACAGAGACAGAGAGCTCATTCTATGGGACGGGTAACCTTTAGGTCACCTTTGACTATCCATAGAGCCCAAAATCTCACAGTGTATGTAAGGTGAGTGTCACATCACTGGTGTGAGAGAAAATGCCTGTATATGTTACATTATATATCTGATAATCCACCTGAATAAAAGACACAAATACAGTGTTCTCACGTGAAAGATACTGTTTTCAACTTCCCTACTTCAGTGAAAATAGAGAAGACACAAGAAAACAGACCACACCCAGGGACACAGAGCACCAACGATTTGATAGTACCAGTGGTGTTTCCTGGAAGCAGTAGTTGCTTATGCAATACTAAATACTGGCCCTTCTCATTGATGTTCGCAAGCTCTTACGAATTCAGAAAAGGCTTATGCTCTCTTAAAGAGTCATAGCAGTATGTGAGAACCTATGTCCCCAAGGACAGAAGCCTGAGTCTGATCAGAATACCACTTTTCCTCTTGCACCCAGGCTGTAAAGCCACTGAATGAGCAGGACCCACTAAGCTGCTCCTTACCTTACCAGGACTATGAAGGTGACATAAGAGGAGAAGCCAGGAGGAGACAAATTGAGCAAAGGAGGCAAGACATAGTAGACAAAAGGGGAAAGTCTCAAAATGATGGACAGTCATCAACACAGGAAAGCAGGACAGCAGAAAGCCATCAAAGTAACGCTGGCTCTGCATACAGCAGCAATAAAGAATTGGCTCCTGAAGCATAAAAACCGTTCTTGTAACTTTTTCATATTTAATTCTCTTTTTTCTTCCAGCTTTGGGCAAAACATTACTTGTTTGGCTGTGTATCCAATTAAATTTTATGATGGCGTTTCCATAACCAACTTAAGGTGCTTATCGGTTAGAAAACACAAAGCAATACCAAAATCTTCTCCTTTGCTTTCAATAACACTTATATTAGTTGAGTTATTAAATGTCATTTGAGGTAAACTACAGTCCAAGCATCCTCTACTGAGTGGAAACCAATGCAACAAACCTTAAATGAGATTATTTCATATCTGTTGAGTAATGTGATGCACTAGCAGCATCACACTAGCACACGGGGAGACGCCAGCTCTGGAGCTGATTCTGCAGTCTTGGCTCACGTAAGTAACAAAAGCCTCAGTAGATCGTTCTTCAGCTTACCTTTCT
The DNA here is from genome assembly GCF_000708025.1 of Charadrius vociferus. Lineage (NCBI taxonomy): Eukaryota > Metazoa > Chordata > Aves > Charadriiformes > Charadriidae > Charadrius > Charadrius vociferus. The sequence continues at coordinate 1,210,499 of NW_009648250.1, read as the reverse complement.
TTTCAATTGTCTCTACTATCTTGATAAGAATTGGTGGAGCAACATCAGGAGGTGAAAACTGCTCTGTAAGATCTGGAAGTGAAAAAGCTGTAAAAGAAAAAGAAGACAAATAAGCCAAGCTGCAGGTGAATGTAATTTCTGTTTATGAAAGTCATGACACGTAATGCAAGCGGTTAATTTTTAAGTATGGAACAAACATCCACTTGTCAGGCCTAAATGAGAACGCTCCACAAGTAATGAGAAAGCAGAATAAAAATGATGACAATTGCATTTTCATAGCATTTTCTTTTAGGGACCTCAGTCAGTCCTAGAATCACTCTCCATATTGCCTAGGAAAATACAATAAAAGTTTGCAGTTTATGGATGGGCAGAAATACAATGCAAAGAAGAAAAAAAAAATTTTTGGTCTGAAACATTTACATCCAGTGTGTACCAGATGAGGGAGCTAAACACATCACCATCTGGAGTTGCTGATCCCCTGGGTAAAACTGACTTACAAAGGCCTGAAAGAGCAGTAGAAACAAGTATTTCACACTCATACAAAAGTTCAATAACTTCTGTTTGCTTTCAATTTTCAAGCATAATACTATTAACAGTATATTTTTCTTGAAGCAAGAATTTCATTTTCTACAATGACTTGTTAAGAATAAATAGAGCTATAATCAGAAAGGAACATTTTGCAGATTCAAACTAACCTGCATACAGATTTTATACCAAATCAGTTTTCATGCAATCCAGTTTCTTCATGGAAAGAACATACTGTATAAAGGAATGTTCTGGCTCTGTGATGTGAGGGATGATCTACCTCTAAACGCACTATTTTTGCCAAAAGAGTAATTCAAAAGTTTTAGAGCAGTCCTGTTTAACTCTTGCAAAGCAAGAACGTTTACATAAAGATCTCATTAAACCAGTGCCAGAAACATCTGGCATAGCTTGATGGATTATGATTGATAACAAAGCTTAACCACTGAAGTAAAAGTTGCCAGTTGCCTAAGTGATGGCAATCTCTGCCTGATTAAATTCACCATGGACAAATAGAGAGCAATTCTTGAACACACATTCACATATGTGCCTGTGTGCATATGTATACACACATGCACGTGCATGGACACACGGTATTTCTAGAAACTGAACAAAATTATGAGGGCAACTAAGTAGAAGGAAAAAAAAAAGAAAAAAACACAACAGCAAAATATGAATAGAGATTTTTTAATGAAAAACTTAGAGATAGACAACAACTTCTATATACCACCACTAAGAAAGCAGACAATTTTGGCTGAGAATTCACCCTATTTTGGAAGCAACATTTGTATAAATTTCTGAAAATGCAAACAAGTTAAAAGTGGTGAGACAGCAAGGAAGGCTCAGGAAAAGTTTGGAAATGCAGAAAACTGAGGAGAGAAATGAAAGACAATAAATAATAATTATTTACAAACTAGTAATGGAAGTGGGAGCATACTGGGACACTGAGACAAGTCCCTCACAAAAAGAAGCAGAATGATGATATGATAATGATGGAATAGTTTCCAGTCCATTCATAACTAAGAAGGACATTAGAAAAACATCTGTTAGTCATAACAGTTTAACTTAGGAGGCCCAGAAAATGAGCATTCAGGAGTCCCAAAAGAGTTGCCTAAGCAGATCTCTGGCCTGCTTATGTTACTTTTTAATGACTCGTGGAAAATCAGAGCAATTCCTGGGGATCAAATGAGTTCTAATGCCCAATTCGCACTCTGAAAGAACAAGTAAGATGACTGCACACTAGTTATATTATCAGTCCTAGGCAAAATAAAGGAAAATGTGATACTAGACTCATACAATAAAGCAATAAAAGACAGCACTCTAACTAAGGATTGTCTGCATAGCTTTTTAGACAATAGATTCTGTTAAAAGCCACACTACTTCCTTCCTTGGTGGCAGCTTAGTTAGCTGAAAAATGCAAATGAGTAGACATAGTAAACTCTAAAGTTTTGTCAGATAGTTGACTTAGTATAACACTGTGATTAAAAGCTAAACTTAAAGAAAGCATGTTAACACAGAACAATCTATTCAGGGAAGGAATGGACTTTCCATCTCTTTACATCTTCAAACAACTTTGAGGTTTCACCTGGAACACCTCTTTTAGCTTAACATCATATCTGCTTTATCAAACACAAGTTAGGCTCAAATAGAAGATGCAGCACTCCAAGCAGCTTCTGCTGAGGAATGCTGAAATACAGACCACTTGATTTGTAATATTCAGATCAAATAGTTCCTTTTGACCGCAAATTACAAATCTATCTCATGATGAGGGCAAATCTATTGAAAGAATAAATGAAAGATCAGCTCAGGGTCACATCAAAGGATATGCTATGAAAACACTCAAATTATGAGATACTAATAAGACTCACAGAATGCTAAGGGCATAAAATGCATCCCATACATGGTAGCAAAGGAGGAACAGCTTTTAAGAATGGAGTTTACACACTTTTCTGCTCCCTTAGGTAGCTAGTTACATTGAGTACTTTTGTCCTCCTTGCATAACAGCAATGAAATTGCATCATCTCTGAACAAAGATGCTCATCTTGTAATTCCAGCTGGATGCATCATGCAGCAAGAGTCATCAGTCTAAACTGAAACTGGGGAAAGACAGGAGAGATGAAGAAGGAAAAATAGAGGATGGAAGTCAAACCTGAGAAACATTTGAAACACTTCAGGTCACAGCTTGGCAGTTCAGGGATGGTCCGTACAGGCTACTGAGCAGCAGAGACAAGTATGCTTTCTCACATTAACCAAACTGTGACTTGAAATGATGACAAGATACACTCCAAATACCTATAAACAAGGTGTATTTAGAAAAATAATGTAATTTCCCACTAGATTTAGATTTTCTACACGGGGGATAGGAGTCCAGGCAAAGCAAAAACGAGAACCCAATGTCAGGGGAAGACCAGTTCATGGGAAAAAGCCCTTGCAGGGTGAAGAAAGACACTACAGAAAACTGTCTGTCTCCATGGGACATAAGGAATGGGGTGAATGTAGACCTTACCCAGATTACCTAAACAGAGAGTGCCTCTTAACCTACCTGACGCTCCATGCTTTTCATCTACACTTTAAGCAGGATCTTAGCTTATAAACTATGTTTGCATCATCATCTGTTACTGAATCTCTTTGTTGTACAGTATTCTTGGATCAATAACATTCTTGGTGAAAGTGAAAGGCTTTTAGTGAAGCTATGCATTTACCTTTATGTTTATGCAAAATCTATAATATGTCTACAGAAATATATGTAAAGCAAACGACACGTTGGTTAAAAGGAAAGATTTCCAACACTCCTATGCTACCCTAAAATATGCAATTGGAAAAATATTAAAATTGCAGGAGTTCAGAGGATTTCTGATGTCTATTCCTCCCTATATCCCATTCCCTTTCTCCAAAACTGTAAATTTCAATACACCAAAGACATTGCTGAACTTTCAGATACAAAGAGAGACTTTAAAATAATGACAATCTATTCCATAAGTACATAAACTGTAAAATACTTGTGTGTTTGACTGAAAACTCGGGATATTCACCTCTTTTTTAATACTACAGACACACACACTGGTGAGTATACGCTTTACAGAACAAAGACTCAAACACATACACACAAACAATGGCAGGTATAAAACCTGCAGTTACCGTCAATGCAGCAATGATAAAAGAATACATCTAAGTCACACAGCTATAGTGCTCAGCAACATTGAAAAAAACCCATTCACTTCATGAGCGTGTAGGAGATGGCATTAACAAATTAAAATCACTTAACCTGCCACCTGTCCTAGAATTTCCTACTCATTGCGCCATCTCCAATATAATTAACTAATAGCGTCATACTGACTTGCACTTTAAACTTTCCAACTTTTGCACAAAATAGAAAATTATGTTCATTTAAGGGCAAGGCATTATGAAACACACATCTGTCAGAAAAAAAGACTTTACAGTACTTAAAGAACTGAAGCCAGTTTATAACATTTACACAGAAGACAGCCCAATTTGGAAACACTGCCCTTCAATTTCAAAATGCTGTGAGGAAACGGCAGAGGCTAAACTGAAGAAAACTGCACCTAAGTTTAGAAAAAAACAATTTGACTCCCAGAGCCAGAACACAAGTTATCCTTAAAGTCCTGATTTTAGGTTAGGTTTTCCAGAAGAAAATTCAGCATGCATACTAAGATTTACAGAGGGAAAGGAAAACTTTTTAGATAGGTCAGTTTTAGTAAAAGCGAAATGCACAAAAGCTCACATGCAACCTCCATTTAGTACCTGATTTCAAAAGTATCTTTTGCTTTGAATCATGCTGTAGCACAGCACAGAGGTTTGCAGAACCAAATCCGCTCTTAAGAATCTGAGCAACTTTATAGATCCCTTTGCTACAATCCAGTATCAGTTTTTCACTTAAAGCAATCATTTTTCCCCTGAATTCCTGTAAATTTTTTTTTTTAAATTCCACGGTTTTCAAAATATTAAGGTTCTGAAAGCTGTCATACAGTTGTCATGTCTTCTTTCCAGTCACAAGTCTGGTAGTGGGTCTCCTGATAGTAAGGAAGCCTCTGATGACACATGATAAAAGCTGGATTTTCCACTAGCTCTATTTTTACCTTGCCACAGCGAGAACCAATGAGATGAACCACAAGCCAGGGTTTGCTCCAATCTGCGAACTCTTCCCTCTCCCTGATACAGACAGGCCTGAACAGCTCTAAGGCAATGGCAACGTGTGGGAGATGAGAGCATACCTTATGTTCAAGGGTTGCCAACACAGCTACAAAGTGCAAGATGAAACCAGCACACAGCTGCACCTTTTGGAAGGGTTCTCAGTAAAAAGAGATACTTTAGAGTTAGTACCTGGCAACGACAAGTGGAAATTTAAAGATGGAATTTGGCTTCAGATGCTTCTGAGCCAAATTTTTCATTACTGCTAGAGGAAGAATGAAAATGAATATATAAAAAAAAGAATATAACTTAAAATGTAACAATACACACCACAGAAAAGAGTTTAATTTCTAAATATTTTATAGGAACTATATACTAACATTACTTGAATTTAGCTTTGAGTCAAGACTACTCCATGCATGTTCCTCGCTTTTCAGAAATGGCATTTAAGTTTGTGCATACATATTGCATTTGATGACAACATAGCTCTACATAAAACTACAATATTTGAGAGCTCAGGTCTGAAGATTATCATAACTGGCTTATGTAAATGCAGATATACCCTTTATGCATGCAACTGTATCCCCTAACATAGTGAATTATGCAGTCATAGATTTACACATATCCTTGTTTGAAAGTTATACAATATGTCCAAATGTGAACGGTTTGACCAGCACTGAAATTAACTTTAATAGACATAAGCATATTAATTAACACAGAAGAAGAAATGCAAAGGTAAGGGTCATTGTCAAGCAAGTTGTGACAATGCCTCCAACAAGATCAGCCAGAAACAATGGCGGATCAAGGACCTAAAATACTTTTGCCAGTGGCACCATCAGTGGTATAATGTATGACAAGTTGTGGACAATGGAGAGTTTTCCACACCCATGCTTGCTATCGAAAACTCTGAGAAATGTGGGAGCTTGTTTTCTTGACCGAAATGCTGTTATTTCAGCAGTTATGTACTCTACTAGGTAAGGGAAACAGAATTCAAAAAATGTTCCGCATGATCACCCATCTTCCTTGAAACATAATGTGAATTTCAAAAAGGATCCATAATAGCTGAATTTAATCACTCGTCAGTATATGATGTCAAATGCAAGTGAAGAGGCATTGGAAACAAGGGTGGTGTGCCATTGCAGCACAGCCTTTAAGGCAGTGGCATGAACTGAAGCAGTCCTGTGTACTCCTGTGTGCTGATTGCTTGCGACCCCCAGACCACAGGCAGCAGTGCTTCAGGAGACTGCACTGAGAACACACTGAAAGCCATGCCTGTGGAAACACGAGTTCAGATCCTGTAACACTGGAAGGCCCCAAGAGGTAACTCCACATGGGCGACGGCACAGCCCGATGCTTCTCATGGCCCTGCAGTGGCAGCTGGTCCAGATACAGAGCCTCAGCCGTCACGGCCCCCTCAGCACCTGCTTTCATCAGCTGGGGAAGGAAGGCCACCAGCCCCACAACCCATCAGACAGTGAAACGACCCTTACTGACAGAGAACTCCTAACCTTTAGTGAAAGGACATTTCATGGTCCAGTACATGTTTTTCTATAGTCTTAAGAAGCAGCAAGTTCCTGCAGAAACTTTCAGTAGAACACTACGAAAGATTAAAAAAAAACCATAAACCCTACAGAGCAACTTAGGAAGCAAGCAACAGGACAAAAGGAAATGGCCTCAAGTTGCACCAGGGGTTAGACTGGATATTAGGAAAAAATTCTTCACTGAAAGGGTTGTCAAGCATCAGAACAGGCTGCCCAGGGAAGTGGTTCAGTTGCCATCCCTGGAGGTATTTAAAAAAAGTGTAGAAGTAGTGCTGAGGGACATGATTTAGTGGTAACTTGGCAGTGCTAGGTTAAATGGTTGGACTTGATCTTAAAGGTCTCTTCCAACCAAAATGATTCTATGATTCTAAGTTTCCAGAGATCCGTGCTTTCGGTTCAATGCCAGACCAGGACAGAATAATATGAGTCTGGTATTACAAACAAATACCAGAGAGAAATTCACTCTGAGATTTGAGGACCATACCCTTGCCTTGGCATTTGTAATTTCAGAGAGCCTAATTCCATTTACCAAAAGAACAAGCAAATAGAGTGTTCAGAACTGCCCAACTGCTATTAGTAAAATGCTTTCACTGAGCAAGGATGAAAGACAAGAAGGTGAGAGCAAAGACAAAGAAGTTGATGTCGCTGTGTGTCTCAGATAAACAGTGGACTGCAATAGATAGTAAATTCAGCTGCAACTGTTGGAAGAGAAAAATACCTCTCCTTAGACCCTACTGACCTGAGATGATTTAGTTTGGCTATAGTTAAATTCTCCTGAAGGCTGAAAGCATCACTGAAAATGGCAGGAGGAAGAGCTGCTCAGGGCTCAACCACTTTCTCCGGTACTGGCTTCATTAGAAAGACTTTAAAAGACAACGCTATTCATGGAAAAATATCAAAGAGATCTAAGCTTCACTTAATTTTACACATCATTGCAAGTGGCTTAATAAGTCTGTCTACTATTACTTCTTTTATTTTTATCAGATGTCGTCAATCGGGCAGACTGCAGACTCAGAATACCACAGAAGCCTTGGCAGCCGAAGGAGACCAGATCTGCGCGAAATGAAGAGAGGTGAAGACTATCCCAGCACTAGAAAAAGGAATAGTTTGGCCCACCAACACTATCAGCCTTTGGGCTCACAAGAAGCCCATTTTTATGGAGACAGAGTAATGTCTGCGAGTCAAGAATTATTGCAATATGAATGACCTCAGAGCTATGAAAAGGAATAGGGAAATGATGCCTGCTGTTGACCTTACATGACTGGAGTACAACTGGGAAGCTGGATGGAGATACCGCCAATTCTAAAATCCTTCAATACTATGCAGCCAGCACAATCTACTCCTTCCATCAGTCAGTAGATGTTGGGAATGAACTAAAGGACGAAGTGACAACTTAATTCAGATGTTCTCTGTTAAAGGTATGCTGAAGATTTTGGCTACAGAAGGAAATACAGATCTGTACTGAAAAAACGGTTTATCATATCATCTCTCACTCCTCTTTATCTTTGATGGAGAAACACCTGAATAAAGCAGAACACCTGTCCTAGGGCATCTCAATGACAACGTTTAACCCTCACGGATAAACAGTACCCTGTTAATATGCTTCTGGACTTCAAATAGCTTTTTTAAGCATCCATATTTCTGTTCTGATCCTACATCAGCAATACAGAGTGACAAGAACTTTTCCAAGCGGCTTATTCCAAAGGATGACAACTGCAGGAGTTCTAACCAGCATGACCTTCTGAACTGCAGTCAGTCCCAGTGTATCACCCAAAACACAAAGCCAGCATTTCCAGAGTCTTCTGCATGAGGTAGGTATGGACAACAATGCCTATAAACTTGAAAAAGAGCATTTCAAACTCATTTTAGTAGAAAAATGTACACAGCTTGTTATAATATATGTGGCGCTTAATAGAATAAGGCCAGGTAGTCATTTTTCCAGGAGGACAAATTCCTGTATATTATCATTGGGCCATTTATAGTCGAAGCCAGTGAATCTAGGACGGTTGGAATAAAAACTGAATGTTACTTCATTTTATCCTGGCTACATATAATATGTCAAAAAAGACATTGTTACCTGTATAAATCAATGCTGTAACTGAGACAAGTCAGATACGTTGCCTAGATACTTTCCAGTATTACCAGCACATATATGCAAGCAATGATCTGACTGGTAAAATACCATGTGCATGCTGGTTATGAGGGAAATCTGGGGGGCCAGCAGAACTAATTCCTCTCTTCACCCCCATTTATAAAGTTGCACCAGCTGCACTCTCAGGGATGAGAATAAGGGGTGACTATAGGAACAGAGAGGAAACAAGCCCAAGAAAATACAGATTAGTGCAAGAAAATAACCTATAATAAACAGATGGCAGAACTAGACAGAACAAAGCTTTCATTTGATACAGAAAGTCATACTTTATAATGTATCAATTCTCCTGAAAGAAATCTGGGGTCTCTTTACCCTTCTCTGACACAAAAATGAATGCTTGTCACAAAGCCGCTGCCTTAATCAACAAAGAATTCCTCCAACATAAAACTAAATGAAAGTGCAAAGAGAAAGAAAAAAAAAAAGGTGCCTGGCTTAAAGAAAGTTTAGCTGCACAAATAAGCACAAAAATAAAACCACCAGGCACCATAGTGTAGAGTACTATATGCCTTTACAATAGTTTAATACTTTTAATAGTGGCTGCTAATAACGTTTCACAATTTAATGTTTCATAAGGCCCTAGTTCTATCATCTGTTAAAAGGGAAGTGATACTGTCTGTACTGGGAAGGAATTATGTACATAATATTCCATCAGATTAAACCTCAGTAACTTTATGAATTATGAGCTGTCAGGCACTTTTCTCATATGCTACAGAATATACTTCTTAGAAATAGGAGCTATAAATAAGACAACAGATGTTCTTTGTTGGCTTCAACTGAAGCACAGATAATCTTTAAAAAGCAGCCTGTAGTTAAGACTGTTGAAAAGACAGTATTCTGCTTCCCTCTATGGGTGAGCTTTTGCAATACTCCTTTTCAAACTAGAACTGAATTTAGGATTTGAAATGGCTGCAACTGCTTACAATTAGTATTAACATAATTAGAGAAATGAGCAGCCCTGTTCTGACAACAAATTGCAAGGCTTATGAGAGAAATATTAACTGAGTGCAATATTCTGGCATGCAGTACATTGCATTATAATGTCATACATAATGCATAAACTGTTTCACAAATGAAATCCCCCAAAAAGCCCAAGGAAGAGATGGGAAAACCACCTGCTCATTCAGTTGTTCTTTCAAAGAGCTGCGAGATAAGCAGAAACAGTAAAATAAGAAATAAGCAAGAATGTAGTAAAAGATGTCTTTCTGCTTGTAAGTAGAGGAGGGCATTCAAGCTGAGGAGCACAGAGGGGGCCCAGGACAGACATCACTGGAGCTGAAACCCAAGCAGGCTGGAACCGGGGCTTCCATACTGCTGGTCTCCAGGAAGGGTGCATCTTACCTCCTTCCTGCGGTCTGGAGCACGGGGCATGGCTAGAGGCTTTTCTCAGGACTGGCAGACTGATGCATAATTCCCTCTGGCCCCTCATTCTCAGGGATCACCCCAAGCCCTGCATGATGTGCAGGAGCACAGCGAGGAGCACTGTGCTCAGAGTCCCTAAGAAATCACTTTAAATGGAAGAGCAGGTTAATGTCTCTAAACAGGACAAGCCAGCACAGTCCTCAGAGCGTTGAGTCTGAGGATAGAGAAATAAAATATTTTAATAAACTAACACCTATTTTTCATGTCTTGTTGATGTCTGCAGTTTTCAGTCAGGCAGATACTAGCAGATGAGAAGTAAAATGTGGTGTGGGTACCAAGGTACTGCATCCCAACAAGCAAGCAGATGATGACTGAGGTGTCAGTACAAGAGGGACAGGACAGTGTCAACCAAGAAGCTGGACCCAGTGAAGTACAAAACATTGCCTTTTCCATCAACTGAGGCTTGTTATATTCCATCCTCCTCCTTCAAGATTGCTGCTCCAGGGCTACAAAAGAGCTAAGCTCCGCAAGAATTTGAGTAATTCTGCTCAATTCTCCTCAGAGATACTAACTGGCAATTAAAAATTTACCGTTCCAGCTTCTGGCAGTGATTTGACATGACATCAAGAAGGAAAATATATGACACTATATATTCAAGTCTAGTGTAGATAACGCAGGTGTGAGGACAAACAGCACGTTCCACTGGCAGCTGCATCTTGTGACCTACTTATCAGGTTCCCAGTGCAACCTTCAGGGTTATTGTAATTAAACATGCAGATTGCAGTAGTAGTACCTAGAAGCCCTTATCAGAATCAGAACAAAGTTATGATAGTTCTCTACAAACAATACCTCTCTTACCGGTCTTATGATTAACTAAGCAATCTCTTAGAATTGATGCCAGCTGCATTCCCACAAACTCTGCCTTATCTTTCCCAAGGACATAAAAGCCATGATATTCTACTTAATTCTGCACTCCAGACTTTTTTTTAAAAAAGGAACAGTGAAACCCTAGTAAAAGCATAGTTTATTTTAAAGACACTATATGTAAGTTAATACATTTACACAGTGTTTTACTATAGTCACTCCACAAGGAACGAGCAGCAAAGCTCCCGCTGTCTGATGCCTACTATACTACACAGACACATGAAAAAACCTATATGAAAAGAGCATCAAGACCACAAGGTCAAGCACTCAAAAATTAAGATAGCTGCCTGTCTTTTAAGGGAAGGAATGTTGAGGTCCATCTCAAGAGGTACTTGAAAATTTTGGTTCTGGCAAGCCAGCAGAGAGTCATGCTGAGATGCTTTCAATGATTTTTCAGGTAAAATTTCACAGATAGAGCGAGTTCCCATGCTGGAACTGTTTTTACCTATAAAACAATGACATGTATTTTCTTCTGAATAGTTTGGCACTAACCTACCGAGATTACTAACCTCAGTTCCCGTTCCTCATAACCATGGTGATGGTTAGTAATGGTGCTTCAGCAGCATCTGCTCTTTGTAACTGAGATAGGACTGCAGGATGAATGTTCACTGTGAGACACTGGGGATGCTGGAACTCTATCCAGAATGACCTGTCCCATCTGTAAAGGACCCCATTCCTTACTGCTGTTTCCTTTTTTTTTGGTACCATGAACCTGTCTGTTATGCAAGGTCACCACTAGTTTGTGATAACAACTCTGCTTGAGAATACTTTAAAACATTTTCTTTTTACTCAATAATCATAATGCATAAAAATTCAGGACAGTGTGTTGTTTTAGTCTGAAAGAATACTTTGTTTTGCAACCTTTTTGCTATGGAGAAACTAATGGAGGGAAAAAATGCCAACAAATGCCCCTCAAACTGTCCACAGGCAAGCAATCTAGAGGAAAAGAATAAGCTCTTCGCTACTGCAAGAAAAAGATAGTGTGTATTACTGTTCTCAAGAAGTCAAGTTGTTTAGATATGGAAGATTTACATAAAAGTACTGGCAGAAGCTGCTGACAGATAAAAGCCAAAACAACTCCTTCATCTTTTGGGAATTATGGGAAACATTTATAAGTACACAGAAAGTTAAAAATAATGAGTGTATAGCAGTCAGCCAGAAAAAAAAAATGCAAACAATGGTAACAGCAACCCAGCATCAGAAGGCTTTTTTATTCTGGAAACTAATGTATTTCAAACCAAGTCTTTTTCCTTCTTAAGAAAAAAAAAAAAAAAAAAGAAAGAAAAAGCTTAGGGCCCTAGCTGAAGCAATAGAAATACAGTAATGCTGAAAGGCAATCTTATAAGAAAGTAAAACTGGGTTAATCCTTACAGCTATTAAAGCATAGACTGATCTGACATAGATACAGAAACAACAACATTATTAGGAAATTCCTGAACTGCATCTACAGAGAATTAATCCCACCATCGTCTTTAATTTCAGATGAAGAAGAAAACTCTCAGCCTGTATGTAATAAGATTTTTTGACCCATATCATACACCTGTCGAGATTTCTCTGCACAGCAATGTCAGCGTTGATTCTCATTCCAATATATTTCACTCTATCAAGATGCTATACAAAAAGGACGTCACATTATATGACGTACATGTACTTAATGCATGAACTTAAAGATCTCTCTTCCATAAACCACTGTTTTTTCACACTCCACTGCTGAAACAACTTTAATTTAGACCTTAGCAGCTGAATGAATTTCATGGACCTATACAAGGCAGTCAGGGTCTCAATGAATGGGCTAACTGCAACTGGACAAAGACCTTCATTTGTGTACTGTCTAGCACACTGCATTGCAGAAATTCACATAGTGCAAAATCTGTTTATAGGAAGTGTAAAAGAAGAACTGAAAATAACAACAAAGATGGTGCTAATGAAAAGCTAGCTGAAAAACTGGCTGTTTTTACATCACCATCTGCAAGCCAAAGATTAACTGAAGTCAGGGTTAGGACATATGGAACAGGATTTCAGACTGCATTGGGAGTGTTCATTCGCAAAGAGACTAAAAGCAAGACGAAAACCCTCTCCTTAAGAAAACCCAAGCATAACTCTGAGTACTTCAACTTGGAGAAATCCTTCTGCAACCTCCATGCAACCCTACAGTGTTAAAGTTTCTTGGGATCTAAAAGAAAGAAAAATGTGTCCCTCTTCAAAACAAGCAGTGTGTTGTGATGGCGTAAGACTGAGCAGAAGAGGCTGAAATAACTGCCAAAAATATTTTGTAAGTGGTCTTGGAAAGCCCAAACTGCAGAGGGGCTGTGCAAACTAAAAAAACATATGTACCTGGTTAAGAACTGACAACATGTTCCCTATGATTTTTAACTCAGGTGGATCAAATGAAAGCTGCTCTTCCAGGGAAGAAGCCAGGCAGACAGAAGGTCTTTTTACGTCCTCTACAGAGATTCAAGAGGTGAGCAAGAAGCACTCTGACCTGCTGGTTCCCTTCCTTGCCTCTGCCACCAGGCAGCTGCCCCACACTGGTCTACTCCAGCACTGGGGAACGTGCTGTGGTCGTTCTCTGACTTCCCTGTAGAAACTTCACGGGGAGCAGGATCAATGCTCAAGTTGACTGCCTCTGAATTTAGGGGAATACTGAGTGTATAAATAAGCATGCCAAGAAATGCTACTCTGTTGAATATTTTAGCGCTGCAAGTGTACAGAGGTTCTACGAGTCACACACACACAAAACCCAAAACGGTTTTTCCAGCATTCTGCTCCTGCCAAGAAAGTTAGAAGACTAGCTAACTAACCCATCCACATCTGAAAATAAAATGGCACTATCTATCCATACATCTATCTCTGTTTCCGCACATATACAAGCAGAGCTTAAAGCTACAATCAGTCGTTTCAGAATTTTGATTATAGGAAGCAATAAAGAAGTAAAAATACATCCCTGACTTGCACAAGATGTGATCAAACATGTGGAATGGTCTTCCAGCTATGATTCACTAAGAAATGGGTGGAGGTTTGTGAGGCTGAAAGGCTGGCTGGAAGGAGTAAGCCTTCTTCCACGCTGGCCAGCAAGGACTGGGAATTGGCTGTTATTCTGTCAAAAGGCCAGGTATATCCTGGTTGTTTTCCTGCTATCCTACTGGGGCTGGTGCGGGAGCTCTTACATGTCTGTTTTTGTTATTGTGCTCTAGAGGAATCCCTTGGTCATCTTCCCACAAGAACAACCAGAGTTACCTTTATTTGACCCTACCAGAAGAGAACACCTCTTTCTCATTTCATCTTACCTATTTAAAGGAATTTATTTATTTATTTATTTAAATGTGGGCCATGCCAAGAAGAGAAAGGATGTCTCACTTGACTCCCAGATGAAGAATCCTTCCAGAAAACCAGTTCCCTGTTGAGAACAGAAGGAAGAGGAATGCACTAATTTTAAACTGACCTGATTTTTCTAACTGGCTTGTCACTCCCTGTTTTTTAAGCATAGTTCACACGAACTGCCTGCTACAATAGAACAAGCATCTTTCTACCCATCTCTCCTTCTAATTTTACCCTTCCAAACTTGTACATGAAGCTGGAAAAACTTGTATCCTAATTAGCTCAGTCACAGCACCTTCAGAGAACTTTACTGAGGCTTCACTGAGATATATCTCCTCAAAAACGGTAGATGCAGCAGACAGCCAGTGTAACTCACCTAAGCTCTGCCACACTATCACCAGGTACCTAATTCTTGCAGGACTCAGCATTGCAAAACAGGAGTCTGCCACCTCCCAATGGGTTCTAATATTTCATGGTAAATGTGACACTAATAGCCTCTTTCAGAGAGATCAGTATGAGCAATCATCTAAATCTAGATCTTGCTTTAAGGGAAAGGGTTTTTTGTTTGTTTGTTTGTTTGCTTTTTTTAAATAGCATATTTCATGATCTTTCAAGGGAGCCAGCCCTCCTGCTTCTCTCTTTCTTGTGTTTCTCTACATCAGTCAGCTTTCCACCAGTCGGCTTCCCACATTTCAAACCTTGTTCTCAAATTGAGAAGTCTTAGGAGACAGAACAAGGTGGCTGGTTATTCTAATGGCATTCTGCTAGGAATAAATAATGCAAGGGACCAAGTGAATATTCTAATCCGCACTGCCTGTGGTTGCGAAGGGACTCAACTCAAGCAAGAAAGAGCAAGGCCACAGGTGTAGACTTCTCTAGACACACATACTAAACTTGCTTGGCTGCTTCTTCCAAAACCTTGCAGGACAGTTTAGTTCTAAACTACTATGTATAAAGACTGGTCTCATTTTTGGTTTGTTTGTTTTTTTTCCCCCAAATAGCTACGTTTCATATCACCAAATTACATGCAGAAATGTAATATATACTGGGAGTCAATACTGTAGTCTTGCATCAAGCTAATCAAGACTAAGAACAAAGTTTCAGACCTATTAGAGCATCCACTCATGCCACAGTCTGACGGTGCTTTGTATAGCTTCAAAGCAAGCTGGGTTTGTTGTTTTGTTGTTGTTTTGTTGTTGTTTTGTTTTTAATTTGAGTCAGGAAAATAAGCACGGATTAAAGATTTCTGACAGGCTGCAAACAGGTGACCAAATCATAGTTAACATGACAGAAACTCTGTATTTTCCAGAACATTACATTCATATTGAAATGAGAGAACTTCATGCTTTTACTTCTGCATGACTATCAACTTGAGCCCAATAAAAAATTGGAACCACATTTAAGTCTACTTTTTCCTGCTGGCTTTATAGCTTCCCCATGCTTTCTGCACATTGCACGTTCTCTCTCTTTCTCTCTCAGCATTTGGCCTGTTTCTTGTTCTGGCATTCTGTAATCCTGCCAGCCAAAGAGCTTTGCTTTTAATAAGTAGATCTGCCAACTTAAACACCAGTCTCCTAAGGCAATCAAATAATGAAACACACATGTATGTACTTGCACGTAATCTGTCAAATGCCTCTCTAGCCCACTACAAATGATTTTTGCAATTCGGGGTTTTCATAGGAGCATACATTCATACCCTCTCGGTTTTCAAAGATTAAATGTCATGGTTCTTTAGAGTCCTGTGTTTTGTTTGTCCATACAAACCCAATGACCCTGCAATTTCTGTATCAGTAAGACTGAAAATACAAAAAACCTAAAAACACAAAGGTTGTCCAGACAACTTCATATGGAGTAAGCACATCCTTCAATTTCACCAACTTGGTGTAGACATCTGGTGCAAGACAGCAGAGATTCCTCCATGGCAGAACACTCTTCCCATGTTTCTAGTGTGTCTGGAAGGTTAATGAATAACCATTCCAGGTGTCAAGAGTATTTTTCATACCTCCTCCATTACTCATCCACACTGAAGCCACCTTGATTTCCACTTTCTAAAGTACTATTTCCCAAAAGAGAAATCTAATGTATGATGCTAGCAACAGAGTAATCCAGGAAAATACTTTGTCTGTCACACTGGGATGAAGTGGCACTGCCACACCTCTTGATTAAATAAGGTTGCAGTTTATAGCACGGCAGAGTAAAGATGGTAGCAAAAGCATCTTAGAAGTAAGCAAGTTACTGGCTGGTATTAGAAAACTAAAATCAGGTTTCGAGGACTGTAATTTACTATATAATGTCATCATTTGCAAAAATGCCTGCATTGTGAATCACAGCTACGATACAGTGAAAAAAAGCAAAACTACTCCAGATGCACCATAAAAATGTAAGCAAAAGGTACTTAAAACATGCATGTCCCTGAAACGCGCACTTCTATTGCAAGACATGCTTTGCATGTTCAAAAAAGTACTGAGAACTTGGAACTCTGAATTTTCAGAATTGGGAAACAAGTGAGACAACACTAAATTATGTCCCCACATCTGCTGAATCTGTGCACTCACATTCTAATAATTCTTTTGCTTTTGATGCTTATATTTGGATTCCAGCTGCTGAAGCTGGATGATGCAGGCAGAGGTATGCTAGGAAGATTTGTCCTGCAAGGAATCATCTTGGACACCCAGTAGTGAGTAACTGAAGCCAGCCATGGAGTGAGCAGATGGTACTTGCTCCTTGTGACAAATAAAGCCTTACATTGTCAAACCTAATGCAGATCTGGTTCCTGGTTTTAGTTATCTCAATGAAAATTTAAGTGTTAGAGTCAAGAGTTCTTTAAGTTAAGAGTTCCCCCCTCAGATTCAGCTTTTTTGAAGTGTTTTTCCGCATGACCTCCCTACTACAAAGTGATTAACCTTAAACTATCTTAAAGCAGCAGTTATTTTCTTAATTGTCTTTTTTGGTCTACCTCATTCCTCACAGGAAACATGATATGACCTTTGCTCAAGAACAGTGTCCTGAAGATGACTTAGTATTTGTGAATACAAAGCTCTATGAAGCTGTTACCAGCCACATCACTGGAAAGAGCAGAAGAGGCAATGAAGAAACCTGTTTCCAGAGAGGAGCCTGGAGGCTGTGAAGAAAAGGTGGCTTAAGACCACAAACTAAATAACCAGAACAAAGCAATTCTCATTCAGTGAAGACCTCAACAATGAACAATGCAAGGATATGCAGGAAAAGGGGTCAAGGGACTATGTAATTAAAAACTGTATCAGATGGCATACACTACAAGAAGGTGTAATTACATGTACCAACACAAGTATCAGATGCAGAATTTTGCAATCTTAACAGTGTTCTACTGTAGTGTAATTCACTGTAGATATGCACATGCATCAAGGTAATAAAACTCTGTTATTTATTGTAAATGTAATCATTTGTTACAATAACAAAAGATACAATTAAAACTGTCACCATATCATTTCCTCCATTATAAGAAACCCTCGTTACCATAACACTAGTTACCCAAAAAGGCAGCCCTGTGAAAAAAAATCCAGACTTGCCAAAGTAGCTAGCAGCATAGAGCAAATTTTTCATATGTATTAGTGAAGAGAACTGAATACAGTGGAAGAAAATAACTTGATGAAAATAATCTCTATACTGTCATCACCAAATACAGCTAAACGTGTGTGTGCCCCCCAAATGAAGACACTTCTACTATTAAATTTCCAATTCTTACTATTTAATGGACATTCAAATGCCTAGAAAGTTAAGTCATCTACATTAAGTACGTACTAAAGGGAGGAGTTTGGACTAGGTAGAAACTTGCTTTAAATCCATCTAGAAGTTACAGGCTCGATACAGGAATTACTGAGGGAAATTCCATGCCCTGCATTAGCCCAGAACCTCTGAAGAGATGATCGTAATAGTTTCCCTTCTATGTCTTCAAAATCTGTGAAAGGACAGTCAAACACTTTTCTTTACAGGAGTGGTTATCATGTAGTATTTCATGCGTGTTCATATTATACACAATCTGGTATACTGGAATCTCTTCAGGACAGAGCTAGCATTTGTGCTCCAAACCCTAAAGTCAATGGGAATTTTGCCTGAGAGACGTGAGAGTAACTGTGGGATTTGTCCCAATGCTGCTAAACCTTGACTATAGGTCTGATCCTGTTTCTTCTGAAGTCAAAACGGCGTTTGCTGCCAATTTAAGGGAAAGTAGAACAGGAGCCTGCTGATTCTTGTGTGAGCAAGTCTTCTAAGTAAACAAAAAAACCCCAACTATGTATAATATTTTCAAGAACGTGAGTACTTTAAAATAATCTTATGTTTAGTTTGCATCCAAAGGGACTTTGAATAAAGCATTTTAATACTCTGTTTAGAAGACAGCAGCTCACATTAACAAGCATGGGCATGTTCCATCTAAACTACCAGAAAATTTAACACAGTATTTCATTGACTGGCTATTTAGATCAAACAGACAATGAAAAGAAAAAAAACCAAACACACACAACAAAAAAACAACCCAAATCATTCTCATCTATTTGGCATGTTCTTACTGTGTCATAATAAAACCCTAGATATTTGTCTTAGAGGAAACATCTGGAGAAAAAGCATAACAGTTGGTAACCGTCTTCCCCTTTTTTGCTAAACTACATGCAACCCAAAGTCCTGCATCTTAAATCACTGGTGAAGGCACCCACAGCCCACTATCCTTTTCAGTGCAAGTTTTAATATCAAAGATATAAAAGACTTTTAACTATGACGATGAGAGTAGTCCAAAGCAATGATTAGTACTACACACAACAGACGGGCACCAAATGTTCCTCTAGCAGACAGTCAGAATTCTCCCAAAAGCCAGAAGGCAGCTCAAAAGATGTGAGACTTCATGCTAGTTGCTCTGTAGTAAACATTGTTAAACCAGTGATTTAATATAACCCCTAAAAAGTGTCATGATAATAATGGGACTGTGAAAATCTATCATTTCATGTAGGGGGCTGCAGCTTACACAGACTACCAGAAGGGTTTTGGAGTTGTCAGCACTAAGTTTGACCCAAGAGGAAGCTAGCAAGACATGAAAGTGGTGGGGAATGCACGCTAACCTTTCAGCCAATGGTAATAAATTATAAATACAGCAGAGCAAAGAGAATTCAAACATTCATCCCTCTGTGCCCTTGAGGACCCCTCACTGAGTGAACAGAGGTCCTTTATTTCCAGATATTTGAGATGAAGTTTTTGCTACTTGCTGTTTTGAATATGTGTTCCTTAACACTTTCTCTGTTGACCAGGCCAGATTGTGAGGACCACCAAAAAACCCCTTTATTCTCAGAACTGGCTTGCACTGTAACAAAAAGCCTCCCTAAATCTTTCTCTCCATAAGAAAATTGCTTATGTAGGCTAACGACTAGTTATGCTATTCTGGCTTCAGAACAACGGAGTAGATTTGGACTGGCAAAAATGTATTCTAAATTAAACATCTGTACAGATTCAACTCCAAAATACCCAAAATAACTTGCTTCAAAATGTCAAGGGATGACATTTTCTGATGTTTCTCTCAAGGGAATGGCTATATTGCAAACAGTGCAATAAATATCAAATGAAGAATGGAAGACCACATTACAGTAAGAGACACAAAGCCTGGTCAGCCAAGAGCATCCTGTTTCAGAGGAGCTCTCAAAGGGTGCTGACCCCTTGCAGAAGACCCATGCCCCAGCAGAGATGGGAAGATCATGGGAGCAGATCACACCTCGCTGCACCCCACAGTGCCCTGGAACCTCATAGCCCTTTGCAGACCACAGCAGGGCAGATGCCCCTCAAGCATGCGCCAGTCAACCAGGAGGAAAGCAGGAAAATGATGGAGGGCTTTGCTGTGGCCTCTGTCGCTCCTCACCTGTGCCAAGCAGCTGTGTCTTGGCAAGGAGACAATTCAAGGCTAAGTTCATAAACACAACAGACATTTTCGCATCTCCATCCAAGCGCAGCACATGAAAAATTGCAAATTAGCAATAGAGGACTGGAATGTGTGGTCACAGGGTTGAACATCATGTGCAAGTAGGGAACGGACTGCAAATCTTTTTCCTTAACTGCTTATTTCTGGAACGTTCCTGGATAGAAAGATAACGAAACCAGACACAGCTGTGCAGCCTTATCTACCACTGCACATAATTAGTGGTTTCTTTCATTAATTCCCTAATTTAAGTGCTTTGGTCTACCTCCAGCCAAAAACAGCTTAGGAAGAGGGCTTGAAAATTAAAAGGTAACCTCACAAGCCTTCCCTTTGAGACAGACTGCTGGAAAAGCCACAACATGCTTTGAAACATGGGTCTGCCGAGTCTGATTTAAAAGTTTCTTCACCAAGAATAATCTTCCAGGCTTATCTGCTACCTACTAATCTTGTCCAAGTGGGATGAGGAGATCTAGGAAGAAATCAGTGACAGCACTAGAGTTTTCTCTCCTAAACTCAACACATAAATTCCACTGTTATATCTGTAAACAAGGCATACAGAGCTGGTGCAGCCATGTCTCCTGGGGGGTGCATTCCCTCCTTGGACACTACAAATCTCAGGTTGCGCCACTCCCCCTTCCTTCCCAGCTGGTAAGCAAGAGCCTACAGCACAGGACTGCTTGGACATGCCACATCCAACAAATCCGATCCCACAGGGAAGAAAGAGCAAGGAAGAAACCAATCTGATGTGTTTAAGTGGAATAGTTTGGCTTTTGGCCAGTTTCTTTATGTTTTTAAATGTGCATGATTTTAGAAGGAAACATCAAAACTGTAAAGGAAAGCAGAGTTAACTTTGTCTGGCTTTCCAACATATAGAAATTCAATTAAAAAAAAAAAAAAAAAGGGGCAAAGAAACACCAGAGAAAGATCAGCCTCGTCTACGCCTTGCCTATTTACTGAAAAATCCAATAGCTGCTCAAGACCACCTGGAAGCTGAGTGGAGCAGAAGTAACTGCTCTTCCTGCAGCAGCTCTGTCTTCTGCAGGAGCATCTTCCCATCCTGGACACCACCAAGCGATCTGCCAGCATGGATGGAAACTGGCATGTTCAGATCTCACTTCTTGCCCTCAACATCCACAACCTCAAGTAACGAAACTATCTCAGACATCAACCTCTGGGCAATGCTCTAACACAGCAAATGATGTCAGCGTATACAAACAGATCCAGTGGATTATCCAAGCAAGTAGTCTGATAGCTAACCTAACTGTTAAAGACTTTTTTTCATCATTCATGCCAGAGTTTACATAGTAGTTTTGAGATACCAGACAGTCTTAAAAGATACCTTTAAAAAGTAGAAACCATATGCAATTACTTCTTTCCCTAGCTCAGGGCAGTAGCATGTTTATGAAACTCTCTGCTGAGGATTTTGATTATATATCCTTATTACCCAAAAAGCTGTCAGCTTAAATATTATTTATGTATTATTTATAAATGCTGTCTTACATGCAAAGGGTTTTATAAAGTGGATGAATATGTGAAAATAAAGAATGGTGTTTCGGTGCTATTCTTGTGAATTGCTGCATACAGCATTCTTAAAAGACTGAACAAAAAGCAGTCAAGTACAAAAAGTTACACCTAACACTTTACCAAAAGACTTCAGACAAAGTCCAAGAATGAGGGCATTTCTATAACAAAATGCAAAAAATGTAATACATATCAAAAAAGAAAAGAAAATCTCTTCTATTAATGAATCCACAAAACAGGATTGTATTTTAGACATGTATTTTGTAGAAAGCCTGAATGGAAGTTAGCAAGCATTAACCACAGTTATTACTTTCTTTTTTTTTTTAAAGCCAAAAATTCTCTTTAAATTCTCCTAAGTACCTAGATCCTCACCAAAGTATTCTCAGGACTTAAAATCCTTCTCCAGTTAAAATAAATATTTCTTTAAAATCCTGTAATTCCCCTTGTCATTCTTAGCTACGAAAATAAAGTACTTCTTTGTATTCTTGTCTTCAGATTGATTTCACGGATGTTCATCATGGAAAGCAGCTTTGGAGCAAGACGCAGATGTGAAAGTGCACAGCCAGCTGCAGTTACAACACCTGTGTTCTTTCACACAAGAAAATCTGGATGCTTATATGGCATCACACAACTATTTAAGTGGGCATGGTTATTTGCTCGGGGTGAAGAATGATCCATTCTTGGCAAATACTTAGCACCATGTGTTGCTGAAACTCACAAACTGATGTTATCATATGCAAGCCTAAATAAGAACTATTTGCTAACCAGTGGGGTTTTTTTTCAGATGTTCCTGGATCACAGCTACAGGAACAGATGAAAATGATTCCAAGGGAGGTGAGCAGGCTACTTTACTTTTGCCTTGTTTTAAATCTGCCCCAGGAGCATTCATGTCAGCAGGAGGTACTAATAGACTGAATCAGTATTACAGAAGACTAAAGAAAGGTAAGCAAAGTCACTCAGCATAATGCCACTGTTCTAACTATAGAAAGGCATATTAAAATCAGTGTGATTTTAATTATTTCTTATAGCATCAAAATAGAAGTGTCTCATTCTTTCAGTTTCTTAAAGTGTGTAACAAAAGGCAGTATTTTTTTAGACTAATTGTCCTGGTTTGAGGACACGTGCCTAAACCACGACACTAATTCATACAGCTGGGAAAAAAAAGATGCATTTCAACCACGTAAGCCTTTTCAGGTCTGAGGTCATCTTTGATGATCAAAAGAGGGTTCTGTGTGCCCCAAGTAACACATTTTTCCTAGAAATATCAATTGGTCAATTAATATGCCCTTTTCAAAGCTCCCTATCCCTTTTACTCTTACCCTGTGACGATTAAAACACAACATGGAAGCTCCTTCATCCTCTACCAGCAGGTGGGGCCATGCATCAACCATGAACTTACCCAGGTCCACTGTTAATGTGCAATTTGTACTAGTACTTGCAAGCGTATCCCTGTGCTCTCTGTGGTGCTTACAGAGACTTTTTTTGTCACTGTCATCCGGATTTTATCACTGTGAAAAAAATGCTCTGCCTCACTTTAATGCAGCTTGCAAAATCTTTGTTTTCATTAGCAAGGAAGCAGGTGGCAAGAATTTTGTTTTCGGATGGATGCGCTCATCTGGCAGCTAGAAATTTGTCTTGTACACCAAGAAATGTGACCACAAGTAGCTGGCGAGGCTCTCTGGCAGGAACCTGCCCAATTTCTCAGTGCAAGTCAAAAGCAACCAACTTGTGAAGTTCATGACTGCA
The DNA here is from genome assembly GCF_000708025.1 of Charadrius vociferus. Lineage (NCBI taxonomy): Eukaryota > Metazoa > Chordata > Aves > Charadriiformes > Charadriidae > Charadrius > Charadrius vociferus. The sequence goes on along the minus strand of NW_009648250.1, from coordinate 1,187,332 downwards.
GGGCAGTTCTGAAAACTGCAGCAGGGCAAAGGCTTACGCTCAAACTGGGCTTTGTAGAATGAATCCAAGGGCTCTGGCTTGAACAGCAAACCCATTTACCAAATGAGATAGTGACTCATCACTTCACCCCATAATTTCCTTTTTTTCATTTGCCTAAATCAGGAGAGATGATGACTGTGTTCTTCCCAACAGAGGCCCCAGGCTCATGGCATTCCATTCAGTCTTATGTCCCCTAATTTACAAATGTAAATAATTTTCAGAAAGCCAATCACTCTACTGGCTTTATAACAAAATTCAAGACACAAATTCTATAACATATTCAGTTCAAGCATGCACAAATGGTTTTATGCTCTTCGTCAGTGTGGATCTTTGTCAGACATTGCATAACCTGGCGTCTGAAAGAAAAGAGTTTCCAAATGTTCCATGTCATTATCTTTGTCTAATGTGCTGATCTGTATCTGTTCTAGAAAAGCGTAAAGAAAGGTGTTTTGTTTTTTTAAAAAAGAAATCTATGTTATAGTTTCATCACAAGAAGGAAGAGCTTTGGGTATTTTTAGGCTCTAAACCAGCTGAAATGGTACAAACTGTCAACATACACAACCCTTTTAAGTTACACAGGAAGTTGCAGGAAGCTCCAAGACATCAAAACAGACAAATTATTCATCTAAAGTTCTGGTCTACCCTTTTGCAATCTGACCTTCATTTCAAAGTGGGAATTTAGCATTCCAAGTTAAATCTGAAAGTATTTCTGTTGATCAGTCAAAGCTCTATGGTCCAACGTCTGCTTACGATCAGCCTTCACAAACCAGGTAGAGAAACAATACTGAATGAACCAACTCTAAACGTATGCAGCCCTAGCAGATAAGCTGAATCAGTTCACAGGAGTCAGTAGGACTCAGTACAGATTATGCACTTTGCATTTTCAAAGAGTTGGGTAAAATGGTGCCAAGCAAGAAGAAACAGCTCCAATTTAAAAAAGAAAGCATTTCAAGAAAAAAAAATTCAGATCAAATCTTTACTGCTTACATATGTAAACTTTAGATATCTAGTGGAGGGCGTAAAGATGACTGTGATGGATCTCACTGTTGCAAGTGCCTTGATCCCTTCAGCAGCAGCCAGTCACCCTTGCCTGGTGGGTAAAGAAACCTGGGGAAAAGGCAGGCTGGGCCAGTGAGAGCCTCACACAGCAACAGGAATCAGATCTGCCTTCCCATAGCTCTCACCTGCACCAGACATGAAACTGAAAGATGCTAGAGACTTCCTGGGGCTCTTGTATTGCCTTTATTTTGGTATCTTTTCAGATGCAATTAAAAAAAAAAAAAAAAAAGCAGCCCCAAAACCCAAAAACTCAGACTAAATCTACTTCTTTATTGACAAAGGTAAGGTGAAGACAGGCAAAATGCAACAGTCCTAAAATGTCAGTCAAGGAGCCCCAGTTCTGGTCTTGATCAATGGTTCTGGAAATTTAAATGTGTCATGGATAAAATAAAAGTTTGGGGAATGATTTGAACTAAGTGTTGTAATAAATAAATGAAAGTTTTAATAGAATTTGAGACCACCAGCAGTTTTATTTGTTTTCACCTTGGCTTTTAATATTTAAACAGCTCCCTCTTTATAAGCAAGACTGTGATTGCATAAGACACTGGCAACTGATGAGCAACTCTGCCCCTGTTACTAGCCTTATTGACTACGAAGTCTGTTCAGATGCCTATGATTATTTGTGTATGAGTACTACAGCATTTTGAATAGTGGCAGCATTGTGCCCAAGTATTGCAACTTTGATCTAATAAAAAACAATCTGGACACTGATGAGCAAGTGATCAAGCTTAACAAGGCCAGGGAGAAAAAACACACATTCAGAATAATTAAGTATTAAGAAATATTGAAATTATTAGAAAATATTTTCTTAAATAAATCTATGTACATGGTAAAATTAAAAGAACTCATATGTTTATATACATTTTCTTTTAAATCTCCCAATTAAGTTTCTGATACCCTTATGCAACATATGCACAACAGGGGTATATACAGAACTGACTCTTTACAGAATGAAAAAAATATATGAACTACAAATAATTGAGGTACATTTAAGAAGTCTGCTTCCAGTTCCCCATTAATTTGTCATTTTGATGCACAGCAGTTTCAAATCATCAAGTACTGAAAATGTAAACTTGACTGTATTTGGTCAAGCAAGTTTCATACTACGCATTAATTTATTTGAAATACACTCTAGGGGTGTAGAGAGAAGTATCATTCTGGGAAGAATCTTCTGGCCTGCTGCCCATTACATTGGCTGCTGGACAATATTAACTGTGCTATTCCCTGCACCAAATCTTATATACAAAACCAGTGAACTCACCTAAAAGTCAAACATACATTGCTACAATATTCTTTATCTGAACCGTATTTCCCTCTGCACTTCTGGTTTCACATAGGAATATTCTGCTCACTTTAAAATTTCACCTTAGTTTTGTTTTTATAATACCCTTTCAGTGCAACATTTCCCAAATTTGTTTCTAAGATTTAAAGTGCTCTCTGTCTTAGTTCTTTACAGTAGAAAGATCGGTAAAGATACCGCTTATTATTACTTTTCCCAATTTCCTTTAAGTAAACATACATTATTTAAAAGTAATTAAACCTAACTCTTGAGCTATTTGGAGTTCAAATTTCAGTGTTTCCCCTAATTCTGTTGAGGAGGGTCTAATCCCTGATCCTAGGACATTAGTGAAGGTGCCTAGCCTTTCACATGAAGCTTTAATTCAAAACTAATTATCGGAACTTCGTTTTGGTTGTTTTTTTTTTTTCTTAATCAGAAAAATACATGGCTGTATTGCAAGTTGATTTGTAAACATTTTGGAGCATGGCAGGATCATGTGTGCAGACTTTGAGATAAAAATTCCCAATGAAATTAGCACATTTTCTCACTTCAAATCCTCAACAGTCCCAAGCTACTAAAAATAAAAACAATGTATGTATGTAATTGATACTCTGTCTAGAGGCAATAAACTTCAGTTAAGGAGAGATCTAGTCACTATAGCTTGGGGCACTGTGTCACCCCAAGGAAGCAGAAAAGCCTACAGAAGCGGAGTCCCCCAAATCTGCCTCAGAATTTCCCAGGGTAACTTCCAGCTGCCGAAACCCCCATAAATGTCTGTTACCAACGCAGTCCCAGGGCAGGCCCAGAAATTGCAAGATTAACACCAGGACTTCCCAGCACAGCAGGGTGGCCAGTTCACAGCATGAAGCTGCAAACAGCAGCATAAAGCAAGCATGAGTACCGAAAACAAGTTACAAAGCAGTACTTTTCAAGTTTAAAGTAATAAACCCATGGAAGCTTGAGATGCCGGTTACTTCACCACAACATGCACATGTAAAGAATGAGATTTTCTTTCCACCCTCTGCCTCTCAAAACAACCTGTCAGCATTGAGGTATCTATTCAAAGAGCCATGTTTATTCTGCAGTTACGTATGATGGAGTCAACTGTCTCCGCAGGTGGGTTAAGAAAAAAAGACAAGTGTTACCTGATCAGCACACATTAATATCCAATACAAGGAATGATCAAAGAAGTAATCATGTTTTCTTTGAAAAGCACACGCCCCATTTTGAGAATTAATTTAATGAGAAACCATGAGACTCTAATGACCATAGGCTGAGAGTTGGAGGACTTAAGAAATGACAGTATAACTTAAAATGCCACTACAATCCCATGTGCCCCCAGCTTCATTCTAACAAGGATGTACACCTAAGCATTAGGTACACTTGCAAGCAATTCTTCAGTGCTCAAGGACCGTCCAAGATTTACGCTTTATTGAGCCTCCACCAACCTAAAAACGCTTCTGCCAGGTTTCCACGTGATCACCACATATAATTTTCTGTATTTCCATTCTTACCTTCATTGATTATCAGCATAGCTGAATATAAACTCATAATAGGGACAGTGCGATGGAAGCTGATAAACTTATACTACAGCTTCACAAGTGACACTGCAAACATTTCTATGGAGGAAGAGGGTGATGTTACTATTCAGGACTATGGTGTCACTGTGAGTATTAGGATCACATACTACAACTTGTAATTCCTACAGCTAGAAACACTGGGAATTTATGAAGTATTAGATGTTGAAGCAATATAAGCCATTCTAGATTTTGAGACGTGAAAGACCAATGTAAAATCTATCCTAAGATGGACCTGGCATGTTGATATGTAAAACCTAAATATCTGAATGTCAGTAGGTAAAGGAGACAAATCGCTTGGAGTAAGGGTGCTTTGTTTGGGTTTTTTTTTCAACTTAAAGTTTTTCCACATAAAAAAGAGAAGACTCTTTCTTCTATTAACAGAAGAGTTCGGATCAAATTCTGAGTTCTGCCCAACATACTGTTGCAAACGTAGGCCAGAAAGCAACTTATGTTTAAACAAAGGAAATATCTTCCTTTGTTTATATAAGTGCTATTTTTTCTACTGCATGCCCAACCCCCCAAAAATGTTAAATCTGAATTTCTCTTTGTCATTTCATTGTTCATTTTTAAATACCTGCTCTTACCTTTAACGCCACAGGCAAGCCTCCATGACAAAGTACGTATTTTTTGCTGGTAGCAAGAGATTTATGATAGGAACATACTTTTTATTTGGAATTCGTACCGTCAGATTCACCAAGAAGTTTCTCAATAGTGAGCTTGATGAACTACAGAGGGAAACACTTCCACCAGCTTCTTAGAAACCTAAAATAAATGCTACCCTGCTCAGTCTCCATTTAAGTCTTCACAGTTGTGAATTATAAGCATACTTTCCAACCTGTGAGATGTAACTCACATTAAGTTATTGGTCTCTGTGGTGCCTGGGACAAAGCACATGAAATTACAAAGTGTGTGAGCTAAATATTATGAAGTAGAAACACTTCTTAATTAACCGAAATAAGCCATGCACTAAAAAAAGCTGACCAGCAGGTGTAATATACATATGTACAGCAAGACAAGCTTATGAAACAAAAATGTCTGAAAAACATGGGACACACACACCTTCTAAGAACAGTACTGACCTTGTTGCTCACTCTCTGCTTCAACTTTTGCAGGACTTGGTGCTACAGGAAGGGGTCGAGGAGGACGAGGCTTTGGCGTTGGGGGAGATATTTTTTTTCTTCCAATGTACTCTACATAAGTTCCTGGGAAATCCCCCCTCTCCCCTGTGGTTTCATTAAAGCCATTTAACCAACCAATTTCCTCAGGCTTTGCTTCTTCCCCTTCACTGAATCCAAGTGCTAGTAAGGTACCTTTATTCACAGTTAATATATCTCCTAAGTGCAAGTCAATGTCTTCTTCTCGCTCTTTTTTGTAGTCATATAAAGCTCTGTATTGATATCCTTCAGCACTCATCTTGGCAAACAATTTAACATTCAAGTGTTATTAAACAGTATCAAAATGCAACTGTCCAGTTATATTTTTATGTACAGAGAGATTCAAGATGTATTAAATGGGATAATAAAAGTGTCAATAGCAAAGTCTAAGTAATAAAATCCACCAGAGAATCAAAAAGCACCAGGATTTGTCATTTCACTGCTGATGTTTTTACTGATGTATTTATTCTGAGTCAATGATTGTGGCAGAAGTATGTGTTCCACTTCTTCTGTGTCTAGCAATATTCTTCCAATTAGTTCCTTTTCTGGGCTTGCTGGCACTTCTGGGTCTCCATATTCAAGTTCAGCTGATTCTTGTAGCCGATCACACCTTCTTCCGATATAATCGTCACAGATTGCTCATGTACCTTAAATATTTTACCACCAAACTCTGTGTGCATGCTCTTCCTGAAAAGAGAAGAAAAAACTGGTGAAATTGTTTGAAATTCTCTTGATGATTGTGAAGTTGGTATTCCACTTAAAACTTAAGCTTTCTGCAACCCTGACAGAAATTGTATCCCACAAAAGAGCCCTAAATAACAATAAAATAAAATGACCTCACAAAAAAAAAATATTTCCAGCTAACACTTGCATTTTTATAAAGGATGTAGATCTAATTACTTGAAGTAAATTTGCACCACTGCAGTATGAGGCATGCTTCCTTCTCTGTGGCTTATGGCTACTGAAGTCTCAGAACGAGAGGGCTAAGCCCTGAAGCTATCCCTGTAGTGCCGTATCTAACCTGGTAGCAAGATTTTATATTACCTCCCTGAAGACACACAGCCACAACCCTTCCGCACAAGAGATCTGCCAGGACAGAGGAGGAGCTCACTGCAATTAGCGCTGATGCTCACCACTGGGATATTCAGTCTCCTGCTGTTCATGCAGACGGTGAGGATGGACAACAATCCCCAGCCCAAAGCCTATGTTCCAAAAACCCATTGGAGAGAGGGGTCTTTTCATAATCTGAAGGAGAACCAAAAAGTCCAAAATGCTTTTACTTGATGAGTACTGTACTTCTGTTTTCTTAAAAAGAGTGGTTTCCCCACTCCCCCATCTTCCAGACGTTTTTTAAGGTGTTTATGGTATAATACTAGAAGAACAATCAGAAACTGAAAGAGGCACACCCAGACCACCTAAGCAGCACTAGCAGGAGGAAAGTACCAGGGTGTATGCTTAAATTACACTAACGGCAACAGAATACAGGCCTGAACATTTGACTCAAGGTTGCCCGACCATAAAGTAAAAAGGAAAAATACGCCTTAAAAAAAAAAATCCATTTAGAAAACAGTAGCTTAAAGACATATAGAACAGTGAAAGTTTTCTAAACATTATTTTAACTGTTACTAATTTTCATCTACTTAAAAAGACAAGCCCAATCATAATTTGAAAGGCTACACTGGGAACCAGAAAGTGCTAACTACTCAAAGTTGCATTGAAACTTCTAAACTACAGCTGAATAGGAGACCCGAGGAGCCTATGTAATACCAGTAGGTAAAATATAAACTGCGTACCATGTACTTAGTGTACAGAAGGTGATTTTTTTGAGAAACACTCCCTTTTTTACTTTAAAGAGACACCAGTAGACAGGGCTGGAACAGGGAACCTCTGACAGCTCTTTTCCACACCATTTTCTCTAATGTCTCAGTCATCAAGTCCCTGGAACATGACTAACTGACAAGTCAAAAAGTGTTGATAAGAATGTATATGGGCTTCCTTTGCCAGTGAACGACCCAGATCCCTAATCTGTATGCAGCTCCTCTTCAGTCCATCAGGTCTAAATATAATTTCCTGCAGTTTATTGCGCAACATCTCTTGAAACAGAACACAGAAGAAAATCTTCCAATTTCTTGAAGAACTTCCTTATCATCCTTTGCAACCAGTTTTTGCTTAGGAAAAGAATTATCTGAGCCTGAATTAGACTTCTTATTTCAAAAAAGCCTACATACGAGTATTTATTATAATAACTTGCAAATCTATCCACGTGGATTAGGTATCCAGCTCCCATCAAAAATTTTAATGAGAAATTTCAGCAGCCACTTCTGAAAAACCAAACTATGTTGCTTAGCACACACTATCAAACATCATAGACTTTGCAATTAATGTGAAGGGTTTCACTGATATTTCACGTTGCCTCTTGTAACAGAGGAAAGCGTACAGACAAGAACTACAGGGGAAAAAAAAAAAAAGAAACAAAAATCTGAAGCACAAGTATCAATTAAATTGTACAGAAGCCTTTCCAAAGCATGGGTTCCTCCCATTTCATATAGCAAGGGAACAAAATACACTTACACACCTTAGATCTAAGTGTCCGAGCTAATCTAAATGTTTCCAATCAAAACCAACTATCCACAGCAAAACCTGCTAGAAAATTACCACTTTGACTACATTAAATATTCTGAAATATTTATTTTCTTTTTAAGAAAGGTTCAACAAGTACTCTGCTGCAACTTCTCATTTCACTCCTACTGCCTACGGGCATTTTGGCAGTCAACGAAGTAAGTCTTCTAAACACTGCATAATTTAACTGACTTGACCTACTCCTCTGATCTTTTATTATCAAATGTATCAGAGCAACTTTATGGCCAGATATTTAAAATGAGTACTTGTGTCTCTTACGCTTGGTCTGACAATACAGAACTGGAAATGTTGTAATAATAAAAACTGCTTATGACAGTTTTTAAGCATATTTTAAAAACTCAAAACCTGAATCAGACAGCACAAAAGGTCTGATTTACTTGCATGTCAGAACAACTGAACACAGTCATGATAGCAAAGTTTCCCTAAATCCAGTTTCCCAGGGGCCCACAGCTGCAGTACCGGTTCATACTCCTCAGCACTGCTCTTGGTACAGGGCCCCCAGTATCCTATCTCCTAACTGATCTACAGTTCCTGTACTTGGAGACATTCCTGTGGGTAAGCCATGCTGAATTTCTTGGATTTATGCCTTTTTCTATTCTATCTGTCACGTTTGGGGATGGAGGAAGACTTAGACTCCAAGAACCTCGCAGACAGCCCTAACGCATGCACATGCACCGATTCTCCAGTCCAGCCTGGTAATAGTGCAGCATCTCCAAAGAGCCCTCTTTGACAGCTCTCTACTTACTGCTCTATTAAAATCCCGTATAAACAAATTCCCTTTACTCCAAGTGAAGTTACATGGTCTCTACACTCAGACATTTTGACTCAAACTGACTTAAGCTGATTAGTCCTAAGATAAATAGCATGGAGACCAGCTTAAGTACAGGGAAAAAAACCAAACCAAACCAAACACTTTAGGCAAGAAACATTGTTATATTTGAGATGATGTATTACTGGATTTCCATTTGGCCCGTGGAATGGAAAAGGAGGAAGAAGTATTGTAAGAGAATCAAACACTCATTTGTTTTTTATTTACTGTCTAAGAGCTTGATCCCAATGAAAGATTGCTGAGTTCAGGCAGAATGCTGGTCAATCAGTGAATGGTTTATGTTGGGCATTTCAACAGTTACAAAATTTAAAATTAAACAGAAAGATGCAAGAGATTCATGTAAATTTAAGTGGAAAAGGCAGGGGGCATGAGAGCTTCCCCTCCGCTCTCCCTGTATCCCCCTATTAAAAATGATGTCTGGCTCCCGCTCCGCTGGTACCCAAGAATTTCCTCCCACACTAGCTAGCATTCCTTTGTTGACTGAGAACAAAAACTTCTACTCCACGAATCCATGTTACTACCAGTGCAAACAGAGGGGTGCACATGTGTTACTGATATGGCACCCCTATAAAAGACAGCAAAGATCTTCTTCACCTTTATTATTAACATATTAAATAAATGTATCTCCTTGTACTGCCATCTCTCTTATCATTATTCCAAAAATCCCTAGGGAAACACTGCCTGTTGCGAACTTCCCTCCCACTGCAATTATGAGCTTAGTCAATAGAAGAGCAAACTAACATACTTAGGGAGTCACTGAAATAAGAATTGAAATGAAAACAGGGAATTTGCTTGGAGAATGACTCCTCTCCCCACTAGGTGTCTACACACCTGTAACTTGAACTGCAGTTATCTCCAAAGTGCGATGCTGCCGCTCTCCAAATGGAGATGACCAAGGTAAGTACCACTTCAGAACACTATTTTCTGCAACAAAGTGAGATTCATGATATATCGTGAAGGAGTTGCATACTAACAATACCTTGATGTCACTTCCAGTCTTTGAAAGAATGGGTTTGAGCCTTTGGACATTCTACTGCCGAACAAGTTCAAATACGTACATGCAGAATAAGTACCCTAACTTCACTGCGGACACTGTAAAGCGTGTCCCAATCTGAAACATCTCAAAGACTTTATATGGGCTGCAACGGTATGGAAAAAAGGCAGGGGAGCATCAAGTCCACTTCAGAAAAATCATTAAAGTGAGAATAATAATAATTCAAAACCCCAGGAAGGCAGCACAAGCTGAGCTTCCGTTCTGTTAAGTGACCGGCAAGTTAACCCCTCCGGGAGCCCCGCACCA
>NW_009648250.1:1124793-1176045 GCF_000708025.1 Charadrius vociferus | reverse complement strand
TCGGCCCTGTGCAGCCCTGCGCTGTGGGGAGCCCCAGGCCACACCGAATGCCCCTCATCCCCAGCCTGGGCAGAGCTGCCTCGCAGCAGGCGCAGTGCGATGGGTGGAGGTGGTAGCTGTCTGCAGCAGCAGAGGTCTTCAGTTGATACCATTAATTACCGTCGCGCGGTGCCTAGTTCTGCTGGGCTCCGTGCAGCGTGGAGTGAAATGACACAATCCCTGCCCCACGGAGTGCACGGTCTCCAGTGGATCTGACAAGACGAGGGTGTGATACACCACCACGAGGTTGCAGCAAGAGAGTCGTGCTGCTGAGGTATGTGTGCTGTGTTTGAACAGGTCTCTGTTTATCTTGAGATACTAAATATGCGTACATATGCTGCCATGACTCAATCCTTGTAGGTGTCGCTGTGAAAGAGGAGAAAGTGGTTTTAAGCAAAGGTACAACACATCCAGCGTGGCAAGGAATGAATGCAAGGGCAGCCATGCAAGACACAAGCTAAAGGTTCACTGAGACCCGTGCTTTGAATATGAGTGCCAGGGGTTGATCTGATAAAAAGCAGCCAAATGGGAGATATGTAGAACATCAAAAGCAAGAACAAGGCGTTTGTCGGGACAGAGTGCAAGGCCTTGAGATACCCTGTTAGAAACTGTAGGACTGGAAAAGTAAGACAGCCTGAAGTCTTATGATCGACAGAAGAGTACGTGTTGGCTGGGGGGAAGGGAAGTGTCCACCTTGCTTTAAGTTGGCAATTGGGTATTCTGCAACAGCAAATTAGGTTATGGTCTGATCACAGACAACTGAGAGAAAAAGTGGAACAGTTTTACTACAACAAGGTGTAATTAGTTTTTGCCAAGTGGAATAGGTCAGAGCATAATCTTGGAATCCTTAGACTTTTGGAGGTATTTTTCCTGAAAAATGTTCTAAACCCAGAAATTTGGTTGTACTGAGTATGGAGGGAAAGTGGAAATCTCTTATCAGCCCTGATTTCTCTAAAAGATGCTCTTCCATGGCCTCTTATGCTTTGGGGAGGATTTTACTTTTTTGCATGCTTCCAAGAGACACTAGAAGGATGTTTCCTGACACCCATTAATCACTTCTACATTGATTCACTAGGACTATGTTCACTTCAGGACTGCAGATGAGAGAAGATGACAGTTCCTGAGGCCTCTTGGGATGACAGTATCGGTCGGACCCCACTGGGGTGTGACAGGGCACTGTGAGGCTGCAGCCTTGAAGCCACAGGATCCAGTCCCCAGAAAACGGTAAAAATGCCCTCATTAGCCTATCTGGCAACCTAAACACACAGAATGACTTTAAAACACTCATTTGGAACAGAGACTGGTGTTTGTACGTAAGCAAAAGCATTGCTGTAATTTAAATACTAAATAGTAAAATTGTTGAGAGAAATGCCAGCTCTCATCTCATACATTTTTTGTGGGATTGAAAACACAGGCAGAAGCAGAGTTAAGAAAGAATGTTCCATTTCTTCTGTCCAGACTGCTGTCTCTGGCATTTGCTGTTGCTGAGGGCAAAAACAGCATGGATTTTGAAGGGGATTAGACAGACTGGCTGGTTGGAATGCCAGTCCTGGGCACTGGCCTGACAATGAGTATTTAAGGGAACTAAAAACCTTTTCAGCAGTGGTTCCCAGTTGGTGAGGCTGGACTTGTCCCACAGGTGAAATGCATGGCTAGAGTCGATGATGGTACTCCTTCCCTGCTGGCATGGTGTCCCTCACTGGAGGGGGAAAGTCTCCAGGGCAGGGTCTGGGACCTCCTTCCTGCCTCCTCTCTGTAGTAGCTGAGCTTCTTGGTCTCTGCTTTCTTTACCAGTTTTCCTCCCTGAACTTGACTTTTGCATTCACCGTAAGCACCTCACTTGCTGCTTTCTTTGTCGATCAAGGAGAGAAAGGCACCCAAAAGAGGGAAAGTAGGCAATAGCAGCAGGTTGTTTTGTTGCACCCCTTGCTGGCTTTACTGTCAGGCCTGTTGTGACATGTGTCTCAAGATTGCTCCAGCTCCCTCACATCCCTTTCCCCACAGATCTCAGCATTATCCCAGTGTCTCCAGGAATCATTTCCTATGATTCCTAGTAACTGAACACAGGATTCCAGATGTGGCCTGACAAGCGCTGAGTAGAGTGGGATAATGACTTCTTTATCTCTGCTGGTGATGCCCTTGTTGATGCAATGCAGCATCTTGTTGGCTTCCTTTGCCGCTGCAGCACTCTGTTCACTCATATTGAGGTTATTGTGCAGCAGGACTCCCAGCTCCCTTTCCACAGAGCTGCTCCCCAGCCAGGTAGATCCCTGTCTGTGCTGCACTCCTGGATTATGTTTTCCCAGGTGCCTTCATCTTGGTAGATGAAGGCTATGCAATAAGGTTTGCTGTAGGGACATTGCAAAGTAGTATGCTGGTGTAAAGCTTGATAAGGAGGAGGATGCACAAGCTGAATACCTGGGTTCCTTCTTCAATCAGCTACTTCTCAGGAGGTCTTAAGGACTACATAAAGCTTTTGCATATAAAGCTTATAGTGGGTGTAATGCATGTAGATGTGTTTGATTAGGTGTAGATTTGTTGTGAAGGATATTCCTGACCAAATGAAAGGTTAAGTCATTGAGGCAACCTGTAAACAGAGAGATTGTCAAGGCAACAGTCTGCTGAAAGAAGAAAAGACAAACAGGTGAAATATGGGTAGAGGGCAGGATTATCAAAGTACAAGCCATATACACTTGTTCTCGCTAAGGAAGACAACTGTAGTCTCCATCTGTCAGGAGATCTCTTGAGCATTTCTGCCAGAGGCTGCTTAGGGGAATGCAATAAAAAAGTAAGCAGGTCTTTTGATCAATACTAGTAGCAGTCAGGTGTTTTGAGCCTTTGCATCTTACCTCTGGGTAAGCTTTCTATGGTAAAGGTCGTGCAGCACTGGGGAGATTCTACCCTAGAAGTTCCCTTTCCTCTGGCAAAAAAAGTTCAGCTTGATCCTAGAAAGGAAATTTTAAAGTATGGAAACTTAGAGGAAAAAACACGCTCATCAGAGGATCTGTGGGGAAAGCGGAGTTTCCAGAGCATCAAATCTATTCCACTACAACTGGCAAAGTCAATTTTTCTTCTTTACTGGCACATTTTAAGCAGTGAGATTTCCTTCTGTTTCTTCTAAGATATCAAGGCAAATTTTATCAGTGCTGAATCTGATCTCCTGGGATAGCATGGGCAAAGGTTGAGGAGACTGTGCAAGGGAGTTTTATTGGAATATACCTTAGGTGTAATGAATGCTAATGGGATATGTCGTTTACTAAGTTCAGAACAGAGTCCAGTGATTCATGACATCTTGCAGCAGTGGGGTTTCAGCCAGCTGATTTGAAGGTTGAAGTTGAAAGAGAATCAACACTTACATTCTTTCTTACTCCTAAAGATGAAAATGAATTCATACCGTGTAACAGTGTTGTTCTACTAGCACACATTGCTAAATGACTCATATAAAAATCCCAAAGGAGTGACCATAGTGGGGAGTCAGGAAAACAACAGGAAAAACTGTTCATAGTTATTGTAGACATGAGTTAAATACAAAATAAATAAAATGGATCACAAGAAGGACAAGCATCAAAGACTGAATGGTGATGTTTTCCTGTGATAGCTAGGACAAAGAAGATATTGCTGCCCAAAAATGTGGTTTTAAGTGTGTTTCAGAAGACAAAACAGTAGCACGAAAAGCAAGTTCCTTCACTGCTTAAAAGCATTTTAGCATGTAAAAGAAAAGAGGAGAATGAGCTAAAAATAAGATAGAGGAATCCAGCAAAAAAAGAAGCAGAGCTTGCTATCATATGAAGAATCAGAGAAGTAAGCCTGACAACCTTCATGTTAAAACTAGAAGGAAGCTGATTAGGAGCGTGCCAGTCATGCTGGGCATCACACCGTGGTTGATTTGATTTCAGTTCTGTGTGAAGGATAGAATGGCTTCTATCCAGCCAAAAACCTGACACAGCGCTAAATGTCAGTATCTCAGCTAATCAGACAAATCTCCTGTTATAGACATTTCCAGCATATGATTAATTTAATGCTATGGTGGACATCTAAGACTTTTTTTCCATTCTTCAAGACACAGGGTGGCTGAGGAGGTGGTGGAATCTCCATCACTGGAAGTTTTTAGGAAGGCTAGTCAAACAGCTGCCTGGCAGAGATACTGGTTTTCCTGCCTTGCCCAGAGAGATGAAATAGGTGACCACTGGAGGCCTTTTACAGTTCGGTAAGTGCACGTATATATGAATTATCAGAAGACACAAACCATGAGAAGTCATACTTTCTCTCAATTAAATTTTCTCACTAAAAGCAAAGTAGCCCAAAAATTGTTCCTCTGGTCCCACCTGATATTGGAAAAACAGATTACTGTAGTTGTAAAAGCAGAGGGCCTTACCTTTGCAATATGATCTGTTAGCAAGGAGTTTCTCCAGTTTGCTTTGGAGCACATTTCTAAATCACAAAACTAGAGGAAAACAAGATTTCTGTGCACAAATCACGACCAGAAAATACTTTCTGTTCATGAAAAGTCTTCAAAATATTTTACTTAAAAAAACAAAACTATTTTAGTCATCTGAAAGTTGACTTTTTATGCAATCTTTTTCTCTAGTCTCATAATTTTGACTAACTAAATGTATGAGAAATTGCATTTTGATCAAGAAACCTTTTAAAATCCATGGTTTTTTTTACCTACAGACTACTAAGATAAATAGACAATGTTTTTCCATGTCTGAAGCACAGCATAATTGATAAAATAATGCTATAAATATCATATCTGCAAATGCAACATCTGTGTTTATCTTTCAACCATATAAAATTACATAAACAAAGATTCTGCTTTTTATGAAATCTATGAGTAATTCCTCCTCTGCTCTTTCAGTGCTTGTATGGTAAGTGATAGAAAAGTCTAGGCTTGACAGCCATGCAAGACTCATGTCTTCTGTGTAGACAAGTGGTGCCGCATGAACAGAAATCTTGGAAGTTTTCACCTGCACTGTATCATTTGTGCACCCGATGTCTATCAGCACCATCTGAATAAGACCACCGGGACTAATGAGACCCCCATGAGTAATAACATATCTAAATTTCCACAGCCATCTGTAGATGTGTTTTCTACTGAGACTGTTTCCATAAAGATGTCATTTGTAGGTTTTGACATCTGATCACAGGGAAATTTGCATCCTGCAGTGGCAAGCTCAATCTGAGAAGTAGATGCAGTTTAATTAAGGTTGAGAATGTTTAGTCTTTTCATGTAAGCTTGTATATAGTAAGAGTTGTCTAGTTTCTTCCAATAACATTGAGGTGGAAGAGGTCACAACTTACTACTAATTGTCTGAGATATCCTGAACCCTTAGATCAATTATTCATAGGAGTTACTCATCACAGTAAGTCTCAATATGGGTACTTGATAGATGGCACCTTCCCTTCTCTTGTAAAGTGCATAAGATGCAAGACCAAGCCTTGGAAAGCTTGCCAATTTAGATGTGTTTTTGTAGAGCCTGCAAAATTCCCTGCAATATGGGCATGAATAATCCAAATTCTTCCAGGCAGGAACATGTGCTGTTGCTCCTACATAAAATACATCTTGAGTGACATCTCTAACAATTACAGTGCTAGGAAGCAAATATAAAATTAGGGCTCATCCTGTGAAGCTAGTTGGAGTTCAGGGCCAGAAGAAAAATGTATTCAGTTTTCTTTTGATGCCTGGGCTAGGAAAGTAGTTCTTTTTTATTGCAGCAATAAATGAATGAATCTTTGGTGTTCAATCTGATGGGCCAGAGCTAGCATTTTTTTAAACTTTGAGACAAATTTGCAACATGATTAATTAGCTGTATTGTGATATTCTGTTGCCAACTAACCATGCAGTAACAAGGCTTCCACTGGTTTGTTGCAAATGCTATCACACGACATGATAGCACAACATCCGAGCAAGCCCAAAATGATGATATAGGTGCTGTGTGCTGCATCTTTGAAAGTCAGGCTTCCTTAAATCTCAGTTAGCTGAGAAGGCTGAGAACTTTTGTCTCTTACTTTTTTAAGGGGAAATGCATGGCAGCAAATGGCCTTTGTTATTCCTACCTGCTTCTCTTGCTTGATAGGAATAGCAAGTGGAACTACCAGTGCGAGTTCCACCTTGCAGCTATAGGACAGGATGATTCACAGAATCACAGAATCATAGAATGGTTAGAGTTGGAAGGGACCTTAACGATAACCTAGTTCCAACCCCTCTGCCCTGGGCAGGGACAGCTCCCAGTGGACCAGGTTGCTCAAAGCCCCATCCAACCTGACCTTGAACACTTCCAGAGGTGGAGCCCCTACAACTTCTCTGGGGAACCTGTTCTGGTGTATCACCACCCTCACAGTAAAGAATTTCTTCCTAATATTTAATCTAAATCTACCCTCTTTCAGTTTAAAACCATTACGCCTCATCCTGTTGCTACACTGCCTGATAAAGAGTCCCTCCCCGTCTTCCCTGTAGGCCCCCTTTAGGTACTGGAAGGCTGCTATAAGGTCTCCCCAGAGCCTTCTCTTCTCCAGGCTCAGCAACCCCAACTCTCTCAGCCTGTCTTCATAGGAGAGGTGCTCCATCCCTCAGATCATCTTCATGATCTAACTTTGAAGCTAGCCCTGCTTGGAACAAACTGGAGAGGCTGGACTAGATGGCCCTCAGAGGTCCTTTCCGACCTAAATTATTCTGTGAGTCTGTGATTCTATGAAATTTGAATTGCTTTTATTTTCATTTGGAATGTAGTAGAGTCAATATATTACATCTGAAATTTCCATAAGCATATTTATTTGGCATGTGCTACTGGGACACCTTTTTAATTAGACGAAAAGTAGGATTTGACAATTGCTTGTGAGCTAGTATATTTCAGTTAAAAAATCAATAGTTGTTTAGAAATTGCTTTCTTTGCAAAAATAAAAAATAGAGAAAAGAATAATGTTATTTTGGGGAACAAACTGAGGTAAAAACTTGAAGAACTCATATCAAGACAATTGCATCAGAAATTTGCTAAACTGAAAAACCCAAGCAAAGAAGCCCTCTGTTACTAGCAGAACAAGAAAATGCTATCCTTGGTGTTCAGTTGTCATCTTCATACTATCAGTGAGCCTCAGAATAACAGAATAGTTTAATGTTTTTGCATGCAGCATTCTGACTTTATCTGTTAAACCACAAAGAAAAGGAGGAGTGGGGGAAGAAAACCACAGTTTTAAAGTAATCTTTTGGGGTCAAAGGAAAAGGATGGTTGTGCCTGCCCACTACTTACCAATTTGTACATTGTTGCAAGTTTTATGTAAAAACAAGTATTTCACTTGTGTGTGACTTCGGAAGTGAAACACATTTTGGAAAAGGAGTGCCTCCTAGTAGCCATTACAAGAGAGGGAAAGGGACCTAGAACAGAGCCACGTAGTCTCTGGCAGTATTTGTTACTGATATAGGGGGTTGTTGTTTTGGGTGTTTTCATGGGCATAGGTTTGGATGGCAAGCAAAAGTCAGTGGCTGGTGGTCCACTCAGATCATGACAAAAGTGAGCTATGTTGTCTGGAGCAGGGTTTGGTCTCTCACTGCCCTTGTTTGACTGTGCCAGCTGCCTGAAGCAGAAACTATATTATGAAGTGCAATTTATTCATGCAACTTGCTACTGCAAAGAGGTCTCTTGATGTGATGCAGCTGTGGCTTATGGTAGGGTCACCAGCTTCTTAAAAGACAGCACTGCCCTCTGGCCTGTTTCCTGAAGCATCACTTTTTAAAATAAAGGAATTTGGGGAACTTGGGGAACTTATTCATCAGCTGTGTCATATCTTAAGTCAGCCCTCAGAGGGATCTTGTGACAGCCTTGCAGATACAAGAAATAGCTGAACTCATAAAAAGTCTTGAATGTGACACTGAAAATATGGGTTGTCTTTCATGAGCTCTTCTAGAGAGAAAGTCTTAAAAGAAGCAGAAGATGCTGATGGCTTGAATATAGGAAAAAAACCACAAAATGTATAGACTGTGGGAACAGAGTGATATGGTGAGGTGCACTGTAAGAAACACCATGGTTAAATGCTGTCCAGAAGAACTGCTGGTACAGCATTTTCTTGAAAGCTTATGAAAGGAAGTGCTATTAAAGCAGTGTGATGTGTTCTGAAACTGTGGCTGTTCTTGTGTGTGACTGAGCTCAAATCTGCCAAGGGGCTGGACTGTGGGAAGCAAATCCCCCATCTGAGGTTGCCCCACAGCACCTGACGACTACCATCTATTTTTTCTGGAAAGGCAGGAGGCAGAAATTTGTGGTCCAGGTAGGGCCGGTATCCCTGCAAGGCTGGCTTCTCTCGGTGCTCGTACAGCTCTCAGCACAGAAGCCTTTAGATATTTAGGTAATAAATATAATTTAGATATTCATGACTCAAGTGTCACCCAGACAAACTCCAAGTTAGGTAAGCCTATGATGTGCCTTGCCTGAGTTATGTGCCTTAGTCTAGCTTCAACTGGCTCTCAGTTGCTTATAGCAAGAATAACATGGAGTAAGCTGGAGAGCAAAAGTGTGGCTGATGTAAGCCACATGGAAATTGACTTATAGGGACAGGTGTAGTTGTGAAAAAAGTTGTAGGCAGTTGTCCTTGGAGAGCATTTCTTCTTTTAGTAGAGAGAGGCAGAGGGAGGTCTGGGTGAACAGTGTGGTATTGTGTTGCACACGCTGCCCTGTGGTGCTGCTCTCAGGAGAGCTGGGGGAAGATAGATGCTGATGAATTCACAGCCCAATATCTCACTTTTAAATCACTGAAAGTTTCCCCTATGTCTTTTTTTTTTTTTTTTCCTGTGTCTGGTTGCTAATGTTCTGCAAAATAATGCAGAGAATGCTTAGAATAGCATTTCAGCGATGGAATAGTGAACTGAAAAAAACCCCCAACTCTTATTCAAAAGAAAAGTCAAGGAGATTTTAGTCTACAGATATTCTTCACTGTGGTCTGGGAGTCCTACCTTACTTTGAGTTGGAGAGTATCATGTATTCTGGATTTTTAATAAAGCATTACAATTCTCTCTAAGGACTCTGATCATAGAATACGAACTTGATTTTCTTCCACCACTTGTAGTGGGGACAAGGACATGCTGGATGGATGCCTGATCTATGTATCTGGGTCCCATACAGGAATGTAACAGCTAAAATGGGAATTAAGTAATTCCAATAAGCCTGGTGAGCTTGTTTGCTACACAGTGCTATATTTCATATCATATCAACACTGCATGGAATCTTAGTGAGCCTTGGCAAGAAAAAGCTGAAGCGAGACAATTTTTGGAGGTACTCTGAAATAGATTTCACTTCCCATGCCAGTGTTCATTCTGAAACCTCAGTATTTCTTGAAAAGTCCTCCCCCCATGAAGACAGCAGGATATTCAGAGTGTTGCCCTGGCTGTCTCAGCTAAAGGAGACCTCCTTGATATAGCTTATGCCAGGTGAGGAGGCCAGTGCCATTATAGAAAAAGCAAAAAACTTCTCTTCTGTTACCATTTCCAAGTAACAAACCAGATCCTGTCAGGAGTTTTGCTGCAGGGATGTCTTCACAGCAACAGATGTGATCCATAGCTCGTTGGCTTATGCCCTGTGGATAGATGCATCAGAGGGATGCAAGTGCCAGCTGCACTTACCTTTGGAGCAGGCATAGCAAAAAGAGGCCCACTCTGGAGAGCTGTGTGGTGAGAGGTGGGTAAAGGGCTTAGGTCAGCCAGTTCCTTGCTCTGTGCTCAGTACAGAAACTGCCCGTGCCCAGCCCTGGGAACCATGGCAGTGCTGTTTCTGTTGGAGGCATTGTTCTCCCTGAAAACTGCTGTTGAGGTTGACTTATGCATGTGACCTTGATTCAGTGGTGCAGTGTGGTAGAGCAGGGAAGCTTGGTAGTCCTCAGGGTTGTTGCTAGAAGTGGACAGTCAGGCTTATGAACAAGCTGAGGACTTCCAGAACAAAAAGCCTGAGTCTCAGTGCTTTCCCGGACTGTGGTTAGACTCCAGGTAGTGGCAGTAAATTCTGCTCTATCATGCATCAAGCAACACACAGATTCACTGGAGGTGTGCAGTGCAAAGCTGAGAGACCTGCTAGGAGTCTGCATAGCCTGGTTTGTGGCAGGTGAGCTCACACTTTGCATATTAACGTTATTCTGCACCTGGTCTATAGCAGCAGAATAAGTGTACAACTTCCTTCTTCCCATATGTTCCCATGGAACGTAGGCCTGGGGTGGTAGGGCTACATCTTTGCCAATTCAACAGTCCTGGCTTCTCACCAGCCTTTGTTTATACTATGGCCTAAGCAGAAAGTATAAAGTTCTATGCTGGCAGTCTATTCTGTCCAACTCACCTGGCCGCAGCCTGTGTGGTGGAGCCTTCTCATCTGCAGAAGAGCTGGACAACATCCTGGTGGGGCACTGTAATGGATCACCAATGCAATCTAATTGGAGCTTGACTTATGAATAAGAAAAAAAACCAACAACATTCTCTGGGATGGCTTTAATGTTTGAATATATTTTTTAAATTCATAGAACTGAAGCTTTAAGAGGCAGGTACAGCCCTCTGTCATGCCAGAAAATTGCTTTATATGTCCACTACCTTGCATGATAACTCCGAGTGGAATACATTCCACTGAATGCTCCTTATAATTTCAGCACCTACCCTACCTATGTGAAAAGATATTTTACTCCTTAGAAAAGCATTTTCATACCTAGTCTCACAAAGTAACCAAATCACATAGTCCCATGTCCTTGTGTTGAGCCCTGTTGAAGCCTGCTTGTCAATCCTCACCTGAGGTGAACCAGCATGTATTTATTTATGCCACTGTGTTATTTATGTATCTGGGTTCATTGCTAGTAAAAGGGTGTGATGCAGACATATCTGTTTAAAGGATTCCCTTTCTGGAATGTTATGAAGTTAAAGTGTTAAATATTCTTGTCATAATTATTCATCTTGTCAATAGATAAGATTTCACTGGATTTTATCATTAGGTTACCACACAGGTTTCTTAAATAGTCACAAGTGCATGTAACCATATTCCTGTATCTACCAATAAAAGCACTCTCCACTATAGCAGGGAACAAAATACAGTCTTAGCTATAAGTGATACATAACACAGAAATAGTATCCTAAATACCTTAATCCATTTTTATACTGCCATGTAGGAAAATGAAGTCTTCAGCAAATCTTTTTTGTATTAAGTTATTCCTATGAAAAATTATTTCCCAAATCTCCCTGCTAAGTGCTAATATTGTTTCTGGTAGAATCCACTTTATATATTTGAGTGCTAACATTTGCAGCACATTTTCTCGTTTGTTTTTAAGCCGTGCTCAAATTAGCAATTAACTAAAATAGTTGCTTTTGTAGATGGAGTATAAGAATAGTTAATAATTTATATTTTTCTGATTCCAGAGTGCAACAGTGTGAAAATGAATGACTAATTTGTTGTTGATATGGGAAGGAATTTTAATCTTTTATGAGAACATCTTGGCTGTGGGTATGCTTATCTCTGAGAAAGGGAGATGGAATTCTTCAGTGGGCAATGTATGAATATTATCTGACACAGAGCTGAAAGTAAAAATAATTGAGCAAGGAACTAGTAACAATTTCCTCTTCTGTGTCTAAGATTTTTATCAGCTGCTTTCCAAGCAAATTGTTAGCCCATATGGAACTGAGTATTATTTCAGAAACATAATCATTCATTTATTAATTGAGCATTTATATACTTCTGTTGTAGGAATCAAAAGTCCGTTGTTACAAATAAGCTTTTTTTTTAAGCTATTTTTTAATAAATATTCCTGAAAAGGGGATTTCATGATGAATATATGTGTCACTGCTACTTCAGTTAGGATTTCAGAGGAGCCGCTTGTCTTGTTGCATTCTGGAGCCATTTCCCTTTGTCCTGCAGTTAGGTTCATGCTTCTGTTTAATGATGAGCAGCCCAGGGAGGTTGTGGAGTCCCCTTCTCTGGAGATTTTCAAGACTTTCCTGGATGCAGTCCTAAGTAATGTGCTCTAGGCAATCCTGCTTTAGCAGGGGGGGTGGACTAGATGATCTCTAGAAGAGAAGGACCTGGGCATGCTGAGTGACCAGAAGCTCAGCATGAGCCAGCAATGTGCGATCACAGCCCAGAAGGCCAACCATATCCTGGGCTGCATCAAAAGAAGTGTGGCCAGCAGGTCAAGGGAGGTGATTCTGCCCCTACTACTCCACTCTCATGAGACCCCACCTGGAGTACTGCATCCAGCTCTGGAGTCCTCAACATAAGAAGGACATGGACCAGCTGGAGAGTGTCCAGAGGAGGGCCACGAGCATGATTCGAGGGGTGGAGCACCTCTCCTCTGAGGAGAGGCTGAGAGAGTTGGGGCTGTTCAGCCTGGAGAAGAGAAGGCTCCGGGGAGATCTTATTGTGGCCTTCCAGTACTTAAAGGGGGCCTCCAGGAGAGCTGGGGAAGGACTTTTTACTAGGTCACATAGTGACAGGATGAGGGGGAATGGCTATAAACTGGAAGAGCGCAGGTTTAGATTAAACATTAGGAAGAAGTTTTTAACTTTGAGGGTGGTAAGGCACTGGAACAGGTTGCCCAGAGAGGTTGTTGAGGCCCCATCTCTGGAGGTGTTCAAGGCCAGGCTGGATGTGGCCTTGGGCAACCTGGTCTAGTCGGGGGTGTCCCTGCCCATGGCAGGGGTGTTGGGACTCAATGATCTTCAAGGTCCTTTCCAACCTAAACCATTCTATGATTCTATGAAGTCCCTTCCAATTCTGAAAATTCCATGATTCATGACTGTAAGTGCAGACCTGGTGACTTTAGGGGCAAATCAATGCTCTGTCCTCACCAGTAGCACTCCCTGGTGCACTGCCCTAAGGCTGTATTTATGCAGCCTCCATTTTCATGGATGCAGTTGGTAGGCAGAAAAGAAGAGTGAAGCCCTCATTAGTTCCAGCAGTCTCAGCTGTTTGCCAGGTATGCAGCCCAGAACCACTCTCCCACATGTGTATTTCTGAGAAATAAGTAAAGCCTATTGATACTGGATCTACCATGTAACTCACCTGGTGAAACACAGCATACAGAGGCTAATTAATTTAAAGTACTGCCCTTCATATAGTTTTAATACTACTGTTGATGATTCAGTGGTAAGTAAAGACATGCAGGGAACAGCAAAGAAACCTTCCTAGCAAAACTCAAGAAAGATGACATGGCTTCCCCCTCCCACACATGCACACTACCTGCATCACTTTCACACTCTGCAGTTTTTATGATCAGATTCACCCCCTGTATGAGTCACTTTTGTGTCCAGACAAGGAGGTGAAATGGCTAAATGTGCTGCTAAGCCTGTGGACAGTTATCAGATGTGGAAGTAAATTGGACATTATTGTTGTAGGCAGATGTAGTGATTTGAGATCTGTTTCTCAGCCCCTTTCTTTGGTGTGTGCTTTAGCTGCTGCCTCCCTGTTCTTCTCTTTCACCTCAATGGTTGTCAAGTCCTTAAGACACTCATTTTACCTTACAATTCCTGCCCCAAGGAGAGGATGCCTTTCTTTGTGCTTACATAACACCTAAGATTACATAACTTTGGTCCATGCAAATCTTCTGAATGATATTGTAGTATAAGTAAATAATTACTGATACCTTAGCTACCCACTGGACTAGCTGCAGTAGCTGAAGCAGATTTCTGTTCCTCTCGTTTTGCATTCCTGGTGAAGTGACAACATCCAGACTTTGCAGATCCCCGTATGTAGTAGTTCATGAAAAGTAATTTCTTGGTCCTTCTCATATAGTCATCTTCTTTTGTCTGGGTGGGGCAAGGTCAGGAATGGACGTGAGTGTGTTGGGAGCAAGGAAAGCAAAGGCAGAGTAAAGGAAGGGGAAAATAGGTTTAACATCCGTGTATGACTCTAAGCTGCCTTGGAAGAAACTTTTCCAGAGGTATTAGGCTATTGCTTTTCCTAGTTTTGGCCTTCTTCTTCGCATTTTATTCGAGGTAGTGTGATCTTGTCAGCTTTCTATAACTGACTTCTTTGTTTTCTCTCTGGGAAACAATACAACTGGAAATTGAAACTATTTGAGAGAGAGAACTGTCAAATGTTAACATTTGCAGTGACATAGAGTTTTATTCTTTCCTCACTGGCTTTTTGGAGGAAAGTCTGTTCTTCCTTTCTTCTCGCAGTCTAACATCACTTCTTCCATAATTGCTTGGTTTCAGATTCAGTGCTTGTCTTAGCTGATTTCATAGCATTTCCCTACTTTTAACAGAAATGTAGAAAAACATTCTGTACCTTTTACCACTTTTTCTAACAGTACACTTTCAATTATGTTAGATTCTGGAGAAAGCGGAGATGGAAAGGACCCATTATACTTCTAGTTCATGCTCTTCATACCAGAATTGTTCCATGTAGCCTATTCTCAAGTGCCTTAGCATTGTAAGTGGTTCTCCCACTCTTTGGTGTAGCATTTCATCTTCCTGTAGCCATCACTACTAAAAACTTTAATTGGTATGTCACCCAAATTTAGCTCCACTTCAGCCAAGTCACATGCTTTTGTGCCTACAATAGGGAACTTTCTCTCTCATTTTGTTTTCAGGACTCTTTAATAACTTTCTGGAGTGAATGGTCCAGTGCCAAATAACATGCACAAAGATCTACCAGTTCAAGGAATCTAGGGTCCTAAGCAATCCTGAATTCAGATACCAGAAAGTTGTGAGAGTGACAACTTAAACTGTAGTGGAATTATTAGGTGTTTGTGATCTTTCACCAGAAGTATAGAAGTGGTGTGCACCAACTCTTCTATGGCACAAATATTATTTTATTTTCTTGTAATAATTTATCTTTTTAGGTTTTGTCTCTTCTGTGTACTTTCTTTTAATGATTCCAGAGATAGAGGATGACACTGAGACAGGGAGAGAAAAGTAAGGTACCAAAAAGTCCAATTCTTTCAGCAAATAGGCTATCTTGCCTCCTTCCTTCCTCCCTATGTATACCATACTGATGTCATGCTGCGTCAGGTTGCTGAAAAGAATTCCCCTAGCAACTGTGCAGAAGAATTATTTGGCTCATTTTCTTTCATTTCCCCCCAGTAGTTTGGTGAGTGATTGGAACAAAAAGCCCTAAACTGTCCAGTCATTTTTTTGTTCATTCGTTTTCTTCGTTTTCGCACACACCACAAAAATGGCATCAGAGCATGTACAGTGTACATGTTTTTGTGCTTATATACTAGCATACACATGCAAGTATGTATACGAACATTGCTGCTGCCCTTTTCATTTTATGCTGCAGAGTGGATGCTGTTGTTGGCTACAGACTCAAATGTCATCTGGGTTTGGAGTCTTCCAGCTTATGATTTCATCTTTGCAACTGCTGATTTTCAGAAGTCTGTTTATATGCACTGTAAACTGAAATGTTCGGTCTGAAATAGTTTCAGACATTAAACTCTAATCAAAACATTTTATGGTTGAATTATGCCTGCTTCCACTGTTACAAAAATTCTGCTAGTGAAATCACATCAGAGTATTTTAGATTAGATGCCTAACACTTGCTTGTTTGTGTACTTCCTTCACCCAGACAAGCCCCATGTTCAGGGAGCAGGACTTAGGACTCTAAAAGGCACATCTTATTTCTGGAACAAATCAAAGAAAATAATGCCGTTAGCATTACCATTTTCCTGAGAGGCTTAACATTGGAGAGTTTGTTAGTTTAAATCAGTTGCCACCTTGTATTTGGTAGCTACCTTTGAAGATCATGCAATTCCTTTTAAATTCCAGGATAAATGACATTATACAACTTTACAGAATGGGGGTTGGTGATCTTTTGAATGTCTCAGTGGGCAAAATAGGTGACGGGAAACAGTCCTGCCCACTTAGAGATTCATCCAAGTCCTGCTATAAGGACTGGAAAGACACCCATTGACTTCACAGGGAACTGGATGAAGCTTTAAACGTCAATAAAATCAAAGAAGTCTCACAGTGAGTCGGCCTATCTGGCACACATTTAAAAAAACGATTGTAAATTTTGAAAATGAGTCTTCTTGCAACGTAGGCCAATTGGTCAGCTGCAAACTTGGCAGAGCTGTGAAGCATGTGTCCTGGGCAGTCCACAGGAACACAATGTTCTTTTTTGCTTCTGAGAGCTTTGGAGACTGAAAAAAAGGACTCAACCCAATGCTGAAGACTAAATACTGAAATAATGGAGCTAAATACAGAATTCAACAAATACTTTACAAAGGTAACACTTCTTTTGGAATAAAAGAAATTAAAAAATCCCCCAAAGTTGAAACATTTTTAAGCCAAGTGTACTGCTTCATTGTGTGTCCTGGAAAAAAGAACAAAATTCAGAGAATTCTCTGGCAGAAGCTGAAGGAATTTGACCTTTGTATCAATGCACTGTAGAAATCAGGCAGAATTCCTGAAAAAAAACCCAAAACCCTAAGCATGTAATTTTCATCCTTTAACCATCTGCGGGGGGAGTGAAACTCATCCAAAGAGAGGAGAAGCTACTGAGCCCTAGGCATTCAAACTGCGTTGCAGAAATGTTGCTGCTCTGCCTTGAAGCAGAAGTATGATTTTGCAGCACAGACTCCTAGTTGATGCTTTTAAAGTCTTGTGCAGTGGGTGCAAACTCCAGAAAGAACATGTAGACTTTTAACTGCATACAAAGACACAAGAGCAAAAATGGCAGTCAAATATTGTGGTTGATGTAATGTGCAAATAGAGCACAACACATGCACACTTAGGCTTGAAAGCAGCCACTGCAAAACTGGTTTTGATTGCCCCGATTTCCCACAAAGGAAGCTTCTCATGCTTAGAAAGCAGGAGTAATGTCATCAATGGCAGTGGAGCTTCACCACAATAAAAGAAATGTGAGGTTCAGTATCTGTACCATGCTGCTAAACCATAATCTCAAGAGACCTCAAGTCTAGTGTTATTACAGCTCAGCATTCTTCAATTACATAGCAAAAGAAACTTTGGAATTCCTTCTTTCATGTCTTTCAGAGTACACTGCACTGGTAAAACAACATATCAAAGTATATATGATTAGTAACTAAATATCCCCATGACCTAGATAGCTGCTTCTCTCCTGTAATTGTACCTTTCCAAGGAAAGTGAATTCCTAAAAGAGTGTAGTTGCAGTTGTTAAAGGGACTTAAGAATTTGGTTTTCAAACAAAGGTATTAAAAACTCACTGTTTAAAACACAAGTCTATGCAATTTTAAATTAGCATTTTCATTTTGGGTCTTTAGAACCCCAAAGTTTCATCTGCCTTTTGTTTTGCTTTTTACTTCCAGCTATTGCATGGGATCTGGAGTTCTCATACTCTTCCTCTGCTTCCCTGCTCACTCCGAGTGTCTTTGTGACTGTTCCACAGAGACTCGGCCTGGCAAGTGCAGAAAAATACATTAGAAGATTTTTTTAAGGGTCATTTTAAAACTCCCATTTTCACAAATTCAAGCTCTTTTTTCAGTGATAGAAATTGACCACTAGTAGCTTAAATTGACTCGTGAATGCTAATGGTCCATTTCTACCTGTTTCTATGGAAATGGATGTCAGCTTGGAGAGGGGGGAATGATTTTAAACATATACTTCATAAAAGATGTCACCTACCTGATGTCCTTTTTCACTAAAACCTTAGAAAGGTTTCTGGTAGCAAACCCAAAGCACTATTGACTGGTTTCAGCTGCTAGTTGAGGACTGGGAACCTAAATGCATTTTTCACACATATGCAAAAGCAAATCCCAAGTCCACTGGCTCCTAGATCCTGATTTGTCATTGTCTTGCATCCTGTGCAATAATACACCATCTCAGAAAGTGTGTATAAAACGCTATGAAAGTAGGATGGAAGAATAAAGCATTGCCAAAGTGGGATAAGATTGCTTAGAATAAGACAAGATGTGAATGAAAGGGGGGACAAAAAATGGTAAATTTTAAACATCTCCTTTTAGCAGCACAGACATTGTTGGGCACCTTGGCTCTCCGGAGAGATTTTTCAAGTAAAGTCTAATGCAGCATTTCTTTCTAAAGAATGTTGGCTTGCAGCAACATTTCCGTAGGAAGAGTAATTTTTTTTCCCGATTCATGGATAAAACTCTGTTTGGTTCAACAGATACCAGTATTTATGTAACTGAGAGCGAAATTTGTCCTAAAATTTGTCACCTGCTGTACGTGACCCTGCTCTGGCAGGGGGGTTGGACTAGATGAGGAACTCTCCAGATGTCCCTTCCAACCCCTACCATTCTGTGATTCTGTGTAAATATGTAGTTAAAGTGCAAAAGGCTCTTTTTTTTTTTTTTTTCCTCTTCCCCAGCAGAAGAATGAAAGAATATAAAACTGATTGTGCTTCACTGAAAAAATGCCATCCATGTCTCTGATCTGTGTGTACGTGTGCACACATGATCTCGGTCTCATGTAAAATAGTGAGGAAGGATAACAAGAAATGAGTATTTACACAGATTAATATGACAAACAGAAGTCACTCTTCCACTTTTCTAATTAACTTCTCTGGCACAGTGTGCGGAGGCTGGTAACACCTGTCCTGGCATGTGTGCTGTTTCAGCAGATTTTGGAAAATTGCCACACTCTTGTTTTCATGACTCTTTGATGGGTTCTCCCATTGGCCATCACCTGCATTTAGGTTATTTGAGTCAGATGTAATCTAACATCCCCCATGAGCATTTAATATCTGTAACTGGGTATACTGCAGAGTCTCAACAGTGTAGCCTCTGACAGATTTAGCATACTGAGCATTTTGCGTAGTGCATGACCCATGGATTCCATATGTGTTTCTCATCGTCCAGGGTCCTGCCCTTCATGCCTCTCTCAGTGTGTACTTTGTCCATCCACTCCATTGATCAAGTGGTAACATACTTCATTGAAAACAGACTACTGACCAGTTTATACCTGGTTTGAGCAGCTGACTTTACATTGATCTTAATGCGAAGAAATATTTTTGAAAATTTGTCACAATAATTTTCTCTGAAAAAGACCTTTGCCCTGGAACAGTTTCCACCTGGAGGAAGGATGCACCATTTTGTGGCAAATTTGAATTTTCAGAGTCACTGGAATGAACTGGAGAGAAAATTCTTGCTTTGTTGGATTTTTTTAATGCTTTTGGAAGTGGGATAAGAAAAAGAACCTTGATTCTTTTTCCTCAAAAATGCTGTGGTGCTATCTGAGGTAATGTTTCTTTTCATAAGATACAATCCCTGAAGAGATCACACGTGTCTTGCTGACCTGCTAGGATGTGTCCCAAGAATCCTGGATAATAGTACCACAGAGAGAAATGAAGTCCCAGGGCATGAACATGCTTAGCATCTATCAGATCAATCAAATTTGGCAATGATGACAAAAGGAAGGATTCAGCTGAAAACCAACAGCATATTTAACATTACTTGAACAATCGTGTCAGTCAAATAAACAGTTTTCTGTTGAAATGAAGTTTGGACAAAAAACCCTCTCAACTAGTCATATCTGAAAGTCTAACACTCTGCTGATGGCAAATTATCTGGTTGCTACTTTTGTACAGATGGCTGCATAACATTCACAGAAGGAATGATTCTGGGAGCCAGTTTTTCAAATGTCATCTTCTACATATGTAAGTGCAAATGGGTCCCTGCATATCACTTGTGCATGCAAATGATAGACCTAGCATTTGCACATCAAGCACAGATCAGCTTTGGGCATTATCCTACAGATGGACAGATAAGGTGTGAATTACATTTATTCAAAGAAAGGCAAGCTACAAATCCCTTTAAAAAGGTGGTCTCTGGGTTTGACTACTCCCAGCAACACAGAGCTGCTGAGGTAAACAGTTAATCCTGCACAGTTTTGTGAAGAGAATTTTTTCATCCTCTTCGTATGCTCTTATTGCCCTATTTTCCAAAGATCTGGTACTATTTGGTGAGGCTTTGCATTGCAGAAACCAGACATTTTTTTAAATTAATATTGGCACAGCTGTCAATAATTACCCACTTACCTCTGCACAAAAATTGGCAGGAAGAAGATATGCTGGGTCCATATTAAGAGACTGGATTATTTAAAAACATTTTTTGATATCTTTGTCTTTATATCTGTCGTTAATGATGCATCTTTGGCTGGGAAGTTACCTTATTTGTGCTTCTGATTAAATACAGTGACTGTATGATGTAAGGGTTTTTTTTCAGTCTCCTTATTGCTGAGAATAGATTTCCTACCAGAATAGCTAAGACTAAGAAATTTTGGGCCAGGCTCTCAGCAAGTCTAAATCAATTATTCAGTCAGAGACAAAAAATAAACAGCTTCATTGAGACTGATAGTAATTTGGAATAGTGTTAAGCTGCTAATAGGCTGCTATATATAGATGTGCAACTACAAATGTGTCAGCTGGACATGCATCAGATATCACATTGAAAGTTTTATCACTGCTTCACTGAGTAGTAGAGAAGTAGTGAGGTTTCACTCTTACTTACTGGGAGTAGCAGCAGTTCTTCAAATAGTATCACTTTAAATGCATAACGTAATAAGTTCCCTTTTGCCTGACTGACTTTGCTTAGTATTTATGATTCAATGGAAAATGTCACAAACCTTTTCTCTGTCGAAGCACAACTCTTTCCATGCCTTCTTTCTGAATTTGATGAGAAAAGGGAGGCAGAGCATATAATTTTTAGTTTTTATAGATATTTATTGTTAGCCTTGCTTCAATATTCCTGGTATTTTTTAAGGTACTCAGTTAATTACACAGAATCACAGAATGGTTAGGGTTGGAAGGGACCTCTGGAGATCATCTAGTCCAACCCCCCCGCCAAAGCAGGGTCATTGTGCCTTATTAGTTCATTTGCTGACTATTTGACACCAATAGTGTTAACACAGGTGAAATAAAGTTCATGGAAAGTATTGTATGTCCAAAAAGCAGACAGTTCTCTCCCAGTCCAGTCATATGACAAAGGGAGAATTATCATGACACACTTCTTTTTCTAATTAAAGGTAAACTTTATAGTAAGAGGTGAGCTATCCGACTGTTATAGTACTGCATTTTGGCTAGAGAGCCATGAGCACGTTTGTTGGCATTCAGATGTATAAACAACTAAAAACATATATAATCACTGTGAAGAAGAATTGAGTGCAACTTTTGTTTGCATTCTGGGAGCGCACAACTTAGATGAGTATAAGCTTTCCTATTAAAGGCAACACAATTGCTTTTACTGGTTTTAGATCATTGCATAACTTAAAAAAAAAGGCAATGCCAGAATGACAAGTTTCAGAAGGTTTGGGGCATTGTTATTTTTTTTAATAATTTATTTATTGACTAATTGTAGGGCTTAAACAATGTGGGATGTGGAATACACTTAAGGAAACCTACTTCTTCTGAGCCCAGGGAAAAGGACCAGAAGACTTGAAATAGTAGGCATTGAGTAAAATTTTCCTAGAGATAGTAACGCCAACCAACGAAGCACACTGCTAACAAGCTGGGTGTAGCAATAGCTACCACAGATGCTTGTCTTCTGAATGAAAGGGATGAAATGAATAAAATAAACATTTCCTTCTTGTCCTTCTCCTCAGAAATACATTCAGAAAAAAAGGGCCTTGGGACTTTCTTTTCCACTTTGAACTTAAATCTTCATGGCCTATTTTTTCTGTCTTTCAATTTCTGTAGCCATCTGTATAGACAATATCACATAATCTTTGCTCAGAAAACTGCAAAGAAATGAAGACACTGGGGCTCATATTTAGTAATGAATAATCTTGAGTGGGAAAGAAATGGACCAAAGAAGTACTGCAGGACAATTAGCATTAAGACATAAGCTTCATGTTTCACTGTAGTGGAGTGCATACTGGCATACAGTTCTTACTCTCCCTGAAGTCCTGTCCCACTATGTATTTTACTGAACATTAAAGACAAACATCTGACACGAACAACGAGAAACATCTGACATAAACAACAAAAGCATGTTTCTCCTGCTTCAAAGCAAAGTATTGGACTAGACAATCTCTTGAGATCCCTTTCCTATCTTATTTTCATTGCTTCTGTTGTGGCAGGCAACTTCCCAGTGATCATATAGTTTTCTCTGAATGATGGAAAAGCAAAATTACAATTAATTAAAATTAAAGTCCTATCTAATTTTTATTCAGAAATTCACTAGTCAGAAAGTAAAATGCAGTTGGAAAGGAAATGGTCCCTGTCTCTGCTTGGATCAGTATCGCTCTATTGCAAGCAAATTAATTTCTTGTGTAGATGCAGTTTCTTCTTTCTCTAGTGCAAATCCTAGTTCAGGTCTCTTTGGCTCTCTCTTGCCAGTGATTGATAGGAGATTAATAAATTGATATTTGACATATTTGCAGCTAAGGAAATTCAAGATCAGTTCATACGATAACATGGAACTGGGCAGCACATCTGAATTCTGTGCTGGACATATAATTTCCAAGATAAGAGACTCATTTCAGTTTGTTTACAGAATCACAGCATGGTCAGGGTTGGAAGGGACCTCCGGCGATCATCTAGTCCAACCTCCCCGCCAGAGCAGGGTCACCTACAACAGGTTGCACAGGACAGCGTCCAGGCGGGTTTTGAATGTCTCCAGAGTGGGAGGCTACCTTTTGCTTATGGAATATAGGCATCCTCTTGCAAAGTATCTACAAAAGATGCAACGGTGTCCAAGAATTGGCAGCTATTCGGAAGGGACACCAAACTAACATGAATTCATCTTGAGTCACCAAATATCAAGACAAGTTGAAAATCCTGCCAGATTTACTGGATGCTTAATACATGTGGTAGACACAAACCAGGCAGCATTCTGCATGCAGACATGCTCTTAGAGAACAAAGGCTACTCCTCCGCTTTCCAGTGCTGTTGCTCCATATAGTGTCTGTAGGAAGACTGAAGTCTCAGTGGCATTTCAATGTGCATAGCCTTTTCACATACTGCTGAGTGCCAGGTTTCTTATAGACAGCTCTTGAGATGGCAGGTATAGTTCAATCAATAGTTACCATCCAGATTTCTTGAATTGAGGTTCCTTGACTTACAGATGGCTATTAAAGGCTTTGGGACAGTTTCAGAGCGAAACATTTGTAGTAAAGTATGGAAGAATGACATTCTGAGATAAATGTGACATAGCTCCTGAAGAAAGGTAGTTATGGGTCTATAGATTGTTCTTTCAAACAGCAGTTACAACATCCTTGTCACCGCTCTTTGAATGTGAAAAAGAAAATAATGCTGTAGCCTGAAAGTTTGAGCTGAGCAAAATGAGCAGCACTGATTTTTTCCTCATTCGGTAAGGAATTCTACTGTTCTATTCCTTGGAATCTGAACTGAGAAGTAAATGCAGGTATGGAAATTTTACAGTTGGCTCAAGAGAGAACCTCAGGTATGGAAATGTGGCAGAGAAGAAACTGTAGAAAATCCTTTTTTTTCTTTTATATATTTCCAGTATGTCTTGAAGGTACAGGAAAAATGTTGTTTTGTCCTTGAGTTGTTAGGTGGATTTCAGCATGGAGGAGAGATGCAACAGCCAGAAGGTTTAAGTTCTTACTGGGATAAGTCTCACTCCATACTAAAAGTGATCGCAAATGCCATTTCCTAAATTTTTAGCGTTCCTTTTCACTACCTGACTTCTCTGACTGGCATCTCTCATATTAAGACCCTAGTTTTAATGATGGCATAGGCCTTCACATTTCTGTCATATCCATTTTGCTGCATTATGCCTCTAATTGCAAAGTGAACAGCTCTCTCCTGTACCTGACACTGTTTCCTCTTTCAGAGGATATCACCCCTCATTCAGAGGCATGAATTTATCACCCTATAGTCAGTCCCAAAACGGCAGTCTCCTTTATGTTTTTCTGTATTCCTGGAGCTCTTTGGAACTTGTTCCTGGGAGTGGAATGCAGACGAGGAAAATTCCAGAGTATATGAGGTTTATAAATAAATTAAAATAGACTCATCTGAAATACTTAGAAGGGTATTTGCCAACACTAACTGTTGGCATGTACAGATATATACCCCTTACCATCTCTTTAAGCAGTTGATCCACTCACTAGAGTACATGAATAAGTCACTAGTGTAAAACTTTCTCTGTTCACAGCATGCATTGCTCTGCACTTTAGCAAACACCATTTGGAATCCCGTTGGCAGATGGTCCTGGAGCCATGTAGGTGAGAACATGCCTACAGTAGATTTTAACTTTTGTCAAAGGGTTTTAGAAGCTTTCTCAGGGGAAAAGCGTCATATGTTACTTTCACTGCCCTATGTCCAGTTTTAAAAGTATTTTAGTAAAAAAGAACAGAAAGAAATTTATGTATCCAATCTCAGTCAAGCATCTTGACTTCAACCTATGTGGAGCTTCCACTGGTAGAACAGGAACTGACATTTAGAAACTGCTGTATTCTGCATTTGCTAATTGCTGTCCCACAAGTACTTCAGCCTTATAAGCCAGTTTATGGCTCTTTGGAAATGGAAAAAAGAAGTCAAACTGCAGATGTAATAATAACTGAGTGATAAGTAGACTTTTTTTTTTTTTTAATGCACTGTAGGTTGGACAAAGAGAAAGCCTCTCTTTTTTCTCATAGAGGACAAGTTTTTTTGTCCTAAATTTATGCCAAGGCTGGGGGTTTTGTTCAGGGTTTGGGGTTTTTTTGTATGTTTTAATGTAAGTAAGCTGTTTTAAGTCAGAAATGTTAAATGACCAGACCATTCTTCTCAATTTGATTTGCTTTTCTTAACATGACTATAGATTCTACTATATCAGGTCTTTGTCATCCTGTTGCAGGGCATAGGTAAGGCAGAGTGAATCCCCTGGATCTGGGAGGGTGCTGAGCTGTACATGTGCCCCGCAGTGTAGGTTGCATGCCAGGCAGGTTTCAGGGTATACAGGAAGATGTAAATCCCATGCCTCTTCACTCAGGCTTTGTGCACAGAGATGGATTTTTATTAGAAGCAGATGTCTGTTCTAGTCTGGATTGTTCAATGCACCTTATTGCACCCTCAAAGAACGCAGGGCCTTCCTTACTTTACCGCAGCAAAGGAAGCACACCGAATCTCAGCTCCCACTGCAGAGCACTGTACAGCTCAGTCTACTGCTGACTGTATTTCTGTCTCAGATTTGCTACTGTTTCTTAAGTAGATACTTCTCTGTTTAGATTTTTTCCACTGGCTTTGATCCCATCACCAGGAGTTTCCATTTTCAGTCTGTAGCAGAAGGCTGCCACAAAATATGTTCAGCTTTCAGAACACGTAGAATGTGTGAATCCATCGAGCTTGTCAGGTGGAAGAGTGGGGCTTCGATAGGTTTAAATAGATGCTATAAATACTACTTATAAAAAAGGCTGCTCCTATTTAAAAAGTTTGTTTGAAAAATGTCAATGCTTTACTGGCATTAAAAAATAAAATTAATGTAGAATTAGAATTTCAAAGTAAAGTGGACTATTGCCTGTTTTTTTCAGCAACAGGGTGACTGTAAGTTTATGGAGTTTTATCCACTAAAGAAACATATGACAAGACAAGATGTACTAACCAACAAACTAGAAGATGGCTTTTCATGTGCTGGCTCTCTAATTGACTTTGGAAACATCCCCAATAAAGCCATGATGGCCAGGGGCCAGAAGCACAGTTCATCAAGAGGGGTGGGAATCAGACTGCAGAATGAAATAAGACAAAACACATGAAATTTCTTGTGGAGTGGATTCTTAATCCCCAAAGGTTTGCTTTTATCACTGTGTAATTTTTGTCTCATGTACCCTAAAAGCCAGAAGACACAAGAGTGGCCTCCTGTTTAACATGTCTCCTTTTTTCTGGATGAGACTACTTCATGTGCTTGCATGAGTGAATAGCAAGCTTCACAAGCAGAACTTATTTCACTTCATTTTATAAAATGATTTCTACCTTAGCTGGAGTAACTTCTGGATGTCAAGCTGTCTAGGCTTTTAAAAGGTCCTCTATCACTGAGCTATTACTGATATCACTAACACAACAGCAAATTGATGCAGAAGGCAAGAAGTTCCCTCAACGATACTGAACACTGAGCCTCCCAACTGCAATGATTTTTGTAGCAATATGGTTGCCCTGCATAGCACCAGCTATCAGAAGCAATTGCTTCCAGAGTGGTAGCTGCTCTACAACAAATATCTTTTCATAGTTCTGGATGTTTCCAATGCCTGAAACCCTGTTTGTAAAGGCAAGACATCTCCCGTTATCTGCAAGGCAGGATACATTTTTCTTCCCTTTGCAAATAATTTAGAATGGTTGATAGGAAGTATATCATCTCCATTATTTGGAAAAATGAGGAGCCAATGAGAACCTGAATTGTTCACTTGTAGGTGGAGCTCATAAATGCAACTGCAGAAAGAGCTGGAGAATGGAGATTCAGGGTCCAGTCCCCACCCACTGAAGTCATTGGCAAGTATCCCATTGCAGTTGGAGAGAGTACAACTAGACACCATCTAGCACACTTTGTATTGTATTTAACTTTCCCAACTGAATGAGTAACAATGAATGGCTTGAGTCCCTGGCTTAGTCAGTTCTGAGGTAATGTTCAAATTTAGCTTGCGCTTCCTGCCTGTCCGTAGATAATTAAAGAACAGCTACGTCAAATTCAGTCGCCGTGAACAACTCCTTGGGGTTTGAATCAACAGCACGTACATGGCTAAGTGGATGAGTCTGGCTATACATCTTGACAGATATCCTGGATTGTGGGTACTCACATAAATTCCTGTCACCTCTATCATTGTGAAGTACTTACAGCTCTGGGTATCCAGGCCTAAGTCATCTAAACTGGGAGTTGCAGCAAACTCCACATGTGTAGCTAAGGCACAAAGCCTATGCCAAGTATGTTATTTAGGCTTCCATCCTTAGTACAGCTGACTTTAGTATTTGCACATCTTCTTTCCCCTGATTAAAATCAAAAGAGACGCCCTTTGTAACCTGCATGGAGATAACTGAATTCCTCTAACAGCATGACTTATGAATAATTTTGTTGACATGGGGCAAATCTACATCAACTTCTTTGTCTCTGGACAGAGGCAATGCTAGTTAAGCATCAGAATGCCTTTGAGGTCCAGGTATAAGGTCCTTAGCTAGTTTCCTTTTAAACACTGCCTTTACCCCAGTGCAGACATTAGCTGTTCTACATGCATAGGGGGGTTTGTGCTGTAACTGTAATTGGCTTGAGCTGAAGTATTTTTTTTTTTTAATATTCAAAGCAAAAGTATTTTGAAACACTTTTAGATCTTCCACTAGAACCATCAACCAAAGTTGCTTATTGCCTAAAACAGGACAGAATCTTAAGTTTTCAAAGCCCAAAGAAAGGTCACCAAAGGAAGACCTAGTTTAAAGTTTCCTATTCGTATTGATTTCACCTGCTTTTCTCACTATCTCTTATTAAAAAGATATTTGGGCAGATGTAACTTACCTAACCTCTTCAAGGAACTTTTGAAAGCTAGCTAATAGAAAGTATATTTGAAACTTTCAGGTGCTTTTTTTTTCATGCCATGGCATTTTAAATTGATCTTCAATTATAAAATAAGGCCAGCAACAAAATACAATTTGCTTATCATCCTTCTAAGCCAACACAGCTCTTTCTAGTCCTACTTTCAAATATTTAACTTATTTTTATTTATGTTGAAGAAGTTAATAAACCTTTAGTAACCCAGTACTGTCAGCTTCTCACCATTCCTTGTCTGCTTCATGTAATCCTTAATGCAGAATTGCAGAAACATCAGCCAGTCATAGCATTATAATTTCTCTGACTTATTAATACAATTCATCAGCAACATACATGCCTTAGGTTTGTTTTCTTTGTAGTAACAGTAGTTAAACAGTATTTGAGGTGCTCTCTTGATGAAAACCATCGGGATTCATTCTGGGAAAGAAATGCAATACCACTTCTTGATGTAAGTAAAAACTGGATTTCAAAAATGCTCTGAATGATGCAAAGAAGTTTATTGGCCTTTAGAATTGCTTAACATTTGTTTTAGTAAGGAGCAGGATGATGACATAAGAATTGTTCAGGCAGAAACCAACGGCATACAAAGTGTTCTTCCTCACCTCACACCATACATAAATTATTAACATTCCTAAAAATTTCTCTCTCCCTCAGTCGTCTCCTGTTAATGCACGAAGACTCATGTTTTTTCTAATGCTTTCCTTTTATGCAGTCCACAGTAAGACCGTGTAGCTGTCAAATGGGAGGGATTGCACCAGCAGTTAATTGCAAGTACAGTAATGTTCCTCGGTTTGAAGAATGACCCAAGTTCTCCAATCTATTCTATATTGCATAACATTGATTCCACTACCCAACTCAGTACACAATTTGGGAAGTAATAACCATGCTGTAATCCTGAGCTTTCCACTAAATCATAAAGTACCCTTTCCTGCTCCTTTCTCCTTTCTTGTTCTCCCCTGCCCTCCACCCCCCAAAAAAACCCAACCAACCAACCAACCCACCAAAAAACAAACCTGAAGGGGAAAGGTATATTACTATTTCTCTACCATCAGCAGGCACTTGTGGTAAACGCTGGTAGAGTGTGCATCATTACCTCCTGTCATCCGGTACGTAAACAAATGCTAACCTAGTACATCTATCAGTTACTTCAGCGACCCAAGTGACAGATCCCTGTGGTTGAGCAGAAGCCTGCTGTTGGGTAAGGCTTTCCAAGCTGGCAGTGTACCCAGGAGTACTTGCAAAGCAGTGTGTAAAAACTATTTGATATTGCACAGTCAGTGCTTTTGCCCTGAACTAACAACTGTCTTACATGCTCAGGTCAGTGATTTTGCTTAATTCAGCACCTTACTTTACACAAAATTTTCCTTACTGCTGTTGAGCTGATAACGCTAATTACATGCAGTGTAGTTAAGCAGACAACTAGAGATGGGACTTAAAAACCTGGTAATCAGTTTCCATGTAATTCAAGTGTATGAATTACACTAAGTTCTTTCGTCAGGTGCTTAGACACGTAGGATGGAAACCTCTACAGAGAGCTGGAACTCCGACTGGAACTGGCCTCAGGTATATCCCTCAAAACTAAGGCAATTCTGGATTTAATCATTCCTCCTAAACTTCAGTTTGCTATTTGACAGGATACTACACAGAGCCTAAAGCAATACCCTCCCCGCCCCTAGATGTTTTGATGTTCTGCTGTGGTTGTGGTTCACACTGCACTGCTGCTCAGCGTAGAAGGAAACTCCCTGTGTGCCAGCCATGATGATATCCGAGCAGCAACACTTCTCATTTTGTGGGTTTCCTATCAACAGCCAGCAGTTGCCCTGTCCTGAGAACACACCTCACCAGTACTCAGCCATGTGTCCCCACTTGAATACTGCTGCTTATCTCAGCTGGCAGCAACAACAGCTGGTTTCCCAATCCAGCTGCAATCAATTGGTTCGTTGATCAGGTATTATAATCACGAATGTGGCAGTTAATGTCTGACAGACCCTGCAGATGCTGCTGCTTTTTTCCTAGTTTGGCATCTGTGCGATAGAGCAAGGTGATTTTTTTTCCCCCAAACACTGTGAACCTCTGTGTACAGCTCCATAGTGCTTTCTGCATTTCCTGCTGCTTCCACAGGCATCCTTCTGGATCATCCTTCTTGCCCTGCTTGTCTTTGCTCTTGTTCTACATCAGTAAGAATTATTCCTTGATTCTTTCCCTCAGCTGTCCTTGTTCCTTGAAATCTTCCTGTAGGACTAAATGTATTTCTTTCAGTCTGTCCTGTAAGGGGGACTAATTAGTTCCCCAAGCAATCTGATCTTTAAGAAAGAAAACCTCAATGTTTTTTAAGTCAGACACAGAGATCAGGTTTTCTCACCTGACTAAAATTTGTCTTTAATTTTTGATTTCACATAAACTGTATGAGTCTTTCTGTACTACCCTTCTGTCCAGGATCACAGTATGCAGACAGAAGCGAAATAGTCTCTGCATTAGGTGGAGGGCTGGCGGCAGGACAGAATCACAGAATGGTTAGGGTTGGAAGGGACCTCTGGAGATCATCTAGTCCAACCCCCCTGCCAGAGCAGGGTCACCTACAACAGGTTGCACAGGACAGCGTCCAGGCAGGTTTTGAATGTCTCCAGAGTGGGAGACTCCACCACCTCTCTGGGCAGCCTGTGCCAGTGCTCCACTACCCTCAAAGTAAAGAAGTTCCTTCTCATGGTAAGATGGAACTTCCTATGTTCAAGTTTATACCCATGACCCCTCGTCCTATCACTGGGCGCCACTGAAAAAAGACTGCTCCCATCCCCCTGGCATCCTCCCTTTAAGTATTTGTAAGTATTAATAAGATCCCCCCTCAATCTTCTTTTCTCCAGACTAAAGAGACCCAAGTCCCTAAGCCTTTCTCCATATGAGAGATGTTCCAGTCCCCTAATCATCTTCGTTGTCCTTTGCTGGACTCTCTTTGAACTGGGGAGCCCAGAACTGGATGCAGTACTCCAGATGCGGTCTCACCAGGGTAGAGTAGGGTGGGAGGATGTCCTCCCTCGACCCGCTGGCCACACTCTTCTTGATGCACCCCAGGATGCCATTGGCCTTCTTGGCCACCAGGGCACATTGCTGGCTCCTGGTCATCCTGTTGTCCACCAGGACTCCCAGGTCCCTCTCCACAGAGCTGCTCTCCAGGAGGTCAGCCCCCAACCTGTACTGGTGCATGGGGTTATTCCTCCCCAGGTGCAGTACCCTACACTTACCCTTGTTGAACTTCATAAGGTTTCTTTCTGCCCAACTCTCCAGCCTGGCGAGGTCACGCTGTAAGGCAGCACAGCCTTCTGGCGTGTCAGCCACTCCTCCCAGTTTTGTGTCATCAGCAAACTTGCTGATGGTACACTCTATCCCTTCATCCAGATCATTGATGAATATGTTGAACAAAACTGGGCCCAGTACTGACCCCTGAGGGACACCACTTGTTACTAACCTCCAACTAGACTCTGCGCCACTAACCACAACCCTCTGAGCTCTATCTGTAAGCCAGTTCTTAATCCACCTCACTGTCCATTCATCTAACCCACACTTCCTAAGCTTGCCTGTGAGGATGATGTGGGAGACAGTGTCGAAAGCCTTGCCAAAGTCAAGGTAGACAACATCCACTGCCCTCCCCGCATCCACCCATCTAGTTACTTTGTCATAGAAGGCTATCAGTTTAGTTAGACATGACTTCCCCTTGGTGAATCCATGTTGAATACTTCTGATAATCTTCTTTTCATCCAGGTGCTTTGAGATGACTCCCAGAACAAGCTGCTCCATCATCTTTCCAGGGATGGAGGTGAGGCTGACCGGCCTGTAGTTTCCCGGGTCATCCTTCCTGCCCTTTTTGAAGACTGGAGTGACATTGGCTATCCTCCAGTTCTCAGGACCTCAGGGAGCATGGTCCTTCCTAGTCTCCCAGCAAGATAATAAAAACTTTTGGCTCTTACATTTCATCTTTCACCTACGTCCCCCATCTTGCTGTGTAGATAGGCTCTTATCTTGATTCATGTGTCTGCAGAAGCACTTGCTGAGGACTCAAGATGGCCACTGAAATCTTTTTTTAGCAGCAGTAAATTTAAAGCCAGAAAAACAGCCTAGGTTCCAAAAGGAGTAAGGAGGACCTATATTTGCAGAGGTGAGTACAGACTGTATATATAAGATGTTTTGTCTTTCATAAGGAGGTTGCACACTAGTTCACCTGTAATTATTCCAGGCAGAACTGCAATAAAATCTTAATCCCAACAATATTATCATAGAATCATAGAATGGTTTAGGTTGGAAAGGACCTTGAAGATCATCAAGTTCCAACCCCCCGACCATAGAAAGGGACACTTCCCACTAGACCAGGTTGCCCAAGGCCACATCCAGCCTGGCCTTGAACACTTCCAGAGATGGAGTTTCCACGACTTCTCTGGGCAACCTGTTCCAGTGCCTTACCACCCTCAAAGTGAAAAATTTCTTCCTAATGTTTAATCTAAACCTGCCCTCTTCCAGTTTAAAGCCATTCGTCCTCGTCCTATCTCTACATGCCCTAGTAAAAAGTCCTTCCCCAGCTCTCCTGTAGGCCCCCTTTAGGTACTGGAAGGCCGCAATAAGATCTCCCCGGAGCCTTCTCTTCTTCAGGCTGAACAGCCCCAACTCTCTCAGCCTCTCCTCATAGGAGAGGTGCTCCAGCCCTCGGATCATCCTCGTGGGCAGAATCACCTCCCTTGACCTGCTGGCCACATTTCTTCTGATGCAGCCCAGGATGCAGTTGGCCTTCTGGGCTGCGATCGCACATAGCTGGCTCATGTTGAGCTTCTCATCAATCACCACACCCAGGTCCTTCTCCTCAGGGCTGCGCTCCAGCCATTTCCTGCCAAGCCTGTATTTGTGCTTGGGGTTGCCCCGACCCAGATGTAGGACCTTGCACTTGGCCCTGTTGAACTTCATGAGGTTGGCTTGGGCCCACCTCTCCAGCCTGTCCAGGTCCCTCTGAATGGCATCCCTCCCCTCCAGCGTGTCTACCTCGCCAAACAGCTTGGTATCATCGGCAAACTTGCTGAGGGTGCGCTCAACCCCACTGTCCATGCCACTGACAAAGATGTTGAATAGTACAAGTCCCAGTACCGACTATATTATAATACATTTTACAGCAACAGTTGCAGATATTTTTTACAAGTGCATCTATACTGACACAGTTGGGAAGGATTTCCAGTTCAAGCCTCTCAGCGCTGTTTTAATCCTGTATCAAGGCAAGACACAGACTTTGATGGAGACAACTCCTTTCTTTCCCTCTAGCAGTTCTTACAAAATACCTCAGGCAGGAGTTATGCTGTGCTCCTGGTAGATGCCAGACTCTGGCATTTGTCAAAGTAAGTGTTCCCTTGTAATTTACTTGGTAGCATGATATGGTTGAATGACAAGCATGACATGCCTTTCCTCCAGCCGCGTACAAAGCTAGCTGCAGCAGGCTGCAGAGACACTACATGTGATACAACCGTCATGCTAAGAAGATAATCAGTCTCCTGCTTGCTATGATAGCATGATGCGACTTGCTACAGACCTGTGCTACACACTAGCTAAAAGCAAGTTACTGCTAATTAATCAAATTCTTTCAGGGAATTACAATCTCTGATCTTTGTTTGCCTTACCTATGGCTCAGGCAGAATGCAGGTTCCTTCATCTGTTCGTCTTTGGAAATGTTTTATCCATTCTTCTCTTATGAAACCACCCCCAGAACTCAGCATACAAGCCAAATGTAGTTACAGTCCACTAGGACCTTCAGTCTTTGGGGAAAATAAGCAGTCTGCTTCTTTGAATAGCCACAGAGCCTCCTCTGTAGTGAACTAGTCTTGAAGATACGATTGCTATAAGCTACCTCCCCTATCTGTTTAGTCATATCTATCAATATCTTTGGGTTCTCTTCCATCCAGTTTGGAAGGAGTAATATTGCAGAGTAATGATCCAAAACTTGTAACATCCTATATATTTTCCTGCCCGTATGGAAAAAGTTCTTTGTTTTCTTTGCTGCGGAGTTCTTAGGAAGCCACAGCAAGATAAGAACACTGTTTAAATATATTTTGCATCTAGGAAGAGTAAGAAACAAAAAAATCTGTTGAAACTCTTCATTACAATGTAAGATCAAACTCTACCCTTTGAATTTCACTAGGAGCTGTTGTCCCCTTTCCCTCATTT
This sequence comes from Charadrius vociferus, assembly GCF_000708025.1. Classification (NCBI taxonomy): domain Eukaryota; kingdom Metazoa; phylum Chordata; class Aves; order Charadriiformes; family Charadriidae; genus Charadrius; species Charadrius vociferus. Next base: position 1,142,457 of record NW_009648250.1, on the reverse strand, counting down.
TCTGCTGCTTCAGGCTGCTTCCTAGGAGGCTAATGAGCCCCAGGTGACCATGACCTTTGCCAATTGACCTTTGCCTCTCCAGCCTATAGCCCTAAGACTTTTCACTCTGGTCATGCCCTGGCACTAGACCTTGCCCCATGTAGTTAACTCATCAACCCTGTACCATATTTGAAATCCTATTATTAGATAACAGCATTAAAACCAGCACCATCAGCAAATACTTTCAGCAAATGAACTATAGATTCACTTTTAATTAATATCTGTGCTCTTAAAGGCAAGAGTTTGATTATTCACGGAGTGAGAACATGCAAGAGTTGCAAATGCAGCTGAGAAATTAGTTAATGAGTTGTAATAATATATTGGTGGGAAAGGTTCCTGTGGCTTGTTCTGCATTAGACATTCTCTTGGAATATTATAGTATAGTTCCTACATCACATATGGTAACCATAATGTGTTGGAAGAGAGCTGTATCTATTTTGGTCATCCTTTGTGCTTGACAGCTCTCAAGGTGACACTGAATTATTCTTCTGATTTTATGGATTCCTGTGGTGCTGCTTCTCAAACATTGATCTAAGACATGTGAGAAGAGTTTCTCTTGAAGTAGTATTGTCAGACAGCATATGGAAGTTAGGCTAAATGTAGCTCAGCTTTACCCTATGAAATCAGATTCATTAAGGGATTATCCAAAATCCTTAAGTATCTGATTTGCAGGTGTTTGAGCCCTGATGTATACATGTTATGAATACATATGGCCAGCCAGCTTCCTTCACAGAGAGTGAAGGCCAATGCATTTCTTGAGTGAAAGTACAATCTCTAGAATAACATGTAGTCTTGAAAATATCTCCAGTTAATATTTCCAGAAAACAGAAGTGGTGTATGTGGTGTGCCCTCTGAGAAGGCCTGTGTTTGAGCAAATCTTACTGCCTTTCAGAAGTGATCCATGACAAATGATAGGAGGTGTGCACATCTGGCCTTAAATATATTTCAGAATAGGAAGGAGTTTCAACAAGAATGAAGTAAAATTTTCAACTCAAAATATGCATCACATGAAAAACTGCATATCTGACAGCAATCTGTCTTTGGTGTTTCACATGTATTCAGTATGGGATGTGTTGGGAGGCAGTTACGAAATTTGACACAAATGTGGTGAGACCACTGATATAAGGTGAGGATTATTAGAAAAGCCGCATTAACGTGGAAAGACAGCATGCACCGTCGTCAGTCACTGACAACCTGTTGGTAACTAGAAATAGCTTATTAGGACTCTGAGGGGGCCTTGGCCTTTTAGTAGTGCTAGTCAGTTTAGAGCATGATCCTACATAGCACAGTGGATAGTAGTCAGCTGAGAGCTATGTCTTCCCTAATTAGATATCTCTGAATATTTTTTAGCATTGCTTGAATGAGAGCTATGTAAAACTAACTGATCTAACATACTACTGGGAGGTGAATGTCCCTTTCCTAGAGAATATAAAAAACTTATTTACAACAGGAAAGGAGATCAGTATTTTCAAGAATAGTGAGGGAAAGTGCATTGGTTGGTAAAGAGCCAACTAGGGAAGGACCCGACTCAGAACTCAAACTCAATAGGAGCTGTGAACTAAGAGAAGTGAGAAGTAACAGGATCTAATAGGTTATCTATGATCAAAATGAATTCACTTAAAAGAAAATTAAGGGAATCTGAGATAAAAAGAAATGGGAATAATACCTGATTTTATGTAACTCATTTTACGTAACTGGTTTTACTAGAATTGCTCAGTAATTTCCAAATTGATCTTCTTTTTGTATTCAATAATGTGAAATAAATAGCATGAAATCCACTTACAGAAAAATACTGATATGGGAATCTGAGGGCAAACTGGGGACTTTTCCTACAAGGAAAGCTGCAAAAGTTGCTGGCCAGACAGATTTCTGTCAGAAGTTTGCCAGTTTGCTCAACTGTATGCTTGGCTACCAACCTATAATGCAGCCTCAAGTTCATGACCTAAGTTTTAATAGGTGGGCACCCCTGGAAGCTGCCATCCTGTGTGCTGCCATAGAGATCAGCAGTCCAGGGGTTTTCAGATTTGCTAAGTGCAGCCAAGTGGCACCTAAGAGCTGTGGTTGCTTCAGTTGTTGGTAGAAGTTTGATTCGAAATATCTGAAATTAAACGCTTGTCATGATTTCAAAATGAAATGTGGTGGGAATTTCCCCTTTCCAAATGAGCTTTGAAATTTCTGAAGACGTTTTGGAACAACATGGAATACCTTTCTCTTCAAATTTTGTCATATCTAATGGAAAGGAAATTCTTCCTTTCATCAGCTCTAGCAGTTTTACAACAGAATGGCCAACACTCCCCCTTTCACTTGCGTTAGCAACAAAGTAGAGTTGTATCAGAAGATAAACTTGGCAGGGTTATCAATACAGGCCATGCTTGACTTCACATAGCTTGCCTTGTGATATTTTGTTTCCAGTTTTCACTGTGATTTTTCCTTAATATGCATTAGTCATGTCAGATTAAAAACCTTCTTCCTGAAAGGTGAATGCATAGCCATGAGAAAGGACAAAGGCATCAGAATGGGGAAGAGGTGACTTATTCAGGGTAAATGTAGGCCAGGAAGAGAAGTTGCTTTTGAAAGGATGCTATGATGGTTTACCAAACTTAAACTTCTTATCCATTACCAACTAGTACATTTTTTTTAAGTTTTAAGCACGCTTAAATATTGGCAAATATTATTGCCAAATTAGTTATTAAACCCCCCCCAACAAAACATGGAAGAGAAAAGCAAGCAGAGAAAGAAGAAGAGAAAAGCAAGTGAAATGCTAAGTAAACGTAATTACACCTGGAAGCCCCTCCCCTAATTAGGTCATATAATCAGTCACATTATCCTGTTTTGGCTAGGATAAAAGAAACCTTTGAAAACTATCAATAGTTCTCTATGGTGAAATTGCACAATCGGTATCATAACATGCTGTGAGCTGATTACTCATGAATGCATGAAGGTTCCTACTACATTAACGCAAGGTTGTTTTCCTGTTTGTGTGCTCACTGATAGTCTAGCAAAGTCCCTATCATTTGAGCATCCCTCTGGAAGGTTGGACTTCTGGTTTGATGTCTGATACAATTGTTACTCAGTGATACAAGAGTGTACCAACAAAGATTCTTCTTTGCTTCTGGGTTGCAGTGTTAAGCAATTGATGTTTTGCAATGGCACTGCATTTCACTGCTGTACAAAATGTAGACGACAGCTGCGATGGCTTTTCATCCTCTCTGGCTGTAAAGAATGTTAGGACAGTCTGAAGGTCAAAGGTCTGAAAGAAATCCTTCTTTTTCAAAGTAAAAAGAAATCATAGGTCACCAATGAAATCAAGAGCCTTTCGAGGTCAAACTATCTCATGTCTTCCCTGTTTGCCCAACAGCACCTTGTTACACTCATGAGGGAGAGAGTAATCTCTTTTACTAACATTCAGGCTTTGTCAAACAGATTGTAAGCAATACAGATGTTGCAAAGGGCACCCACTCCAACAGCTGTGCAATTACCGTCTGCATCTGACTGGACCCCAATCTAGAAAAACAGTGTGGGACTAATTCACCCAATTTCCACTCGTCCAAACATAAAGGAAAACACAGTGGAACATAAATATCCTATGCATTGCTTTAGCCATTTATGTTTCTCATGAGGAATATGCAATGATATTAAACTTGTGGTCGAAAGAGAAAGCAAGGATGGATATACTTCTGCTATCTCTGATCCACTCAAGGGTCTTTCTTAAAAGCTGTGAGAGTTTGTCCAAATGAGATGATTATCATTTCACAGGAAGAGGGTAATTCAGGTACTCATCTCTTTCATATCACCATTGGTAGTATTGAGGCATGAAGTTGCCAGCAATATAAATGTTTGCAATCTTCGTTCTTTTCATGCACCTGAAAGAACATTAGTTTCACTGTCTAGGAAAATAGATTTGCTTTGTATTCCCTGTGCAAGAACTTTTATGTTCTGTGTTGCTTGGTTATGACTCTGGAAATACAGAGCTGTGTTGCCCAGCTTTTTGATGGAGAATTGTATCAGTATTCTGTGATTCTGGACTCTCAGTTGGAAGTAGAATAAAAAGGCTGGAGCTGTTACCATTTCTAGTCTTTTGTTGTTTTCAGCCTTAAGGAAAACAAATACAGTGTTGGTGTAATTACAGATGAAGTAAGATTCACAGGCTAATGAATGCTTTTGTTTGCTGTTGCAGTCAGACACTAAGCACTCCTGTAGAACAGTGCAAATATAGGCTCTGTGTCATATTATTGGCTTTCAAGGCACGAGTATAGGATTCCTCATAGTGTTAAAGCCTTTCACAGTAAATGTCTACGCTATAAATTTTGATGTGCTTCCCAGCTGAATGGATGCTTTGAGTGGAGACAGACTGGCTGGAGCTAAAGTAGTTAGCTGTGATTTACCTCTTCACTGTTACTCAGTCCTATTGAGAATTTTGAGTAGTGATATCAAGGCATGTCGATTGGCTTCAGTTTATAGATTGAAACAAAATGAGTGCTATTTAACCTTGGTCAATACCATGCAACCTTATAATGATATTAGTGGGATGAAGTAATGTGTAGATTTGTAAGACAGAGACAATGAAGCATGATGTTTGCAAATAAATCCATTGACAGATGAGTTTTCCCTATTAATCATTCAGTGTGAGCTTTTTGTGCACATCCTTGAGGGGTTTCCAGAATTAGAGAAGTACTCGTGAAGAGTCTGTGTGTGTGCCATTTCTTAAACTCCATTTATATTTAGCCTGATTTATAATGTTTGGTTTGCATGTGTTGGCCATATTCACACAGCGCATCTCAGCTGCTGCTTTTTCTAGAGCTAAACTGGTTCCTGCTCACCAGCATTCGGAGGGTATTCCTCCTTGCTACAGTTTGATAGCTGCAGATGTAGTGAGAGTGGATTAGTTATTCGTGGGCCTAAAATGGGTAATTTAAAAGAAGTGATCCATTTTCTAAATCCTGTTCTGACACTTTAGGCTTCCTCATAGATATTTGGGTGCTTCTGATATTTCTTCTTGGATTAAATGATAGATATTTATGGAGTTGAGTAATTTCCTCACTAGTTCTGTCTGGTTTCCTAACTAAGAAGCAAAGTATGATTTATCTTTTCTTCTGGAATCAACCAGTGATATCAGGGTACTTCCCTCATAATTATTAATGAGATTGATTAGCAGTTTTCAAGTCATTAATCCCGCGCAAAGCTCCTCTGTTCTGCTACAAATCACAGGTGAATTTTAGAGGGCCATCAGTACCGACACTTTTAAATACTATACAATAAAAAGGGCAAGTACTGGTGGGAAAAAAAAAGACGGATGTGCAACTGTCGTGAGAAAGATCAGTGGTCCTAAAACTGCGTAAGTCCTTGCCAGCAAGATTTCAGGGGGCAGTGCATTAGCTGTGTGTGAATCCTTAGGGGCCCTCTGAACGGGAATGCCTGTCAACTGTTGCAGCTATAAGTTATAGTCCTCCAAGCACATATTTGGTCCTCTGCATATTTTTCATGCAGTCTGGTGGCACAAGGTTAAGCCAGAATTAGATATTTATATCCTGAATATTATTGACACCAACCCACACCAGAGTTAGACACAGTTAAGCTGTATTTGGCCCTTGCATTAGACACCGTGCTCTCAAGGGAAATTTCCAAAAAGAAGAGGAGAAGGGCTGAGCGGTATCAGCTGTTACCATGCAGCGAAGTGACAATTAAATACTCTGCGTGTATAATTCTGGTTAATGTCTATGTATGCAGAAATCTGACCAGTTCTCACAGAAGTATCTGTTGTTACTGCGCACCATGCCGTGCTGTTCTTGCTCAGGCAAAACTGTCAGCAGCTGAAGGTGGAGCATGATCCTGTGCTCTCAGGCCTTACTTTTTACTCTTTGTGTCCTAGAAATGAACTAATGTAAACAAGGCAAAATATAGACTCCTTACAGCCTTTCATTAAAATAGAAGTGTATACATGAATCTCAGTTTATCCTTTCTCGTCTCTGTCAATATTCTCAGAACAACCCTTCCCATATACTGTGAAAAATGCTTAGCATTTAACTGCAGAGCTGTATCAGGCTCCAGCTGAAATTGAAATAGTAGCAACCCTCAAGCCTCCAGGTCTGTCAGACACTACGAAAATCCAAAGAGTGTGCACAACAGAGACCCCACAGACAGAGTGAAGCCACAGCAGGTGATTTAGTCTGTCTCGCATGTGCCGAAGGCTAACATATTCAGATTCATACTTGGCTTTTTGTTCCAAATGCGGAAGATGGATGTGAATGAGGAGAAGTCTGCAGACAGCTGGAATTTTATGGACTAGAACCAGATATAGCTCACTGAGCTATTGAAAGATTGTTGTTCCCATCCATTAGTTGTAATGGATGGGAATTCCCTTTTAAAAGACTAGTACTGCAAGTTTTAGATTATTTGCTCTGATTGGCTGGCTCTGTATTTTTTATGCTGTATGTAATGCTGGTTAGAACATTCATAAAATGCTATGTAGGTTGGAAGGAAAAAAAAAAAAAAAAAAAAGGTATAATTTTGTCTTTTCTGTAAAAGATCCGTGTGTGAAAAGCCATGCAGCCAGGTTCCAGCGTGCACCAGCCAGCCCAGGAGAGAGTGTTTGGAGAAGGTGAGGGGAGAGAGTCCTCGCAGATGCAGCTGCACAGATGTAAAACCAAGAGATGTGCACCTGACCACATTCTTTGAAGTGGTTTCTGAACCAAATCAGCTTGAAAAAGCCTGGAAACAGCTTTCATCATCTATCTCCTTGGTGCCCTTCCATGATTAGTGTCAATGAGCTTAAGAGTAAGGGCTGAAAAAGGCTTGCCTGTGTGCCACTCCTTGTTCTGTCCCTCAGGCAGGATTCAGAGAAACGCAGGCAGTGAATCTGGTTATTTTTAAGTATTTTGCATGTGAGACTAATATAACCACCTGTCCAATTGGCTGTATACACTGCATAAAATATATGTGTGGTTGTGTTGCAACTGACATAGTTATTGTATTGGCAAAGTGCCAGTACCCAGTATAATTTGAATATCCCAGACTATCAATGCTATGTGGTAGCTTGTCTCTGAGCAGACTAACTGTGCTGATATTTTTAAGTAGTTCTTGCCACAATATTAAGTTTTAAATCTAAGATGGTCCTGTTTTATGCAGTAGCATAGATCTAGGTGAATGTTGTTTACCTAACAGTTCCAGAATGAATGATAATTATTCAGGAAGGCAGTTGTTCTCATTTCTTGGTGTGCCTCTGAATTGCTAGAAATACATCTTGGAATTAACAAACCATGCTGCTGTAGAAGAAAAAAGCTAAACTATGACTTCCTCTTTGTGGCATGTTGATAAAACATGCTCACTCAGAGATTTGCATGCATTTTATTATATCACTGACCAATACAAAAAAATGTAACACATTCTGTTCTTGATCAGTCTTGTCTTACAAGGGGTCTGGTTCTAAATTCACTCCATTACTGATTAGTCATATTTGGCTATAGTCAGTCACTTGTTACAGTTTCTCTACATTTACACTAACACTGCAGTTCAGCAGCTTTACATGTAAACACACAAATCTCACAGAAGTAGCTAGCTGGGAAATTCCCAATTCCATATGTCAAAATACCCATTCATTCAAACCAAAATTGATAGTAGAATTGTTTTTAAAAAAAAAATGTCTTGATTCATCAATTGGCCAAAATATCCTTTGTTGTCAGAATGAAGTTAGAAGAAAGTGGGGTTTGGTTTAGAATTGTTTTCCATTTCCAAATTCTTGTCAAATTACAATAAGAGGGAGGGGAGGAGGATGAAACTAAACAAATCTGTCAGATAAGCAGACATAAATCAACATGAATTCAACTAATCTAAGAAATGGGAGGAACTTCTCATGTAGCCAGGATATAAACAATTTAAGGCTTCATACGACAAATTAATACTTCAAATAGCTGCTTAAAATTAGTGAGTTAGCATGGCTCATGCTCTGTATTGTGACAATCAGGGGTAGCAAAAACACTTTCTGGTAACTTCCACTACCAAGAATAATTTTCTGGAAATTCCCAGGATTTGTCCTGTGCATGTGAGCCTCTTGGAAGCCTATCATCCAGCACTTAGGGTCCATCTCCATGAGCAAAAGGCATGTTGAGATGTAAAGAGACCTGCAACCAAGGGACAAACTGTCAGACTCATTACCTTCCATGAATAACGTAAGACATTCTTGAGAAACTGCTACCTGGCTGTCTGGAAGCATCCAAACTCCAAGAATTTTCTTTTGCGTTCCTTCAGTGCTGTTGTAACAGTACTGTTGATTGGCTTTTCTGTTAGCAATACTCATAACCTTGGATTGTGCTGGACTACTCTGCTTGTTTCAGAGACTCCGCTTTCTTAAAGGGTGTGCTTTCTAATCTCCATAATTAATTCTTCTGTGTCAGTAGCTGAGGTCATCTATTCTAGTGCCAAGTCAATGGCCCATATGCACTATAACCATACTGTTATTAAGAGAAAAAGCCTAGCATCACATTGAGCCACTAAGTGCATCGCTTCTAGCAGCCTTGCATTCCACAGCAATGTCAGTGTGCTACTTAGTGGGTATATTTGCATACACATCTTTCTAATTCTGGCAGCACAAATTTTAGAGACAGTTGTGACTGTACAAAAATCTACTCCAAATTACAGAAGCCCCTCAAAATTGGATGAAATATTCTCAAGTTGGTGATAATTACACACCATTTTGACAGCTCGCACAGTTTAACATCTCTCTTATGGAGCTACTAACTACATCAGAATCTCATCTTTCACTAAAAAAATACATAAATAAATAACTAACACTCCATAAATTGGCATATTGAGCAGAACAAGAAAAAGGAACACTGCGGGTTCAAATATCTTTAGGCAAATGAACAGGCCTCAGCATGTATTTTTATTTAAAATGTCATTGTTTTTAAACCAACAACTTCAGCTTTTTGTGAACTGGATCTTTTTTTTTTTCTTTTTTGAACACTTGGGGCTAGCAAACATGCCATGCTGTTCCAAGGCAAGAAATTCTAAAGACATTCCAACTCTCTAGTTTTATCACTGAAAAAATGTCATCCAGTAATAAGATTTAGATGCTCATGTAATTTGCACATAAGCATGTTTCTAGAACTGTTAGAATTTTACTGCTTAAGGATCAATATCTCTGTTTTCTATTTGATGGACAGAAGCTGATGAGTACAGGTGGATTTTGGTAAGCACATATATGGGGATACACATACCTGCAACAGAAGATACCAGATGTACTTAAAATAAGAGCAATTTTCTTTTCCAAGACAAATGCAAAACGTTTCAATACACAAATTTCAATTTCTGTTTACAAAATACATCTATGTTTGCAGTGTTCTCATATGCATAATGTCAGCTACTGCCATTTTCCTTGGCGTGGGATTTTTAAAGTAACATTGTTTTACTATGGGTAATTCTGAAAACTAGGCAAATACTGCGGTCATTCTCCTTTGGTAAAGTGACCTCTTGGTGCCATGGTGTTAAAAACACAATTGTAGAAGTTGTTCCTTGATGTAGAAGAAGTAATACACCACATTTTCCCTGCATTACAGTTTAGAATTTTGCAGAACTTACACTCAAGGCAATTCTATGCAGTTGTTAGCAAGTTTCATGTCAATCATCAGAAAGAACAGGATAGGTTGAAGGATCAATGGTAAGGGCAAAAAAACGTTTTGTAAATTTACATCAAGGTTTTTACATTTACAGCAGTAAAATTTAAGAGGGTCTTCTGAAATTCTTTAAGTTCATTGTTAGTTTAAATTGGATGTTATCCTTCATATTTTTGGTGCTGACTCAGATGTAAAAAGATCCAAATAAATGATATGCAATTAGTAATACTAATGATGTGATATGCAACAGACTTTTTATTGGCACAACTCTTCAGTATTTTCTGTGCATGGCAAAGCCACACAGTACTTTTCAGAGCACTGTAAATCAGTCCAACCTAAAACTTCTTAGCATCTCATGCTGTCACAAACACTGCAATGAAACTACTCCACATTTGTAGGAGAAAAATCAATTTTTGCCTAATGGAAATTCTTTGTAGTTGCATTATGAATAATTTGACCCTGTAGTGACTCATAACAAAAACATCACTTGGAAATGACTTGTGAGGAGCAAGAGCTTAGTATGAAGTCGACTAAAGAACAGCTATAAGCTGCCAATGCGATGCAGTCAGAAAGAAAGGCAAACATGATACTAGTGTGTATTAGGAGAAGTACTTGCAACAGGAATGGAGTACTGTTACAGTCAGAGTACGAAGAATGCATGAAACCTCTTTTGTACAATTAAATTCAAACTTGGGTGTCATATTTGAAAAGGTTAGTTCAAAGTACAACGAGGGAGGAATGGAGGGAAGAAAGGAGATTAGAGGAGGCCACAAGACACTAAAAGAGCCTGGTTTGCTTTACATCATAAAACACAAACTATGAAGGCATACAATCATTTTCTGAAGCAGGGAGGAATAATAGTTATATATAACAGCAGATTACACTATCAGAACAACAAGTGTACCCTTAGGTCATAGCTGTTAAATTAAGGGGTCCTTTCAACCAGAACAGTGGAGCAAATCTCCTAAGTAATCCTTAAACTGGTGATTAGTACAGTGCATGCCATAATAGAAGTCTGGGCATTAGCACGTAGGAGGTGAAATCCATCACGTCCTGCTATGAAGACCAAACAGGGAAACAAGAGGTGATATTTTTTTTTTGTGAAATCTGTTTCTTGTGGGAAATTCCAATTTATCAAACAAAAAATTTCCCAGTCTGGTTTGGAATTTCTTTTTACTCTGAAACTTTCAATCCTTTTTTTCTCTTCCCCCCACTATTTCATTCTTTGCTCTGACTGAGGGTAAGCATTTTCTTGTGAGAAAGGGAAACTCTTTCATTTGAGGGTTTATTAGTAACCATACTTAGACATTGCCTAATCTTGAGAGGTACTGATTTCCACCTCTATTCCATTTGCTCTGCAAGATCTTCATTCTGCTTCCCAGTAAGTAGAGCACTGTTTGTGTAACCTCTATAATAGCAAATACACCTTTTTTGCTTCATTCTGACTCTAAGCCAAAACACGTGTAGGAATCGGAATATGCCAACATCTTTATGTTATGGGGATTTGTTCAGTGATGATAGGATAGTCAGTATTTAGCCTTCAGAAAATATCTAAAATCAGAAGCACAGCAGCTGACAGAGCTAGAAGGTTTAGAAATCTATTCAAAATAAAGAGTAAAAGAAAGGCAACATACATAGAGAGTTTCCTACATAAAGGAAGATGATCCCTTATTCAAGAAGGAGTAATACTGAAAATATTGTCACTAAAAGCCATTTTTTCGTTTGTAGAAAGTATGTTTTATTTCAGGTGATCTGACTCTTTTTCCTTTCTTGTTTTCAAAGCCATTTTAATCCATTTTAATCTGAAAGAGTAAAGAACTCTTCCAACAGTGATAAGTGGCATAGTGTACAGGATGGATCCAATCCAGACTTTAGAAGTGCTGGACATGTGCACAGTCCAAACATTTGGTCTGCTCTACAGCTGCTGATACTACAAGCCCTGGATTCCTACATTTTTGGCTCTAAATCAGAGACTTTAGGCCCTGAAATTCCTGGTCCTAAGGAAGCTCCATGGCAAGGCTGTCCAACTGCTCTGCAGTGCTAATCCCCAGGCACACACTGGGTGATGGACATAATATCCCATTCCATGAGCCGAAGCTTAGGTTTTCAGTATCCAACTGGATGTGCTGGAAGGAAATTCTTCGAAAACTTGAATTCTTTGAAAATCCTATCTATGAAAGGTATCCAATCTATATTTCTATGAAATCTTTTGAGTTGGGACCTTTCCTGACAACAGTGTAATTCATAAGATAGTTCCTGCCTGACTGGAGAATGGAAGGACATCAGGACGTCCTAATGTACTGCCTAAAGCAATAACACATTACACAAACTATGTAACTCTGTAGTTTTCTTTGCCTGCCTTCCCTCCTTCCTTCCTTCCTTCCTCCCTCCCTCCCTTCTTCCTTCCCTCCTTCCTTCCTTTCTTCCTTCCTTCCTCCCTCCCTTCCTTCCTTCCTTCCTTCCTTCCTTCCTTCCTTCCTTCCTTCCTTCCTTCCTTCCTCCCTTCTGTAAGGCTTAGAACAATTTTGAAAATGATCACCCTTTCTGTAGCCAAAATGGCCAGAGGTGGCAAAAGGCAGAAAAGAGGACAGGAAGAAGATACCAGTAGAGCTGGTTAAAATCTTTCTAACATTTTTCATCTCAACTAGTCAAAATGAAGCTGCCAGGGAGAAGGGAGCTATTTCAACAAGTCTTCTGATTCAAAAACTATTCCAAATTTCCAAATTTATTGGAAGTAATTAATGCCACTCTCAAACATTTCAAACACAAGTTTCAATTTAGCCCTTAATTTTACATTTTTCATGGAAACTTTTAACTTACTTACAACAATAAATAATCACATTAAAAAGGCCACAATCAAGATGAAAGCTTTCTAACATCCCTAAATAAAACGATACAGTTCATCTGGTCCAAATTATTTTTCCCCAGTGTATCACTTTATGGTATTTTCCTGTCCTTCAATTTCTCCTCCCATTTCAGCATGGGAAAAAAGTTGCAAAATCTCAAAAACTCTTATGGAATGGGAGGATAATTTTCCATTTAGATTTGGAGAGCAGATATAACATGAATAATATCATTCTTTCCTCCACTTTTAGTTTGCTTTTCCCTTAGTTTCTCTTTAGTCACATGTATAGGGCTAGAGCTAACATAGTGTGAAGTGTCAGAGTTCACTGACTCAGACAGAAAGCATACATCTTCCTGCTATATGATGAGACTAACCTTTTTATTTAATTTCTCAACAAAATACCTGTGATTACAGCACGCGAAGAATTCTAAAAATATAAAAAGGAATGAAAATCTGGGAGCACATCTAAATATAATGCTTTGTACAGATCCATAATGGCAAATTTGAAATGGCATCTCACCACATCACTCATGCTTTTTGTTATATCTGAGGTCTTTTGGTTAATGAAAATGGCTGTGCAGCTATTGAAACTAGTATTCATGAAACAAAAAATTAATTCACGATCCAAAAGAAGAGAAAGCTATTGCATTTTTCTCCTCTGACTAAACTGAAAGTTGTTGTTGTATTTACAATATGCAGTATTCTGTAGAGAGAAGGAGGTTTGTGTGGGACTGGCCTCCCAGAAAGATCAAGCAGCAATGGTAACAACAACTTTGTTGTTTAGTGGTTTTCAGAGGCACATTCAAAGCCCTTACAGTACGAGTACATAAAAACCCTTTAAAGAAACACAGCCAAATATTACATTTAAAGCAGAAGTGAAAGCATGGTTTAAAATAGACTAGGAAACACATTCCAAAAAGACACCCTTCCAGGCTCTTGAATGGTGTTGGAGAAGATACCTGCAAGTTAGATCTGAGAGGTTTTGACAATAAAACAATCAGACATTATAAGAGTAATTCTAAGAACGATTTTTAGAAATATTTTTTTTTTTATTTTTGCACAACACTAAGTACTTCTGTACAGTGCTAGAGCACAATGTAATTGCTAATTAAATGTTCTTCCCAAAACTTGTAAGAACAGTCATCTTGGCTACATTTATACTGCTAAATAAACAGCATCCAGGAAGCAAGCAAGAGTGTTGGACTCCTGATTGCTGTGACAGGTCTATTAGTAACACTCTACTTTGCTCTATTTGAGCCACTTTGGCTTTGTCCAAGATGAAGCTACTCTTGGGCCTAGGGACAAGTACCTTCAGGGACCATTCCCCCCAAATGGCAGTGTATGTGTTGCACCAGAGTTCATTCCGTCCACAGTACCCAGTCCTCCAACGCAATCCCATCAGCCTTTGTATCCCCTAATGTCCTTTCGTGCCTCCTTTCTACAGCCCAGGGCATGCAGCCATTACCTTCGGTCTATAAAAATCCTCTCTGGCATAGCACATTCTTCGCATTTCTTTACACAGTCCCAGGCCCTCTTTCCAGAAACCTTGACATTGTTCTCTTGGCCTCTTGTGTTTAGTTGCACAGACATACCAGCTGGGTGAGGTGAAGGTCAACGCAGCCCAATATCCACCGGAACCATTACGCTCAGCTTCTTTGGCTAAGAATGTAAGAGCAGGAGTGTAAGAACATGCAGACTGATCAGAGTGGTACTTCTTTTCTTATGCCCTAATCCTTTGTCCTTGAGTATTTTCTGAGGTAGATTGTTCCCTTCTGTTTAGTAGCTTGTACAACATGAATACTTGTCTGTAATTATGAGAAACTGAGCATGAACTTTGATTTTCCTAAATACGTTCAAACGATACTCCAGCCCTACTCCACACCCTTACTGGGATTTGAAAAAAAAACAACCCAGAGTTTTAACTGTTTGTACAGTGTTAAGCCTTGACAGTTTGTTGTGAAGATATCCTCCACTGCCGTGAAGGCCATGTTTTTTTATTTTGTTGACCTAAAAGCTTTATTTCCCATACAGTCACTTGACTCTGTCAGCAAAGTCTTTAGGAAGTTAACTGAACTATCACGAGACTTGGCCACACTGAGAAGGCCACAGACCATCTGACCGTAGGACCAGGATTCGAATTCAGAGGTTTTTTATTCCAGCACAGTACTTTTTCTGCTGTTTTTAGTAAAGATTCTCTAGGACTCGAGGGCTTTTGAAACAATAATATCTTATGGTCAACTGCCCTTGATAGCTTATGAAAAATATAATAATCTGTAAAAGCTGTCATTGCTTTCTTGCATGAAATGCTAACAGTGGCAAGAATATTTCAAGCAAGTTGAAGCCTGTTTATCATCTCTCTTGGCAATGCCTAAGTCAGGGCAATGTAGTAATCTATTCTGGAGAAATGCTGTTCTTAGTATTACTCTTGGATACAGATGAAGAAATTGAACTTATGAAAGCATTTTGTGTTGATGAGTGTAATCTTTGTCCAATCTAGCAATCTTAATAGGCAATGCCAATCAAAATCAATACATTTTTTATATTTAAAGGCAACAAGAAAATATTATTGCAATTCAGAAATAACAACAAAAAATCACTGTTTTGTTTTCATTTGTCTTTCACAGTCATTTGCCTGTTTCATTGTGGGTAATGCTTTCTGTCTTTGGGGCACACCCAACCCAGGTAGATTAGGTGTGTATTTCCCTATTTATAGCACTGAAAACACACACACTTAAATATTTGATATGTTATTATAACTCAAACAGAAGTTGTGGATAAATATTGAAATTATTTACTGTAACGCTACAAACAGTTATTATGCTGAAGGTGTAACTATATGACTGTGATCGTTACTTCTGGTTTTAAAATTGCTGACTAAACATGGATTACTAGCAGACTGTTCATTGGTGCACTTGAAAAAAGGTGAATTCTGCACACTTTTCCCAAGTGAGAAACAGCTACCTCAAAACATAAATTAAATCACCATTAAACCAAGCTATAGACCCACAGAGTGGAGTATCCCCACAGACCGGGTGCTGATTACAAAATCAATTTGATGCTTTTGGGGAACGGTGTAAGAAATGGCTGAAGAGATTCCTTTAAACCACAAGAAAGGTTTTGTTTGCATTATTTTTCCTTGCTGGATCCAGGTTTAGACTGGTTCTCATTTTATCTGCACCCCGTTCCCCACCTTCACAATACTACACACAAAGCGGGGGCTTCAAAGCTGACAGCACTGGCCTAACTCTGTTCTCATTAAAAGCACTGGCAAAGCTCCCAGTGGCTTCAACAGCAACAGGATTAGGCCAACTGTGAGTGCTTTGAAAAACGCACCCAAGGCAATAAATCTAGCATTAATTCACAAAAAGGAAAGCAAACAAAAAAGGTATGAAGAGAGGGAAAAGAAAATCCATCGTTCGGACTCAAAGTCCTTTAACAGGAAAAGGGCCCTGGTTATGTATTGCTGTGCAGGGTCTCTGTGGCTGGTACATGAGGGTTGGCACAGGACACCTAACTCATCTGCTTTAAGCCTGTGCATGAGGGCCAAAAGAGATCCTTTCCCTGCTCACCATGTGCTGGTTATCACACTGTCTACATGGTGCAAGAGCGAGGAGAGGTCCCAGCTCACAGACCCGAGCATAAGAGCTGGGCTGGCTGGGGCCAGGACATGCTTCACCCTTTCCCACTGTGAAGCATGGCCTGCTCTGCCCTCCGGTCTCCTGAAGCACTTAACTGTCATTTGTTGGACATATCTGCATCCAGTTGTTCTCAACTCACCTTGCCCACTGTCTCTTTTACTGCTCTAATAATTATCTGTGCCTGTCTTTGAGTTAAGTGCATTATGCAGGTACTTTTCTGGCACAGAGGTAAAAGCTGTGGACTTTGCCCATAATCGGGAGCACACAGGAAACCATTCAAATGGCATCTGATGCTTCAGTCTCAGGTTATTTGTGTTTCATGTATGACTTGCTATCCTATCCTCCTCATTTTATTTCATGGACACCAAAGATACGGAGTTATGAAGCCAAAACTGGAAAAATGTTGGTTGGTCATTTTGAGGGTTTTTTCACTAGAGACATGAGCCTTGGAGAATTTTAAGATTCTTGTGTGAAAATTTGCATGTCCCACTGAGGACACTGACAGCTGGAAAGAGCCAGGTGTCCTTCCGGTGAAATATCCTGGTGGCAGAACTGTGCACTTCTTGTTTGGTGGATGAAAGACGTCAGGACTCAGACCTGGTAGTGGATTCTTTACTGTGCTGAAGATAGCATTGCTTCCCTTGGGGCAGTAGCCATATAACTTTGAACTACCTTTCCAGGTTTTGAAGCTACAGCTCTCTGCAAAGTGGAATTCATGCTGCTTGTATATCTTGTTCCATTTACTCTCATTAACTTTTTCTTTTTTTTTTAAATAAGAAAATGATTGGCAAGAATTCATCTACTTTTGAGGAAGAGAATGAAATTGGACAGCCAGGTTCTTGGCAATGCCTGGCAGGAGTTGCCTGGACTTGAGAATAAAAAACATTTGGTACCAGTATCTTAAACAATGGGCCAAACAGAATTCGTGGATAAACTTGACATCTTTATAGCTTTGACAAAGTCAGCCCCATCACCAGAAACCGTAATTCTGATCTTTCTGAGATTGACACAGCAAGGAGTTATTCTTCAAGTAACTTCAGCACTTTGATAGTCTTTTCAAAGAGGATTCAGGGAGGTCAGGGGAAGGCATGAAGCTTGACGTTGCTGGTTAATTGTATTTGGCTGCATATTACTTACTCAGTACAGGTGAAAAACACTTACTGTCCAGTGAGAATGATTTTCTACAGCTTTCATTAGAAATGATTAAGTGATTGTCCTGTGCTTGGCAAAAGACTAGTGTATTTTGGGAACATGAACACAGTTTAGTACCAAGTATTGTGTTACAGGCCATGGCTGTGTGCAGTATTCTGCTTTCTATCGCAGTGGGAAAATAATTTGGGTTTCAGTGCAGCAGGACTGGATTTTTGCCACCATTTGCAATGAATAGCAGAACCTCTGTTCAAACTTCTCTCTTTTCTTTCACCCTTAGTATCTCAGCAGGGTTTGCCATCTTCTCCAGCTAGGTGAAGAGCCGTAGATTCAGGTCTGCACTGCCGCGAAGTAAGTAATGTTCAAAGCACTATTGACAACACTC